>NC_135763.1:28866270-28933770 GCF_052425735.1 Oculina patagonica
AATTTATCCGTTTAAAGTTTTTGATGGTTGTAGTTGCAAGTCAGGCAATTGACGGGCGAACAAACCAGGCGTTACTGTTGCCCTTAGAATTCAATCAACTATTCAAATATCCAAACAATTGGAAAGCGATCCACACGCTTAAAAACACAAGATTCCCCGTGTACCGTCAACGAACTGGCGACGAAGTGTCTCCTACCTGGCTACCCGTCTAGGCTTGCCTCTTTTTTAAAGAAAGGGAATTGTTTTTCTTTACTCTGTTTATCACGACCTTGACTTTCTCTGGGCAAATAAAAACTCCGCAAGGACTTTGCGTCTGCATTAAATTATCTCGTAACAGAACAGCCCTTGTCCGCTCTTCAAGTTGAAAGAAACTCTACCGCCCTTACTAGTTTGAAAGTCCATTTGATCAAACAAGCCGGCACGCGAGCAGAATCTTGAAGATACAGATGTCGACCCGCGGGGTCATTTGTCAGTTTCTTTCAATTCCAAGATTTGGGCGAACTTTAAGAATAATGCAAATTCAGCGAGCGCGGGCCTTGCCGAAAGGAGTTCATTTGCGCCACTTTGATTGAAGGCGGTAACCGCTTCGCTTCTCGCTAAAAAAAATAATTACCAAAAATAGCCGAAACTAGCCGGGGTTTCACCGGTGCCAAAGTCAAAGAACAACGCGTTTATCACAATAAGTGCCGAAATTTAACAAAGAAAAAAAATTCCCTTTTTTAAGATTTTTTTGTGCGATAAAGCGCGATCAATTTTTCATAAGCTGAAATGAGCGCACTTGTAATTTAAGAATGAAAAGTTAGTTTCGCGCTCAAAGAATGTTTTCACTGGACTACGATTTCCACGCCCTATAAAAACTCGTTACGACATTCAACAGGCTTTCCGAGAGCTCATCCCGGTTTCGCAAATTGCTTATTTACTTTTTAGTGAACAAATAAAAAAATGGACGGCAGATTGAAACACACTAATTTAATCTAAATTCAAAGAACCAACTTCCGACCGAGCAAGGAGTGACAGCATTTTCATCGGACAATTGACGAGGTCAAGTTTGCCGGTTTTTGGCGGCAACAACATCTTTTACAGCTCAGCTGAAAAAGCAAAACAAAAGCGCAATTCTTTGCTAAGTATTGCCTTGCCCGCTGTGAAAAAACAATACAAAACGGTATGAAACTATCACAACAAACAGCCGAAACGATAGAAAATCAATGTTGAATAATTAACATTTACATTGTATTCGTTTATTGTCGTTTTCGGCCTCCTCTAAGTTGTGCACGCGGCGTCTCTTTCTTGTTAATGCCGCTCTATCTATTGCGAATTACTACCCCATCCCAGTCGTGTAGTTTGGATAGAATGACAGGACAAAATAAATAGTGGCCTTTGCGGTTTGCTAAATCGCAGCAATGCGAAATCTTTAGATTAAAGTTAATGAATTTAACTATTTAAATTTGCTTTTCCTATTAGTTCTTTAGACCGGCACAAAAAGATTTGAATTCCATGCAAATACATATTATCCATTTCGTAGCGTCGGTTACTTACGAAACTTAATAATAAAATTCTACATTGTGCGATAACCGGTAAACCGTTTCAGAATAAAAGATAAGCAACCCAAAAAAACATCAGAACGATGCCAAAGATTTTTCTCACAGTGGATAGCGATAAATAATCAAACTTGGGTAATCGGGAAAATGAAAAGTTTAAACGAAAAAGTTAATTAGTAAACCCAACAACATGCAAATTTATTTATAGCTTATGATGTCATGGAATAAGAAAACCATTATCGGTTGTGTCACGTTTTCTGATCTCTTAATCTAATCATCAAAATTAACAATCTCATTATTGGCGGCGAATTCGTTTTCAATTTATTAGTCATCAAGACCCTAATTTGAAGTAATTAAGGAAAATTTTAATGATAACAAAAACATAAGAAGCATTTTACAATTTATTTCAGATTTCCGAGCATAAAACACTGGTTGTTTGCCCAGTTAAATAACTTACTTGTCCAATCTTTAATTTTAACTTTGATCTTTTACAGAAACCAAAAGGTACGCGGAAATGCTTGAGTTGAAACAAAACAGTTATCAACAGCAGAAAATCCAAAGACCAACTAGTGAGAGACAGATAGGAAAAAAAAACCTCCTTTTACGCGGGAAATAGTTTCGTTAATAAAACCCTAATTTCGTTTGGGATTTAGCAGCCTTAGGTTCCTATGATTTACTTTTGAAGGATCCTTACTTTAAAGTAGCTAAATGTGTACCGCATGTGGATCAATCTTAGTGCGCGTGCGTGTTGCTTTAGATTCGTTTACGGGTGAAGCTCTCTCCGCAATTTTACATTTCTTTTTGACGTTAAACGCGGCCGGCTATGTTTTGAGGTCGCAACTTCCGGTGTAGTAATGTGTCATTTCTTTCGGTTGGCCGCTACTTCCGGGACTTTCCAAAATCCTTGCAAACTTATCTCTTCTTTCGGGGGGTCATTAATTACTTTCGGAACTTTGCGGTAACTTTTTTTGTTCAGAAATTAGCAGACATTTACTCTCCTAGAATTTACCCTCCTGGAAGATTTCATGTCGTAAAGGATACAAAAACAGATTTTTAAGTTTGTTGAAGATTTTTAAGTTTTTTAAGTTTGTTGGGGCAGGGCTGTCACTCGTACAGAGAAAAAAAATCCCTGATTTTTGCTTTCTCAGTTTTTCAGTAAACTAACTAGGAAGCAAATTTTACTTTTTTATCGACCATAATAGCACTGATCACTATTTTGTAAAAACACTTTGTTTGGAACCGTCATTGTTTCCTTATGACAAGAGACAGTCATTTTACGCTAAATTCAAAACCTGTGGCCAGATTTAAATAAACTCCCGAGTTTTTTTCTGACTTAAACCCTTTTCCTGACGTTTTCCTGGGCTCCTGAAGCTCCCTAATCTTTCAAACACTTAAGTTTTATTTTCTCGATTTCCCCTACCCGTGGCAACCCAGACGCGCGACGGGGTCTGGTAATAAACGCGCGAACACGCGAGCTGTGCATTGTGCGGGTGGAGAGTGTGGAACGTGACTTCAGACATAAAGAGAGTTTATTATCAGTTTATTACTATAGATTTATCACCAGTAAATTCAATTTACAACAAGTTCACTACTAATAAAACATTCTATGTATGATTACTATCTTATTCACCCAAAGAAATAAGCCCGGCCTATTGTAAATCGCATCTCTCGCCGTGCTGACGTGAGAGCTTTCTAAGTACTCGTGCTGTTTTGTGATTGGACGATACGAATCGGAAACTCTCCGAGTGCTTAACGAAGTTCTGCCGAGTTCTGCCGAAATTGGCACTGATTTCCCTGGCTACAAGATTTGACCTACACTAAAGTGAAAAGCACTGAGTCTGAGAATAGATTCATTCAACGTTTTTGAAATGCGTTATTGATAAATTACCCGCAAAAATTGATTACTTTTGGCTAGAATATGCACATTACTGTTTACAATTCTGTTAACGAAATTATTCAACAAATGGAGACAGTATTTTACAGCGAACAATCCACATTTTTTAAAGAACAAACGAACGACTTCAATTTCATTTGAAAGTACAAGTGAACTGAATCATGTAGGACGAAAATGTGTTCTCCGACAATTACACGTAAGGACACCAGAGTTTTAAAATCTACATCTTCATACATGATTTACACAGGAGAAAGTTAAAAACTACAGAATGTACACGAATCTTTAATTACTCCGGAGAAAGAATATTTGTTCCATAGGTTCTAAAATTTATAAATAAAATCCAAAAAAAGCTGCTCGGAAGTTAAATGTTTGGCAAAAAGTACGAGACTCTCCCTTTGCAAACATGGTTTAGGTCTACTTTTATTCATTCAACCCTGAGAGTTTACATCAGTCCATCAGTCAAAACTGTTTATGGCGAGTTTCTGATATGCTACACAAAACCCTAGCATTCCTGTTGCTTTTAGAACATTTCAGAACCTATGAAAATCCTGGGGGTTTTTTCCGTGCCTAGTCTAGTTTTCTTCGTAACAATTCTGAAAGCAATCGCGCAACGCTTCTCCTCGTGAGGTGCAAAGCGTTGCGTGACAGGAACGGCTTCGAACAAAGCTACCTCGTGACCACCCTGTTTATACACTGCCTGCAGCAAGGACAATTCCTCCATGGCGCTTCTCAAAAGCACCTTGTCAACTACGTTATAACAAAACAAGAAAGCAAAGCAATTCTAGTCTGTGAACAGGATTTCGTCTCGTCACGCAATATTTCTCCCTGCTGAGCGGGTAGTAGCGTTGCGTGACGTCCTATTGCGACCACATGTAGGGGACTTCTAGTAATCTCACTCTTTTTCTGTGCACAGACCATAGAATTGCTAATCCCCTTTTAAAAAAGCAAAATGTATACAAGAATGTAATAACCAAAGATATAGCTTTCCTCTTGGTAGTCCAAAAGGAAATGAAGAACCGATAGTAACAGATTAACAAACAAAAAGTAAGTTCCAAAAAAAGTAAATTAAAAAACCCATATCACACCCACTAATTGACTTGTTTGTGTGGTCACTGAGAGTAATCGAGCCGGTATACTTTAGCCTGCGTTTCAGACCGGGGTTTTGCTCGTCTGCAACGCAGGCTACTTTACTTAATTAAAAACTATTTTCTATCTTTCATTATTTTCCACAAATTTGAACTCACATTTCACCCCACAAGTTTGAAACAGGAAAACTCTTTCGCGAATAAGCACCCTTTTTGGTCGAAATTTGTCTAAGCCCGCGATTTTCGTAAAAGACTAGGCAACGTAACGTAACGTCACAAGTCCTCGTGCCGGATATCTGACCTGGCAACGTTTAAAATGCACGTGCTAGTTTTTGAAGAAATGAAAAACTCTGCGGATATTCTATGACAATTATTCAAAAATGGTGCTTATTCGCAGAGTTGATATTATCATTTTTTTTGGATCGGAGAAAATTTAAATTCTGCAGCCATTACATTTAGGTTTAATATGAAAACTGGAAAGGCCACTGATGGGTGGCGTTTTTAGGTAAAATACTTTCCTCTTTGATTTTTGTTATGAAACGCCTTCAAAACTGTACCCAGCTAGAATCAGAACTTCTGCAAAAGAAAAAAAAGGCCAAAATCGCATTAAACAAAAACTGAGAGAATTCTCGTGCGATCATTGGTCAAGAGCCATGGTTGATGGTCAAAAACTACGGTCGACTTGTTAATTGTACAGCATAATAAACAATACCACAGGAAAGTACTGTTAAAAAGCTTTCATTTGAATGGTCACACAGTACGGTTTCGTCCACAAACTTAAAAGTTAGAACCACTGTGTACAGCATAATAAACAGTAACACAGGAAAGTACTGCTCAATTAGCTTTCATTTGAATGGTCACACACTAGGGTTTCATCCACAGACTTATAAGTTAGAACCACCTTGTACAGCATAATGAACCGTAACACATGAAAATAGCGCTCCTGCAATAAAGGTAAACCAGAGTTCATTGTTACAAGGCTAACATTTGTTGCTTACCCTGATGCTGCAGTAAAATCTCCCCACTCTGACGTTGTTTTCTGCTGTTGACTTTGTTGTTGAACAGTTGAACTGGAAGCAAAATCTGCAAAATCTCCCATGTCAGGGAAGGGGGCCTGGGGCTGAGGATGGTGAACTGTTCTCTTTGCTGATGCGGGTGATGCCCCTGTACCAGGGGGTGGGGCTAGCTTGGGAGCCATACTCCCGGGGGGAGGGGGAATCCCTCCAAGACCACCACCTGCTGTGAAAAGGAGACAAAAATGCTTCTCAGATTCACAAATTTAAAATTTTCCTCATCACTGTAACTGGCATTCCATTTCTCTCAATTATGTTAAATGTTAGGGACGGACCATTATTTTCTTGGAGGGGGGGGGGGGATGAAAATCTTCCTCTGCAAACTTTTTCTTTCGAAATTGTTACTATTTTTTGTTATACATATCGTGCTTGCAAACAATTTATTTTGTCTTTCCAGGCCCTGCAAACAATTTTTTCAATATTTTTCATCCCCCCCCTCCAAAAAAAATAATGGTCCGTCCCTTAGTTCCAAGAATTTGGTTGTACATGAGACATTATCCTCTTGTTTTTCCAGGGGTCATTCGATCCAAAAACTCAAAAACATGGAACTACTTAAATTTAGGTAATCTTTAATATAGGCATTTTTAATCCAGTCAAAATTGCAAACTTCCAAAAAAGTTGCGTCGTGTTAGGTATGGACAACATGTTAATAATTAAATGTAATGTCTCTAACACAAGTGATGGTGTTTCATCATGTCATTTTCCAAAAAACCAAAAAGAGAGTGGAAATACCAGTAGGGGTCATGAATGGTGCCTCAAAATGTCGCAGTGCTCGCAAAGTTAAGCTTTTGTTTGGAATGCTCGCAAAATTTTAGTAGGTGCTCGTTTGCTCGTGCTCACACATTTTTACAAGTGCTCGCATGCTCGGTTTTTGGTGGGTAGCTTTTTGAAAAGTGCTCGTTGCTCTCAAGGCTAGTTTTTGTCAATGCTCGTGCTCGCAAAGAAAAACGCTGTGCTCCCATGCTTGCAATACCCCTACCAGTCAGAATTTTTAACAAAATTTGAGATGTTTGAAAAATGAATGAAACACTCTCTTGATCAATATCATTCTTGATCAAAACTGAAATTAAGCAGAAAATCATAAGTATTTTTCTTTTTCCAAACTAGGAAATAGGGCAATGAGCAGAAAACAGAAAATAATTAAAAAAATAAAATCTGAAAAATCAAATAAGGCGTACCAGGTTTAGGACGACCTGTTGCAGTTGAACCAGGTGCACGATTCTGAAAGATTTCAACAATGACAAAGACATTCACTTCACATATCTTGCACAAAAAAAGAAAATTAAAGGCTGTTAGAGCCTGGGGGAATCCCATATAAAAGGGGTGGGGATGCTCATCGGAAATTTTGAAAAGAACCCCTAAAAGAAACCAATTTGGGTGTGGCTCAAGCTTTTCTTGACCCCTAAAAGATACCAAAAAACTAAAAATAGAATATTTGTACATTTCTTCATGCGTAGCCCTAAAGGAGACCAATATGACTAAAAATATTGGTGTTTGCCCGGAACATGCTAAGCAAGACCAAAAATCCGAATTTACACCCCTAAGCAAGACGATGAGCATCTCCACCCCTTATAATACAAGTCCCCTTTTAAGTACAGTTGAACCTCGCTAATTCGAACTCGGTTATTTCGAATTCCCCGTTAATTCGAACTAAAACCCATTTCCCTTGTATTTGCCCTTCAGTCATTTACTATCGGCTATTTCAAACTCCCGCTATTTCGAACTATTTTTTGTTTTCCCTGACGGTTCGGAATAACGGGGTTCAACTGTAGTTCACAAGGACAGTAATAAACCCCAGATCCTGCAGCATGAAGCTGCTAATAGTCAACACGAAACAGCTTTTGGCATTAATACCACCCCCACCCCCCTCCCCCTGAATGAATTGCTAGTCCATTACAGGTTACCCACAGCATTAAGGTGGCTGAACACAGTTTTCCGATCTTTGGAGTATGTATCTTATATATTGCTCTCACGCCAAAACCATGGCAGTTGACGAGCTCAAATTTGACAGTTTACAAGATCAGCTACTGCATTTGTAATTTTTGTGTGTCGTGTAAGGCCATGTTGTGTTACCATAGCAACCTTGCTAATTAAAAATCAACCAAAAAAGTAGAATTTCACTAGATTTCAGAAAATTCAGCCATTAGATTTTTTTTCATTGTTTGTGTACAACAAACTCAGAAAAATTCTGAGATTTTAACTCTGAAGTAGTAAAGTTTTAACAGAGGAAATTTTTATTTCTTGCAGCTTTATGTTTCAATGTAATGTCCAAGAATGTTTTAAAATTCCTTTGTTAAATTTGATATTTTTTACTATCAACAGTTTTCTTGCTTTGTAAAGTACAGCCTTGCAAAATTTCTTAAAATTCTAATAAAAATCATGCTTTTCTGGAAAGACAATTAAGTGGTAGTTTCTCTTAAAGCGGTCCATCGCATTTCGGGTTCGGAAAAAAGTTTTCCCTCAAACTTTGCCCAGTGAACTATCTTAGGTTGTAAGTAAATGCAACGACTTTAGTTTTTGGAAACACGTTAAAATATATCTTTTAGAGCTCTCAACAGTGAAGGCTGCAAAAGGCCTAATTTTGAGCTTGGCCAGAACGAGAAATTTCATAAGTTGACGAGCTCGCCGCTCAAAAATAACTAAACGCATCAAATCATTATTATTATTCCTAAGTTAAGTGGTCCTTCAAAGGTTGGAAACGCATGTTAATTTTGATACATTTTGATTTACGGGTCCGTTAAAATTTAAATATCAGCAACCGTTAGATCGCTTTTTGTAAACATGCAAAAGTATGGTGTCTTCGCCGGCCTTTATTTCACAAGTCCAGACCAGACCATTCTAAATTCCAACTGAATCCTACTAAACAGATGTTAGGAAGCATAGAAATATAAAAATACCTTGCACTTTTTATCTTCCTTTGCCACAGCGACTTCCAACATTTCGTGCTTATGCGAGTAAGTAAGCTCATTTGCATAATGTGTATGAAATACTCGCATAAGCACGAAATGTTGGAAGTCGCTGTGGCAAAGGAAGATAAAAAGTGCAAGGTATTTTTATATTTCTATGCTTCCTAACATCTGTTTAGTAGGATTCAGTTGGAATTTAGAATGGTCTGGTCTGGACTCGTGAAATAAAGGCTGGCGAAGACACCATACTTTTGCATGTTTACAAAAAGCGATCTAACGGTTGCTGATATTTAAATTTTAACGGACCCGTAAATCAAAATGTATCAAAATTAACATGCGTTTCCAACCTTTGAAGGACCACTTAACTTAGGAATAATAATAGTAATTTGGTGCGTTTAGTTGTTTTTGAGCGGCGAGCTCGTCAACTTATGAAAATTTCTCGTTCTGGCCAAGCTCAAAATTAGGCCTTTTGCAGCCTTCACTGTTGAGAGCTCTAAAAATATATTTTAACGTGTTTCCAAAAACTAAAGTCGTTGCATTTACTTACAACTTAAGATAGTTCACTGGGCAAAGTTTGAGGGAAAACTTTTTTCCGAACCCGAAATGCGATGGACCGCTTTAAGAGAAACTGCCACTTAAACGCACAGTCACAGCTTTTTGATCAACTGCACACAAGCAGCATTTAAAATTTAAATTTGTTGGTCTTAAGTTTGTCTCAAAACCTTGAGCGCGTGTGCACAGACTTGAACTAGAGAGCATGAGGAAACTGTGTTCAGTCACCTAAAATTGTCAGGATACTCAAAATCTTCTTAACACTCTCTTATACTCTGGGATGGAAAGATACACTGTGAGAGTAAAGTTTCTTGCCCAAGAACTCAACACAATGACCCCAGCAGGCCACTCTGCTTCCCAAGCTCTATCTTGCACTTATTAACAACATTAAAAGATGATTGAGGAAGAGTAGTGACAATATGCGAGCCAGCGAGCCATGCGAGCCAGAAATCCCAAATCCCAATAAAAGGCTAACCGCAAGCTACCCAAACTAAGTAGAGGCTAACCAGAGTGCTATTTAGGCTAACCAATGTGTTATTTCGGCTAACCTGAATGGCTCACATGACTTGCATGACTCGCGAACCATGCGAGCCAGAAATCCCTAACCCAATATAAAGGCTAACTGCAAGCTACCTAAGCTAACTGTAGGCTAACCGGAGTGCTATTTAGGCTAACCCGAGTGCTATTTAGGCTAACCGGTGTGTTATTTAGGCTAACCGAAATGGCTCGCATGACTTGCTAGCTCGCACTTTGGCAAGACCCATTGAGGAACTGCTAGCTTTAAATATGGGCTGTAAGTACTCTTACAATGGTTTTGTTTACTGGGTAGTCTAGTTCAAATCTTAATTAAGAAATATAATCCTCTTTCCTTTGTACATCAAGTGAAACCTAACAAGATGATTTGCACAAGATGTAATCCAAGGGAGTATTCTACAGTCTGGTTTAGCCTTAGGGTAAGTAATACTCACCCCAAGGTTAATATGAATTGTCTGTCCCTCTTTAAAACCCAGGTCTAATTTGGGTGTGAGATCAGGCTGTTCAGCTTCTGCTGCAATTTTTTCACTCTGTTTTATCCACCTAGATAACAAAAAATGTAGTTCATAAAATCAATGCAATCATTTTGCTGGGGAAAAATCAGTGTTTGTAAAGTGATTCAGAAAAGTAAGAATACTAGTAAGAATTATTTATTGTGGGCCATTTTGGATCATGATGAAAAAAAGATCAGATGTAAGATAAGTTTAATCTCAAAGTGTAGCACTTGTTAGATATCGTAGCCTGAAATTTGATCTGCCATCTGACTGGTCATAGTACAACTGACATGTCAAGGTCAAATCAGAGTGTTGATCAATGCTTTAATTTCGAACTCACACAGTTAATTCTTCAAATGTGCGTTCTCTTTGTTATTGCTCAATATAACGCTAGCTAATTACTACTGATTTGATTCCAAATTTACACATTGCAATCATCCAGGATGTAGGAACATTTCACAAAATTCAGAAAGCTAAGAGGGGCCAGGGCCAAGAAAATTGTGGTGAGAGTACAAGTTTCCCCCCTTCCCCCCTTCCCCAAGTTAAAAATTTAAGTTCATGGAGTGTTGCTTACAGCATTTTGTTTTCATGTGTGACCAAAAGTTAAGGCTATGGAATAAAAAAAAAAGAGGGGGGGGCATGGCCCCCTCAGCCCTTCCTTAAAATCTGCCCCCCCTGATCAGTCACTGTAGATGTCATTTAGTGCACAAAAATGAGCCTATTAAAACATGTGAATGCTGATTAAACATGACCCTGATGTAAAAAACCCACATGGGATTGAATCAACATACTTGAAGTGATCTTGCAATGCTACATTGAAATCAAAGCTATCTCCTCGGTCTTGGAAACCCATTCCAATGAATGCATGGCGATCTGAAACAATGAAAAGCTCTTTGATTAAAAATAATTATGGAACTCTTTCTTGATGATAATGAATAATAATAATAATAATAATACTTTATTTATATAGCGTGCGCTATTTCTATTTCTAACCAATAGCACTTTACAAGTTATTTACAATTAAAAATTACATATATCTATATTAAAAAAGTTACAATTTGTATATAGTAAAAAAAGATCAATAAAATAATTAAAAAGAATAAAAAGGCTAACTAATTCACCTAAGTTAATTGTAAAAATACACTAAATTGTAAAAATATCTAACTAAAAGCTTTCCTAAAAAGATGTGTCTTAAGTTTGCGCTTTAACTCTGAAATGCTATTGCACGATCGAATGTCTAAAGGTAAGGCATTCCAGAGTTGTGGCAAGGCTACAGAAAAAGCTCGAAATCTGTAGCTGCGCAAATTATAAACAACATCATCCAAGCGATGGCCATTCATGGAACGTAGATTACGTCTCGGGACATATCTTTCAGAACACCAGCTCATTATCAATATCATTATAATTCTGATGACTATGACAGCTGATAATTTAATGATCATAATCATTACACAATACACATGATAATTAGGTGTATACCAACATGAAAAAATAGACAAGAGTGATAAAATAAATAACACAACCAATCAAAGTCTCTTCGAGATATCAACTTTTTTGCATGAAGTATGAGTCGAAGGTTTATCCTGTGCATTGTTCTTCAAACTTATCATTACAGTTGCTTTGTAGTTTAGTTTAACAATTTCCTATCTTTGCGGAGGAAATGCAGCCATATAATTTTGTCAAAAATGGCTCATCCGCGCCAGGTATTTATACACATATTTCTCAACATTACAAAAATAAACAGTGCAAATTTCACTGAGATCTGACAATTCTACTTTAAAAATTGCAAGGACCTTTCGAGGCAGTTGATTATGGCAGCGAAATTAGCAAATTAAACAGCAAAATATGCGTTTGACGCTTTGTTTTTGCAACGCCATATTTGAATTGTTAAGGTAGACCGCTGTTCAATGTGTTCAAGGCCGTATCATTATGACTGCTCCACGAAAAAGCATGAAAAAATAGGGATATTTCCAACTACAGTCGACTCCCGATAACTCGAACCTTCAAGGGAAATTGAAAATGGTTCGAGTTATCGGGAGTTCGAGTTATTGAGAGTTGAAAACAAATGACCGGAAATAAGGAAAAAACAGTGTTTACTGATTATCTATTCATATAGTGTAGACCAGTGTACATTTTAAACAAATTTAATTAGAGTATAGAGAATCCAAAAGAAAAAGGAACAATATATTTCTAAATCACTGCATAAACCAGAACGAAACGTAACGTAAAACAAAGCGCATCAGCTGCGAACGTTGCAGGTTTCAAAGAGAACAACACTTTAGGCTACTGCTGCAGAGTTTATGCGATTTACTTTTTCGAGAAATGGTCAGTTACTTCGTCCTGATAATAATCCTTCAAAGTTTTCTAAGGTTGGATTCAAAAGAATCGGTATTATTCTCCACAAACTGAACGTCTGTAGCACGTCAACGGCGTGGCACATTTCGTGTTCTGAGGGGCGTTTCGGGTCTTTCGGGGACGGCTCTGACTCGTGCAGGTTTTTATTTCAAAATTAATCCAACGTTTTGGACTACAGTACACTGTTTGTTTTGACTTGTCAGGTATTGACAGACATGGTTCGAGTTATCGAGGGTAAAATTATATGAAAAATGACCTGAAGGGAAACGAAAATTGGTTCGAGTTAGCGGGAGATTCGAGTTATCGAGGGTTCGAGTTACCGAGGGTAAATTACAGTAAATGTATGACGGAAATCCAGGGGAAATCGATTTTGGTTCGAGTTAGCGCGAGGTTCGAGTTAGCGAGGGTTCGAGTTATCGGGAGTCGACTGTACTGTCGTATGCTGCGTTTTGTCTGGGCTCTGCGAGGGTCGGATATCAAGACAGCTTCTTTGTGGGCTTAAGAAGGATTAAACAAAAGCCATTATATACAGTGAATGCTTTCGAATTATATTTGAAGATGAAATACGAATTAAAGAGTTTTGCTGTCTTTGACTGAAATTCCACTCGAACTGCGTAGATACGATCGCATGTTGTAAAGCCGATTCATGCAACATTGCTGTCAACGCGAGGTCACATCGACTCGGATTGCAAAGTGCTAATCATTAACATTGCAAAATGGTGCTTGTAGCAACCAAATTTGGCCTAATTTTTAACCGCTTCTAAGCTAAAAGAAGCCCACATTTCTTGCATTTGTTTTTTTTTTTTTGGTATGTTTATTTTTGACGTTTGTAATTTTTAAATGATGCAAGTGCAAGTGATTATTTATTTGTGTTTTAGCGTTAGTTACGCAATACATTGTTTGTGCGACGCTTTTTATAGATCGCCTTTCAGACAAACGTGCGTTGAGATAAGAAAGCTGACATGTCACTTTTAAAATTGTTATATAACGTTTGTAAATTTGACAAGTCACGTTTTTTCTATGAGATCGCAAGTGATCACCCACAGCAGAAAGTAATCCCTTGAGAAATTAAAGCAGTCCCTTGAGAGTTTATAAGAATGTGGTTCGAGATAGAACAACTTATCCACTATCCTTCTTTTCTTGCTTGTAAACAAGCAAAAAAGTCGAAAAAAAGGAAAAAAAGCTTTATGTTGGGCATTGGGAAAAGAACAGTGTGTAAAAAGAAAATCAAGTACACATACCAGTATCATCCACAATCTTGAGGACAAAGTAACGACTGCTATCCAAAACACCTTCCACTGCCATACCTGGGTAGTCATCTACAGGACACTTAGCAAAAAGCTCACCTGAAAAAAGAAGTAAAAAACAAGGCCAAATAAAACCACATGACTAAAGCTATTATCTCCTTCATTACTAAGTTACTGCAGAATAATTATTAATACCACCTTCTCTGGTTGAACTAGATGGACAGTTTTGACTAATTAGAGCTTGAAAAAGCTTGAATTCCAGCTTGCCCCTCAGATGAGCTGAGCTCTACTTGATGGCCAACCAATCAGCAATAACTCAGGCTCAGATTTGACTCAGAAAATGAATTTACTCATTGTCTAGCTGTGGATTTCACTCACCACTAGTCTTATCCTCAATCTTGATATAACATTCCTTTCCCTTAGCACACACCCTTAGCCGCCCAGTCCAATCAGGTTGATCAAGTTTCCAGTCAGCCGCCCTATATGAAAACAAAACATATATACTGGTGAACAAATAGAAAAATTTCAATTTTTTTAAAAAAACTTTAACACAGTATTTTTACCTGAATTTTCTTTTTATGTAGTTTGCTGCAAGATTTTCTTTCTTATCCCAGGGATCAACCACTGTGGCCAAACCCCAGGGAAAGCTAATGATAAGGTGTATGTCCTAAATTTAATTTGATCATCCTGATCAAAATAATTTTATGCTCCTAATTAACTACCTGTAACGCAAGTTACACAGAAGAGCTGCAACGGGTTGATTAAAAATCTTAAGCTCATTTCATAACATAACAACTTATGCTATTATGCAATGTAGATATTATGAAAATAATTCGAATATTGACATCATTCACTCGGTAATTGGATATTTTTGGATGATGGCAATTTACGCCTGTTAAAATCTGTCCATCATTTTAGCCACAGATTTTCACAAAGCGTGCATGTATTATTTAACGTGAAATTCGGATTCTGTATATTACCTTGTTTAATATTTGCTAGGATCAAAAAGACAAACAGGAAAGAAAGAAAACCTTCGTCCTCAAAGCAATCGAATCCCCAAACTTTAAATGGACTAATCAGGAAATTTATCTAATTCTCCATTAACGATCTAGTTAATTCAGCGAGGAAAACATACACAAGGAATGTGGCAAATTACCTGTACCCACGGTTGCTTGTTCTAGGAGGAATTTTGTAAATAAAACATTCATTTTTGACACACAAAACACTCTCATAATCCTCCATGTTGGAAATAGAACATTCAACCCAGACTCCGCTCCGTCAGCTCGAAAAGGACTGGGGCGATTCAAAATGGCGGCTGCAGCTTCTCATGAGAAAACTTCTGAGTTTTTTCGCTTTCTTACAAAATGCATAAACTAAATGATATATTGTGTACACTGATACACACTTTGAAGCTTTACAGAAGGACGTACGCTTCTCTTTATGGGCTCTGATGATGGCGTTACCGTGTATCAAGCAGTATTGGAGACGTGTGATTGTTCAGCTGAACAAGCTGACCTCACTCCATTGCCTGATATCGCAACAAATTTACTTTTCGACAATCACGATTCTCGCAAATTAAGACTTGTGTCTCCTGGAAAATTTAAGCCATGGTATGGTAAGTGTACTTGGAATGTCTTTTGCCTTTGTTTCAGGCCTGGCGTGTTTGAGGCCTGGCGCATGAACACAACCAGACACAACCCATTTTCCAGGTTTCACATTGAAGTTTTGCACCAGAATGCAATTTTATTCAGAGGCAAACAACTGGGAAATGGTCTGATAACTGAAAAGGAGGGAGAAATCCAGGTGGATGTAGTCCATGGATATCCCATACTGGGGATATGCCTGGGTTTTCAAACTTCTTGACAAATGAGGTCATCTGCAACTATCGTGAGGGGGGTGATGAATAAGTTCACGGATCGAAGGATTTGGCCTTAAGCCCTGGCCAAATTATAACGCATGTGGACGCAAGTAGTCGCAAGTTGAACTTGCGTATAGACTTTCATTGGATGGCCAAACGGTATCTGCAAGTTTACTCGCAAGTACACGCAAGTTGTCAAAAAAGCCATGATTTCAATTCTACTGCACGCGCTGCAATTCAGTATTTGAAGTTAACAGCAAGACTTCCAGTTACTTGTGGTTTGTGGCCAAATGGTGAAAAACTTGCGCCAACTTGCGTGCAAATTTGATCCCGACCAATGTGAATGTAAGCCATCACAAGTCAACCCAAGTGCACGTTTTTACAAGTCCTGGCCAAACGGAAACGCAAGTGGACGCAAGTTGAAAACTTGTGCTAACTTGCATCCCTGTTTGGCAAGGCCTTTAAAAAGTGACGGATTGTGAACTTTTGTGATCAATTGAGTGGATTCATGGAATTTGAAAATACAGCGGATTGTAGATTAGCTGAGAATTTTAGCATGGATTCCTGACTCTTCATGTCAGGAAGTTTGAATTGTGGATACTTTATGGATCAGATCGGATCACTTTGGCAATCTTTGTTGGCATGTTGGCAGAATTGCTACAAAACAAGCAATGAAATCAAACTTGTTGAAAAATTGGCATGAAAAACAACATGTACTGTCCATTGCAGTGAAATTATGCCTCACAAAGTTTTCAAGTAATGCAGATTCAGATGTGAAAGAAAATAGTGGCGGATTGATGGATTTGGCCAAAAAATGGCACAGATCAGTGGATAGTGCAAGCACTGCCTTGACGACACCCTTGTACAGCTGTATATGGAAGAGATTATGATTTTATGAAAGTGCACCTGTAGATGCATGCTTTAAACCCACCTTATAAGAGTTTTGGCATAACCATTATAATATTGACCCCAGATGGGGGATGGGGGTGGGGTAGGAGGGGCTGGGGGACTCCATTACTAAATTTCCGTTACCGTAGTTTGCCACTGAAATTATGGAGTATTCCTTTAAAGATGATTTCCAGTCCGTACTGTGCAATCTCCGCCTGCAATGTTTGTGAGTCTCACAAACAGAAGAATGTTTACTAGCAAAAATAAAAATTCCGGGACAAAACTTACCTTTTTCTTCATTATTAACGCCAGATATCCTTGCAAAACAATAATAACGAGTAAAAGAAGCTCGACGGTATTTCAAACGGACGTTTTAGCTCATCGTGAATTCTTGAACGAAACGATGGCGAACTAAAAAACTTCATGTACGCTATCACCGAAGTGTAACGTTTCAACGAATTCAAAACAAAAATGAAAACAAACCCTGAGTCTGCGCAGTACGGACTGGAAATCATCTTTAAGCATTATACTCTGAAACAGATTAATATTAATTATAAATGAATTATTAAAGATAATGAATTGTTTTTAAATCTTTTTTCTATTTGTTTGTAGATAGCGGAGCTTTAATCCCAATTTGTTTCAAGTTTCATCCTCCAAAGTTGTCCCAGATTTCACTTCCCAATTCAAACCCATGTTTGCAAGATGACAGACTAGATGTACTACCAGACAGTGGTCATTTGCTAGAGTTTGCACCAACATATTCTGGAAAGTCATGTTTAAAACACCAACAAAAGAAGTGCAATCAGAGGGGTTTTGATGAAGGAAATGTTGTGTGGAGATTGTGCGATGTACAAAAGCTTAGTGATCTTCCAAGACAAGGTAGTCACAGGCCAACATTACCCAGTGCAGGTCACGATAGCAGCGAAAAGAACAAGCTGCCACTAGAAGAGCTAAATCCATTGGGTAAATCAGTAAGTGATACAAACTATACAGTTATGATAAGTTAAGGCGGGAGATAGAATATATGATAAGTTAAAGAGATTGATAGATAGGTGCAGAGATATGGAACTTCATTTTACAACTCAATTTTTCACAACTAAATTTCTAACAAATTGATAACTAAGGTTGCCTCACTTATAAGCCTGGTGGTTTCTTGGAGGTCTCCTCGCCTTATCATTATTAATACTACTGTTATATCTCAATGTTAAAATGGCTAATAAAATGATGATGATGATGATGATGATGATACAGTGGAACCCAGCTTTACAGACACCCGCTTAATGCAGACACCCCGGTATTATGGACAGTTTTGTTGGTCCTCACGAAAACCTCATACATTTTCTCTTAAATTAACCCGCTTAATGCTGACACCCATTAATACCGACAAAGGACACTTTTCCATGTCCCGAGTGATGAACTGTCATACATTGTCAACCCCGCTTCATGGACACTGTTTATCTGTGCACTGTCAATTTTCATTGTTGCAATTATTTGCTAACTTGAAGACATTGAACCCTGATCAAATAATTGCAGAATTTGACGAGTTAAAATGATTTTATTACAAAGAGTGACTTCCAGTGTTTAACCCTTATACTTAAATTAATAATAATAGGGTTTTCTGACTGGTGTTCCTGTTTAAAAGTTTCACTTTCTTTGCCTTTTGCTACAGCCATCACGTGTAGTCTTCTTAGCTTAGTATTATTAATAGTATTTTAGGTATTTTAATTGTGTCCCCAATTAGTCCATAAGGGCTAAACACACTGACACGTTAATAAAAAATAAAAGTTTTTATCTTATCTTATCTTATCTTCCTCTTTGAGGTCGTTTGCTATCAGCAACTATCAGCAACAGCCTCTGTATTGCTGGGTTGTTGTCAACGTCTAGTAATTGTTCGAGTAAAGCCATGTGCGACATTTTCAAATAATTCCACTGTTGAAATTATTAAAGTTTAGTTCAAGTATCTGCCTAGATCGTAAGGTTTTCATAAAAACTATTGATTTTAGTCAGGGAGTTCACAGTTTGCATTTTTTACATTTACAGTTCAATTAAACAACGTTTTGTTTCCGTAAAAAACGTTTGCCTTCGTCTTTGTGCCGATAAAACATGTATATATGTGACTTTTTTTCTGAGACCCCGCTTAATACTACAGACAATTTGGCCTGTCCCCTTGGTGTCTGCATTAATGGGGTCCCACCGTATTTGTTATTTAGCATTCCAATAAAGATAATTTTTGATTTTTTTAATCATTCTTTAATTATTTCTGAAGATTGCTGATTGTTGCAGAAGAAAATCAGCTGTTGTACCAAACTTGATACAAAAACAAGACATCATCAATGTCTTTACATGCAGGAGATGTATGGAATGATATTGTTTGCAGAGCATGAAATTCACAAAGAATAATTCTTTTCATTTACAATGTCATGTAGCTGTGGTGTGCAAGCCCTCCACAGGTCAACTACAGGAAAAGAAAAGGAAAAGAACTCAGTTTGGAAAAACTTAAAGAGACAAAGCTTAATCAAGTGAAGGAACTGCATGAGCTGAATAATCATCAGCGTGGAAAATGGATTTTGTGTACAAGAAACAGCTCACTAAAAGGTAAACACTGGTGCCTTATAAATTATTGACTTTGCTACTATCTCAAAGAGACTGAGAAATGAAACAGACGGATGATACTTGTACTTACTGCTAACAAAAAACAAACTGGTTAACAACATTTTGACCAACAACAATAGTGATCAAATAATATTGCTTTCATGATTTCTTACAACGTAACAAAACTGACTAAATAAAGAGGTCAAAATTATTTTTTTAATTAATTACATGTAGTTAGCTCAAAGATCACTGTCACTCAGATTGTTGAAATGTTGGTCACCAAAAACAACAGAGTCCATTACACAAGGCAAAATACTCTCTGTAGAGTTAACATACTTCTTTTACAGTGCTGTGCATTGTACCACTGTCAGGCTTGACAAAGGTTTTGTTTAGTTTTTGACACAACTTTTTGACACCTTTGTGACAATTTTTTGATAACTTTCATTTAAACTGGCCACTCATAGCACAAGAACTGTAATTAGAGCAGAGTTGTCAATTTCCAGGTTTGCGTTTCGACGGTTCTGCTGCTCTTGCTTCTTTTAGTTTGATTGGCCATTTAAAACAGAAGACATCAGAAAGTTGTCCAAGAGATGGCAACCACAATGCAGCACTGACATCGTTTTTGGGTGGGGGGGGGGGGGAGGGGTGGGGGATTGAATGTACTATTCATCCTTTGCTTCATATAAGTCTGTTAGATCTACGTGTACTGAAATTGGAAATGCTAAGAAGTTTCCATCTGTTAAACATGCACATGCATGCTGTTGTCATCTTAAAGCTTGTTGAAATGATTTAAGTTAGGGCTTATCAGTCATGTTTTGTACTGTAGGAAAGAATTTAACAATAGAGCAGCTTTGGAAGAAAGTTTGTTCGTTGATCAAAGAAGGACACCTTCCCTACTGCAATGCAAAGCTTCAGGTTGGTGATTTTGCTGTGTGCAAATGTGCATGAGTCTATTTAAAAGTAGAGGGCTTACAAGGCTAGCATTGAACTTTGTTAATTGCCGTAGCATGAAGTGACCTGATGTGTTACTACTCACCACATTTGGGCCGGATGCTATACCGTAAATGATGTAATAAACACCCGGGGGTACTATTAAATTTTAGAGGTCCGAGGGGAGGCTTTAAATAGATATGAGGCGTTTATTTCACTTCAACTGTAACAACGTCAACAAAACAAATATAATGCATAGTTTGCTAGTGGAGTAAGATACAAAACAGAGTTGCAAGCTGAGTAGGAGACTTATCTAATCTGCGCTAATGCAAAACCTAGAGATGTCGTTCATAGTTCGATATCGACGTTTTCATCGTCATCAGGGTCAACCATGTTGGTGTTGTTGGCCTCTTCGATGTCCAAGTCAAGCAAGAAACTAACTGCATTGTGTGATTTCACTCTATGGAGCATTTCCTTGGTTTTTGAGGTGATTCTTAGAGGGGGGGGGGGTCTATTAGACACGGGGCGTTTATTAGAGGGGGGCGTCTAATACAAAATTTACACTTCAGGGGAGGCGTTTATTAGATACGAGGTGAATTTGAGAGTGGGCGTTAATAAAGTCATTTAATATGCTAATCCTGGGCCGGGCTGTTCAAAGATTGAGGGAAGTAATCAAATTGAATAGTTTTTTTTTTATTTTTTGATCCGGCATTTATACGAGGCCGGCGTTTAATCGGGATGTTTTTTGTTTTTTTTTTTTTTTTCCGGCGTTTAATCGAGAAAATACGGTATGCTCTTTTTTGCAGAGAATACAAGATGAGGTGTGGGTATACTGTGACTTTGGACACTCATTAAAGGTAAACATAGAATAACTCAGTCTAATCAACTATTCGACTATGAGCCAAAGTTTTCTCTGAGTGAATAGTCAACAAGGCATAGCCGAGTTGACTATCGCTCATAGAAATCGAGTTTTAGGAGACTCTCTTAAGAATAATAGTCCAAAACATACAATTCATACAATTAATTTTCCCAACGATTATTTTTTCGCAACGAGCGCGCGATTGTGTTCTATCAGAGCGCGCGAATAGAAAGCAATTAGAGAACCAGTCAGATTCGTAGATCTCCATGCAATAGAACACGACTGAGTTTCAACTAATGACTGTTATAAAACTCAAACCAAAGTTATATGCTTGTAACCGGTTACTTCGCCTGCATGTTTAAAGATCCAATGGCAGTTTCAGACTGTTCTGAAAGCGGCATGACTGAGTGATTTAAGGAACTAAAGTCCTCCACGCTGCTAGCTGGATTTGTTCTCGGCCTTCCAGAGATCAAATCATCGGCGCTTTGTAAATAGGCTAGCCAACTGGCCAGTTCCCACCAGTTGCGATTCTTAAGAAGCTCATACTCTTAGATCATTGTCGAACACATTCTAGGTAAAAAACAGTCTGTAGCTACCATAGTTTCCAGATGCCTTTCTAAACCTTGATCATTTATCTCATTCACAGGTCAGAAGCACCTTAGAAAAGGCTCTTGGAGATGTTGGAACATTCTCGTTTGACGTTCATCCTGTAGGAGTTGTAATGGAGTTATAACACAGACAACCAGTTTTAAAAATAGTTTCACCACTTTCGGCGCGCTTTGCGAATACTTGTAGAAGCTACGTTCACGGAAATCTCTTCTTCAAGAATTGGACCTATTTTTCAAGTTCCTTTTTAGAAAATGGTTTAATGTGTCGTGGCATAGCTCATTTACGAGTTAATCAAGGTTGTATTGCTTTTCATTGCTAATTTCAAGTTACGGTTTTAGGTTAGCCAAAGCAAACACTGAAAGGAAAAATCACAAACAAGTTAAAGAAACCGTTATTGACAGCTTATAAAATAACTGGGAGGGGAGGTACTACGAAAATTTTTGCTCAAAGAGAGTTGAGTAAAAATTAAGTCTGCAATGTACAACACATTAACCGACTGACAGACAGGGTTTATATAACTATGGAAAAAAGGACAAAATCTGAACTAAATTCCTTTTCAGAATCGGTTTGAACTTTCACGCAAAACGTTACTAAATTGCTAATATATTTATCGATGTTTTGTGTCGCAAAAATTCTCAAAAATACCTAGCATGATGTAGACTATAACAATTTCTATCTTTAGGCAGAGTAGATAACATTTTTATTGCGTGATCTTAAGAGAACATTTTGTACATTTACGCGACAGTTTTAAGTAGATAAATGATCACATTAAGGTTGTAATAGAAGGTATCAAATCACGTTTTAATTTAATGAAAATTTGCACGTTTTATCCCGGCAGTATTTGATCTTTCATATAATTACGCATGACGGAAAAAATATGACTGCTACAAAATCGCTGTTCATGGCAAACTAGCTCCCTCCATTTCAACTTCACAGATAAATGAATGGTTGATCATGTTTTATGTCTATTTAGCAGACACGTTTCACTAGGAAAAAGTTGTCTTTTCATGTTTTGCCTTAAAAAATGTTGAATCATGGTTGGCAAAAATACCTTATTGCCCTCTTAAAAGTGTAGTATTCTTTCGCAGTTTATTACAATCGTGATTTTTGGATCACTTTACAAAAATATTGAGCAGCTTTAATTCTATTTATTGGCAAGAACATGGCTTCAGGCTTTGTCCTTCTTATTATTGTATGCTGCTAGTTAATGAATTACTTTTAATATATAACGATATATTATATTTTTATTTAGTATGTGGCTGGTTTCCACATATGACAGATAGTATTTAGTTAATCTCGAACCCAAAGTCTTCAAGCTCCTTGGACATTGGTCTGTTGCGGGGTGACCAATCGCTGAACGAGGAGCCTAAAGACTCGGGGTACGATTTTAGACAACGATTTATTCTAGTTTTCTAGCCTAACGATATTATTAGTAGCGCTTTTTAACTCGTTAGAAAAGGTTTTTATTATATGTATATAAAATTGGACTTATTGTTAGGTAGAGGATTTTTTCCGGATTTATACTCCGCGTTAAATTAAAGTGAGCACAGAAAACAAGAGATGATGTGTTTGTGCCAAGTTGCTTGGAAAATTTGACGTATAACACCCTCTTCAATGTGACGTTACACCTTTTTCTAACAAATCGAGAAAATAATGAATAAATATTGGTTGGACGGCAGCCCATATGGGGGGGACATTTTACCCATTTGTAAAATTCAAGCTTCATGTTCCCAGCTACTAAGTCACCCAAGCATCCGGGTACCTGAAAAGTAACTAGAATATCCTGATTGTTAGTATTGTTCAAGTTGTGACGATTCTTGAGTTGCACAAAATGTTTTTTTTTTTTTTTTTTTTTGGGGGGGGGGGGGAGGAGAGAAGAGTGAAATTGGGCTTTTCCTTGCTCAGAAGAAAAGGCGAGGGAGGGGAGAATTTCCGCTTCGGAAATGGATGAACTCGGGAGAGCTCGATTTGTAGTCTGTCTTTTAGGCCACCATACCTCCTATCATTAATTCTGTATGTGCTGTGGAAAAAAGGGGTCCTTTTTTGGATTGGACTGGCCAGACAATTTGTTTAAAAGAATTTTTGTGCAATGTTGGCAGGCAAGTGAAAACTGATACGGCTAATTTGGACGAGTTCACTGCTCTATAACCTGTTCCATCTGGACGTTCGGTTAGTTGGGGATTAGAACGAGAACGGCGAGTGGGAAAAATGGCGAGGACTTTGGGGCGTCTCTCCGACCAGCCCTCGTATTTTTTTCACGCGCTGTTCTTCGTGCTCAGTGCTCCCGAACTAACCAAACGCCCGGAACAGGTTACTGCACTATAATAATGTGAATGGGCCTGTCTACGTCCCGGAGTTGTCCGTTTAAAATGCGTACGCTTTGGTCCTTCGGATAAGTAAAAAACCCAGGAAATTGCCTGCAGTGATCCAAATTATCGATTTTTTTTCGCATGGAATTGATCTCTGCCCTGCATGCAGACGGTATGTATGCCTCTCAAATTTTGTGCGCGTCACGCAACTCACCAGGTGTGATCCGTTACCTTTGAATGAGGCGTTGCGTGACTCCCAGTAACGTTCCTGTACATTAGAGGATTTCACCCTCATCCGTTTAATAATAATACGTTTCCAATTGAAAAAAGAAAACAATTAACGACAGTTAAATTGAATAAAAAATTAAAATTTAGTTGTCTTGTAAAAAAGTGAGAAAGAGAATTGAGAAGTTTTCAGCCGGAGCAATAATTACTAATTTTCATTTCAACCCTGATTTATATGAAAACCGTCTTTAAAAGCAATGACGAGAAAAAAAAAGAATCTCAGTTAAATTCGATCACCATGCCGTAAGTTTAAAATGGTGATAAAAATTAGTTGAGCTTGCTGTTTTCAATCCGGGGCATCGCCGTCAAATCTCTCTTAGCGACGCTGGGAGCATGCTCAGTGCGGATTCGTAGTGGAGCGTTACAAGTTGTAGATTTCAGCCGCTTGTTGATGTGTACATTTCTGAAATAATTCCTCGGCCACTGCAATATAATTCACCGTTGTTTCGCCCCAGCCATGAGTGGGGATTATCCGTATTTGCCGTACCTGGCTCTGTATATTGTTTCCGCCAGCCTGTGGAGTTCAGATACCATGGGAGCGACGCACTGGATTCTGAACGAGAGGGATGGAGTTGTACGTGCCAGCAGTGGAAGCGATATTCTGAAATCGGATCCGGTTTTGTCTATTCTAACGAAAACTAACCCTCCCAAGACGGGAAATGGAAGAAAAACAAACTGTGACCAGTGCACTAAGGGCAGATCTCATGGTCTGAGGTGAGAACGTTAGCGAAATGTCGGAAGACAGTAGACTTTAATTAAAGATTGTAAACTTGGTTTGTTTTGACGTGCGGCGAAGCCATATCGCATATTACGATTAAAGTCGCAGCGATAGCGTTTTACTCTTTCGCTTGAAAACGCTGTCACTTCTTTTACTAAACCTCTTCTTAGTAAGCGTGATTGTTTTAAAGAAATGGAAATTAATTGTGATCTGAATGTTTTTGACGTTCCCTGGAAGAGATATATGATATAAACACGAGTGAAAGCAACGTGTTTAATTTGCATTTGAAGTGTTCGGGGTACAAAGTGCTAATGAACTGCGAGAGCTCTTCAAGGGGGAAAAGCTAACTTTTCCTGTTGCTTTTTTATTGGCCTTAAATTTCTTTCAACAAGAGATTGTTTATACGTTAATTCGCGACTGAAAACTAGCAATGGTTAGCATTTAGCAGCTATTTGCCGTGCGACAAGTCTCTCGACCCGTGCTAAAAGTCTCGTAATCTTCATGCATAAATAAGTTTTCACCTCTCTTTTAGCGTAACACAAAATAACGTTTTAACTTGGCTGGGTTTTGTTTTGGTGGATAAGCGGTTACATTTGACTCCAACACCAGTGAATTTTGCCGTATATCAACGGGTCACTTACGTAGTGCAAGCTAAGGAAGGCGATTTTTATTTCTCAAAGGGAATTGTAGATGATTGTGAGCTAACAAAAGCTATGAACATACTTCTTAAAACGTAAAAAGTGTTCACGATTTTTATTAGTTCGAATCATCGGTAACATTGCGTGTTAAAAAGGAATATTTACAGCTAATCCACCTGCGTCTAAGCAATTTGGTACAAGACCCCTCATATTTCTTTTCTAATTTGTAAACAAAACATCGAACACATGCAATAAGAAAGTCTCAAAAACAAACTGGTAGCACCTTAGTACAACAGATCTATGTTTCATGTTTTCACACATTTTTGGTTATGGTCAGGTTAAATATTTTAAAGTTTAAGTTAAATTTCTTGTGGTTTAACTGTCTTAACAGTAATTGAGAAGTGCTTATCAATAATTAAAAGATGACTAGCTCTTCACAGTTTTTTTTCTGCCAACTTGAAGCTTGTTTGAATACTTGTCAAATTAAAAAAAAAATCCATGTTACATTGGTTTTGTAGTATACAGATTGATTGAGCATCATAAAGGTTGTATAAAAAAATTGTAATAACTACCAGTTTGTTATGTATTTGTTACAATATAATTTTGGTTAAAGAAGGCCAGTGTGAGGAAAGATAGTGGTACAATTGGTGCTTTGATTGTTTGTGAATAAATTATTTTCATGTTTGAAATATTTTGCCAAGAGAAATTGATTTATTGTTACCTATAAGAGACCAGCATTGTCCTCCTGTGATATAATGTAACTTATCTGAAGACCTTGCAAATTTTTTTCCAATAAAACCTTGAAATTGTGTGGTTGTTAAGCACTAACTTCCCAGCTAAGGTTTATTAAAACAATTGCGGAATAACACAAACTGCTGGTCAGTCCTTTGATAACTTTTTTGCACTGTAAATAATCTCATTACTTTTCATTTGGAATTTTTTAAGCCAGTTTCCTCCACATGAAATATAAACTAAACTTGTTTGTAAAAATTCAGACCTATTATAAATCCAGTTCAGAATGGGGAATCTTAAAATAAAAAAAAGAGAAGGGATAGCAAAAGGGTGAACCTGAGACATTGCGAGTCAGAGAGATTAATCTCCTCTCTGCAAGCCTGAAACTGTCTTAGTCTTGCCAAAGATATCCTGACTCTCAATGTTGCAAAAAGTGAGATTTGTGAGACCTGTGAAATTTGATGAAAAAGTATTTTTTGTAGGATCATTCATTGTCCTCATAAGGGCTGATTTACACGATACCCATGCGACAAACTTTATGACAGGCATACGACACGACTTATTCGCTTTTTTCACGATCCCATAATACATCTTGTTTACCCCCCAAAATGTTTGCATAAGCATTGTTTTCAATTTCTTTTGGGACGATTGTACATCATTGGGGGGTAAACAAGATGTTTTATGGGAATGGTGAAAACAGCAAATTAGTAAGACCATTTACATGCTACAACTCCCTCATAAGCAAATTGTAGGTTTGATTTATATGACACTAGGTCTGTTGTAAGCTTGTCACCTACGACAAAGTTGTACCATGTAAATCGGCCCTAATGTGTGGCGTAACAGTTTTGTGATGAGAATGTCTGACATTTGAAGAGTTCTAGGTGATTTAACAGTGCTGACTTATTTTTGATTTTTTTTTCTTCTCCAGCCAAGTTGTTGGTGCAGTGGGTCCCACATCTTTAGAGTTATTTCCAGCACCACAGTTAACTTGTGGTCCGTCGGTTAACGAGACCTTCTATGATCACTTAGAAGGAATTGTGAACCGTGAATACCATCCAACTTTTATGGAGCCAGATGTGGCTATGCTTTTTAAGAAGAATGAAGTTGAAGACATTGATTTGGGTCTGATTGAATCAAACTTAAGAAGAGCAATTGAAGAGGTAAGTCCACTTGTGCATCAAAAAAATAAGTTTCGTCTGTGGCTTTAAAAGCACTTTATTCCAGAAAATTTTCACAATGTCTTACAGTAATTTTGCAATATGTTCTGTACTTAATAAAATTATTATTTATTTGGTGCATAAAAAATGTTGACTTTGTTTAAACCATGCTACCTAAACTTAATGATTTTTTGGACACTTGTTAACTAAATTCTCAATTTTAAACTCAACAAGTTATGCCTAGTTGAAAGTGGGACATTGCAAGTTGAAATCCTAGCCAAAGCAAACATGAGTGGTTTTATTTTCTGGGAAACAAAATTCGTTTTTCTATTTAATGGAAAAGGTACTGATAAAACTATCAGAGAATTTAGCTTTGATTCGATCTTGTCCCCAGAGCCGCCTCTTCTTTTAGCTACCCAGCATATCCAATCGAACAACATCGAACCCAATCAAACACCAATCGTTCAATTGGGTTTGGTATTCAAACATCTATTTTGCTGTGAATTCGATTTTTGAACCAATCGAACTAAATCCCATTCGATTTTGTTCAGAACCTGTCTCGACACAGAGAGCAGAGGAGCCTAAATTCGTCCTTTGTAAATATTAAAATGTTCTATCTGTTTCGTAGCGATACATTATCTGATGTTTTTGTTTACGCGATGGTTAAACAGTGCCTGACCGTGTTGTTAACTTTCTTTACAGAGTCCTAATTCAGTTGTTGTTTGTAATCACATTGGGAATTTCTGGAGAATAAGAGGAAGCACATATCACTCCATAGAGTGCTTCAGACGAGCCTTGTATTATTCGCCAAACGATGCTGATGCCCTCTTAAATCTCGCAAAGGTCTTATTCAATTTGAACTATGTTCAAGATGCTGCGTACTTGGCGCGAAGATCACTAGAAATGCAGCCCTCCGAGCACAACTGTTGGTTACAGCATTTTACTCTTGGTGAAATTCTCAGGGCAAGCGGAGACCTGGAAGAAGCAGGGATCCATTTCAGACATGCGTTGGACCTGAACCCGTCGTTTGAACTAGCTGAGGTGCACCTCCGGGAAATTGGATCTCCATCCACGTCAACCACAAATACTTACACGTTCTTAATCATCGGCCTTCTTGTAGTGGTTGTCTTAGCAACGGTCTACTTCATGACGTTAACGAGTGAGAGCCGTGGAACAAAAAGCAGCCGAATGCCACTATGGTCTGAAGGAAAAAGACCGAAGAAGAGACCTATCACATAAAGCGTGTTGCACTAGTTATTAAATTAAAAACCTCAGAAGACGTTTTTTGCACAGTCAATAGGATGTCATTAATTTTTGCGCCTTTGCAACCTGCAACAAAGTTTTTTAAAGAAAACTGAAAGTTGTCAATCAATCTTGTGAAAGTGTTTGACATTGTTAAGTCACAAATCCTGTGAAGCCGGAGGCTAAGCTCTTTTATAGAAATTTGATATTCAGATATTTGCAAGGAAATTAGCTGTTTTTAATTAAAGGATTATCACAACGAATTTCTTGTTGCTGTCTTATGTTCAAGGGAGTTAAGTAAAAAGAAATAGAGGATAATACATGTACATGGTTGCGCTGAGATATGAAGTTTATCTTCGAGTGTTCAAACCGATCTCACGAGTGAACGCAGCGAACAAGTGAGATCTCGATTTGAACCATGTATTATTCTGTTTATTATATAAACTAACTTAATAGGATGTTTTTGACGATTTTCTGAAGATTTGGAAGATTTTAAAAATGTTGTCCGAAGGTCGTACGAATGTTTGCGAACATGCGTGCCAAGGAAGATCCGAAGATGTTTCGACTTAATACAGATTTACTTCGGCTCATTCAGCATTGAAACAGGGCAAACTTGTCAGAAAACGTTTCGAAATTGATAACATGTTATTTTCACGCGAGAAGATATGATTTTTTCGCACAAAAGATTTCCCGGTATTTCATTGATGTTTATATAATAAAAGTGTGTATGAAACCCAAGCTGCTTGCTGTGGTTTCACACCCCCCGGGTAAAATGACAGTAGGAAATCCATCTGTTTTTGCAGGCTAGCGATACTTAAACACATGCACACCATTAAACACCTTTTTTGGATGAAAAATGGCAGCTGCACTTGCTCAAAGGCACTTGCGCAAACACTATGAAAAAACCAAGTATAATTTATTTGAAGTGTACAAACTTTCATTAACTCCACCTTAAACCAACGCCATAAAATAATTCCTAATGGCTACTCCTTAACACACAAGTTGAAGGAATGAGTTGCTATTTACAATTTTTGATACACAGTGATCTATTTACAATATGCTAATACCAACTTAATGACTGACTTGTAGAAACTTGGATAAAACATCAACCCTATCTTCACTTGAAAACTTGTTAAAGAATATTCTACTGCCGCATTTTTGCATTAGTCAAAGGATGTCAGTATGTTTTTTTTGCCTATGCTTCTGTAAGGTCATCATTAAAATACAAGTGTAAGGCTGGTAGAAATTGTTCGTCATTCATGCTCAGTTTATAGAACTCTTCAGCCTCGTCGCCAACTCCATTTTCTTGTAGAGTCTTGTTCATGTCCAGGTTTCTTCCATTGTACTTCCACGTATAGCTTGCTGCATGTGCATTGTATTTCAGGTAGCGGTCTTGAATTTCACTGAGAATCTCCTCAGAACAAACCTTTGAAAAAACAATAGTTTACTTTGAATTTAAAAGTTCATTATCGAATCTTTCAGAGGTTATTATAGCTATTAAGTTAGAGTTCAGCCTTGTATATTAAAAGCAAGATTCTTAAAATTATGTGGACTTTACAGCATTCTGAACAGGAAAAAAACTGGTTTCAGTAACCAAGCTAGTGTTGAAGGTAGAAAATCATTTCTAATCTAGCTCCACAATGTTATCCTTGTTCTATCAGCAGATACCTTTTAAACAACTGGGCCCTGTACTCCACATATTCACTGAATTGTGTGTTTGGAAATTCCTGGGGGTGGGGTGGGGTCTCAAAGGCCAAAAACTTTAAGAAAATGTATAAAGCTTAACTTTCCTTATTTTAATTATTGCATTTTCTGTAAATAGTGTTAATATTGTTTAATTGTTGTAAACAGTGTGAAATAATAAAAAAATCTGGAATCTCAAGAGGAGTGGAGGGGGATGGGGATCCCTACTGTTGGGGAGGTATGGATAATTAATGGAACTACACATTACAGTAATTAATATACCCTGTAGACAATTTTTATTTAAATTTCAGATTTAAACATTGTTAGTTTACCTCGATGGATTGTTCTTGGGAGGTAAGAGTATTGATAATCCTGATTTTTCTAGTTTGAGCTGAAAGAACTCCAATGCAGTATGAATCGTCCTTCCACCATGGCCGACCAAAGTCATTTGCCCAGTCTGTGCTGGGACATCTTGGTGGGGTGTGTATGAACCGTCCTCTTGGGGTGTAGTAGAATTTGCACTTGGTTACTGGGTCAATGTGTGTCCGGATCTTGGTGAGAAGGAAAAAAACCAGTAAACTATAGGTGATGAGATACTAACTACCAGTTGTTTGAATTAAAAAAAAAAATGAAAATCCATTTCTTTTCATTAGGAACTGATTGCTGTTGGTTAGTTGGCAAAGGAAGGACTTTTTGATCTTGCACTCAAGATTTAGCATGCAGTAATGCTCACCACCAACCAACTCGCCAGCAAGCAAAGTCACCTCAGCTCATGGATTAAAGGGCAAGGAATACACAAGTTTTGGTGGCGAGTTAGTTGGTGGCGAGATTCCCTGGTGGTGAGGTGACCGGATACAAAATACCAGTAGCTTAAAACACACAAACATACAAGATAAGTCAGTTTTTTTAACTTCAGGATTTAAAGAAATTTTCTTTTTTAGTGTCCTTATACATTTTTTTCTTAAATATTTTAATTGCTGACACACACAAAATTTGTACCACCTGTAGTAGGAGTCATTACATACACCCTTGTTAATAATTAAAAAATATTGAAATTTGTATAGAGAGCCACATGGCCACCTGTTGAACAGTGTGGGAAAAGACCTCTAAGCATTATTGATGAATATTTTGTTACGAGTCCGAGGAAAGCCACGTCAGGCATATTAGCTGGTTCTGGCGCGGGTCTCTAATCTAGATGGTCCTAAGTTTGAAGACCTGAAAAAAAGCCCAGGACTGGAGAGAAATGTGCATTTGTAGGTGAGAGAACCAGACTCCCAGCAAGAATTAAACTGCATTGTTATAAGATAAGGTTAAGTAGCTTTCATGTTAAAAATAAAGAAACAGACACTGCTAGTACAGTAGTTAAGTGGTGCTAGTGAAAGCCATACATGGAACTATTTATGCAGTCACTAACAATCTATCCTCAAACCACATCCAACCATTTGATTGACAGGGCAACAACAAAATAATTTGGCATAAGGTAATTTATAGCTTACATCTTTTGTCTTCTTGTCAAACCAATGTGTGATGTCCTTTCCTGCAGATTCAATAATTGGCTTCAAGAGAACATCCCCTAAAGCATTTTAAATAAACATCAGTACAAAACATGCAAACTGTGGCATTCGAAAGGGGAAAACGAGCCATCACTTAAATATATTTGTTACTTTTAGATGTTCAGTTTTGCAACATTTTTCACATTGCACAATTGTCCAATTCCCTTGTTGAAGAGATTTTATGTAATGTATATGAAATGATTCATATATGAACTGCGGATGGATATGAAAGTGATAAATGATCATCGCAGTGAATTTCCAATTTTATACGCAAAATATATTCTTTTAAAGCATCACAGACATTAAAGATGCCTTTACAGGGATAAAGTAAAGATTAATTCAAGCGTTTCACTGGTTGTCGAAAAAGTAAAAGCTAACATGAATGAAGTCAAAACAAAGGTCTCAAGATTTACTAACCTGCGTGTTTCTCACACATCGGTGTAAGGTCGTAAACTTTGCCTAAAAACGAAACCCATAGATCCTTCAAGGTGTTATGAATATTGACTTCATTTGGTGTATAATATTTTGGTCGTTTTGAAGTTATTGCTGGCATGATGAGCGCTTTACTCTTCTTTATGCAACCTTTCAACGGTGTCGAGTCTTTACAAATCGGCTCAGTTTCCCTAGCAACCACTTTGCGCAAGAGCTTTGATAAGAATTTACATGAAGCGGTTTCTTCTTGAAAGGCATACGCTGACCTTAGTAACGCTGTTTCATAATCGTTTCATAATCGAAGGAGTCGAAGCTTTGAATGTTTTTCAAACTTTGAATTTGGTTATGGATTACCGGGAATGGCTAAAGTTTGTTCCGTTGGACGACGTTTGAATGATTTAACGCCTTAAGTAGATCGCTTCTTGGGGCTTTAAAGCACTGTTTAAAGACCTCCCAGTGAATAATTTCTACATCAAAGGTAAATTCGTGACGTCAAGGCGTCAAATATTAGACCTATAAAACACTGTTGTATGAAACGTGAAACCTTCAATTTAAGAAATCATTTTAAAGTGACTCTTTCTAAATTGGTTCAGGTAATATATAAGCTCAAAGTAGAAGTTCTGGTCATCGACTAAGTTATTCTTGTTTTTGATAAAAGGGAACTTTTTATTGAGCATATTGCTGAATCATCTTGGAAATTTAATATTAAAATTCGTTATTTATTCATTATTAATAATTTATAAACAATAGCTGTAAACAGACATCTGGAATGTCAGAACGTCATAATCATTTTATGACAACAACACGCTGACTGCTCAAGTTTGGTTGCCAGTGAAAAATTTTAGTCGCTAAATTAAGCTCACGCTTTCAATCCTTCTTCTCAATTTTAGTCACCAGGCTGGCGACTTTGGTTCCAATTCAGTCGCCAGCTTCAAAATTTTAGTCGCCACAGCGACTAAAATGGTCTTAACTTGAAGGGTTGGTACTTTTCCCCAGTAGGTTTTAATAGCAGAGCAACTAATTTTTCAAAGTGAATTCATAGCGTATAGAGCACTTTTCAGGTCGGGTGATAGTTGCTCAAGCTTTGAAACAGTCTTCTTGTGGTCGCCGGGCTGGCCACTTGCTCTGCAATTTAGTTGCCAGTTCCGAAATTCTAGTCACCATGGTAACTAAAATGGTCGCTACTTGGAGGGTTATCTAGACTACCTACAGTTTTTATTTTCATCTCACAGTTAAAGATGGCAATGCGTGATTTGGTAGAGGGGGAGTGTGGGAGTGCAAATCCTTTGATGAAGCTGGTGACACACTTTACACAAGATCAGTCATTCCGCCAGGTGAGAGAAATTTTAATCAACATTTTTATTTTATGTTATGAGATAACTGACATTCTCCTATTTCTCTCTTTTGCAATTAACTTATATTCTCGATTATATGGGGGATAAATGGGGGTATTATTTCTTAATTTATTAGCATAGATTACATGGATTTCCAGTTTATATGTGATATTTTATTTCTTTTTCCCTTCAAACAGGAGGGTCTTGTACAAGACAGATTTGGGCCTCCCAGAGAATTGGTAAGATATTAGAAACATTCTTCAATACTTTAAAGTGAAATGAATTTTATTTTGTTTTAGTCGCCCTTTCAGGTGAATACATGTACATGTCTTATAATACTTAATTTGGCGATGTATCTTTAAAGCAGCTGTTAAATTCTAAAGCAGGCGGTTGTCTTATTAACAACATTATTTGCTTACTTACAAGATATAAGTGTCCCCAATTAGCACAATAAGGCTAAACTTTTGAAACATAAATTAATTAATATATAACTTCTTGAAAACTTAATAAACGCTACATATTAAACTAAAGTGATATATTTTTCAAACAAGAATATATGCTATGGCAGTAGTATAACAAGTTCTTGGATATTCAAAGTTTCTTTCATTGTTACAATATAAACAGTTTCACAGGTGAGTGCAGCTTGTGTGAAGTGTTTTTGAAGACCTGCATTGTATGATAATAAATCAGTACAAATAATACGTTATTAGAAAAAATGATAATTAACAAAGGTTCAATAACGTTTTGAAACACTGCAGCAGACACTCCCAATGTCTGATTTTAAACATTATAAAAATTATAGCGGAGCTTCCTAAGCGTAGCACCATACCCATGAAAGAAGGAACACTATCGAAATGAGTTTTCATAGTCAACATGGATAGCGGCATGGTTCGCGGGCGCGTACTTACGGCGTCCGTACGGAGTCGCGCAACATGGCGGCCATAGTGAAGGAAGAAGGCCGTATAAAGGCGGCCGTATAAAGGCGGCCGTATAAAGGCGGCCTTTAAAATTTAAAGAGGTTTGAAAAGAAAAACAAGAAGCAATGAAACAAAATGTGGCTGAAAATTACGTGTAGAAAGTAATCGACCGCCAAAAAAGTTGAGAGAGCCATAATCGATCGATGACTTTCGTGTCTATCTGTTAAGCCAGCATCGTACATGAAGGAGCATTCAAAAGCTAAATCGGGTTGATAGAATAAACAAACCATTTTATGCTACGGGGTTAAAAAAAAAAAAAAAAAAAAAAAGGAAAAAAGAAAAAAAAAACCTGACCCTCTGGGATTTGAACTCATGACCTCCGGATCTGCAGACTATCACCTTACTGATTGAGCTAATCCGACAGACTCTGTAATGCACGTTGAATATATCTTATATCAATGTAATAGATATTGTGGAGTCTACTAAACTGCTGCGAAACTATAACAGGATCGCGAAACTATTTTCTATTGCTAGAAAGCAGATAATTTACTGTACTCTAAAGTAATTTTTTGTGCCATGAGTAATGATTTTGCCCCGCTTTAAGATTATTATTTTTGTCGTACTGCTGACATTCAGTATAACCGTGAGCTATTTAAATTTGTGTCGCACCTATGAACCGCCATAAACATTAGTACTTTGGCCGCTTATTCCCTAGAATGAAAACATTGAAAGCTCCAATGAAAATTAAATAAATGGGGAGCTCCGCTTTTAGGCTTGCCTAAATCTATATATTATTAATATAAATTTGTCACACATATGGGGGTATATACATGTTGGGGAGGAAGAGAGGGAGGTAGGGACTGGAAATTTCCCGTAATTTTTCCGTGTTTATTCTTTTCACCCCCCTAAAAATACCATGCCCCTATTTTTCACCACACCCCAAAAGATGAAAGCCCTTTTCAGACAGTTGATAAATAAACTGGTTTAAAAAAATTGTACTGGTTCAAAAAAAATAAACTGGTTTGAAAAAAAATGAACCACTGACAAAAATTAAACCACAACATACACATGGGGGTCAAAGGCGTGAGATTTTTATCCTGAGAGTGCCAGGATTTCCGGAGATGACACGACCATTTCCAAAGATTCCTGAAGATGTCCGAAGTATTCCGAAGACATTACAATCCCGAACAAAGTCCCAGGACGTGTTTTGCTAAACATGTCCACATTCTCAATGCTTTTCTTGTCAAAACTCTGAGATTTCGGGAAAGGTATTGACATTTACTCAATCTACATAGAGTTGTCGTTTCTCACATTGTTTTGAGTTCACATATATTTTGGAAAGTGTGCCATTTATGGTTGTAACTCACATTTTTCGACTAGGCGTGAGAAATTAGTTTGTAAGCGTGAGTTAGTGTGAAATCGAAGTTTTCAACTCGCAGGCGTGAGACTCACGCCTAAGGCATGAGAGTTGGCAGGTATACTTTCTGAGTGCAGACTTGCATATTTTCTCTTTATCAATCTATACTGATAACTATTCTCTAGTTAGCTCACTAGGTTATCGAAAGCTTTTTTAACTACCATCTGTACTTATAATAAAAGGCTTTTGTTAAATAGTCTTCAAATTAATTAAATCATATCTGTTAAAACATTTTTCATGTAATTATTGTTTAAAGATTTAGATGTTACTTTTTTGTTTGTGTACGTGAAGAAATATTATGCCCTTTTACCTTCATGTAAAGAAAGCATCCTCACACTTGATACAAAAATTGACTTGCAGTAATGAATCACTTAAACAAAATTACCATAATTTAATTATGTTGTAACCTAAAAAAAGACAATGTTTCAAGAGCAAGAGGGTTATCACAAATTCATTGATTAAGTGGACATGTTCAGGAATTTTTTTCATGAATGCATTTAATTATACGATTTAATCGTATGAATGTGTTGGTGAAATAACTTCCAGAATAAAATGACAGTTCTTCACTTTGCTATATATTGGGAACCATTTTTATTATAACTAAAGGCTACAAATCCGATCACTTAAATAACCAAAATTAACATAATTTGTTATGTTGTCACCTAAAAAATTATTGCATAATTTAATTGTGCGAATGTCTTTATGAAACAATTTTCAGAACAAAACAGCAATTCTTCACTTTGCTATTGGAAATATAAAATATAAAAATACTTAAGACTACGTGAGATTTTCTGCAGCCATTCCTTGTGCTCTGAGGGGTTTTCTCCCGTGCTTATAAGGATAAATCGGGAGAAAATGTACTAAAGAGCACTGGAAAAAACAAAACGCTCTGAAAACATTCACCGGAACGCAGAGAGCTGTTGCAGAAAATCGCCCGTAATCTTAAGTATTTTTATGCAACCGGTCACTTAATTGTAAACAAAACTTACATACTTTATATGTTGTCAACTAAAAGAAGGACAATGCTGAGAGCAAAAGGTTAATATCACTGATTGATATGTTTGGGAAGTTTTTCCGTGAATGCATTTTATAATTGCACAATTTAATTGTGCGAATGTCTTCACGAAACAATTTCCAGAACAAAATGGCATTTCTTTACTTTGCTATTGGAAAACATATATCTAAAGGCTAAAAGTCAGATCACTTAATTGTAAACAAAATTTATTAATTATGTTGAGAGCAAGGGGTTAATATCATTGATTGTTATGTCTGGGAAGTTTTTTTCGTAAACACATTTAATTATTGCACAATTTAATTGTGCAAATGTCTTTATGAAACAATTTCCAGAATATAACGGCTTTTCGCTTATTGGATTGATATGTTTGGGAAGTTTTTTCGTGGATACATTTAATTATTGCACAATTTAGTTGTGCGAATGTGTTTATGAAACAATTTCCAGAATATAACGGCTTTTCGCTTCTCATGGATTGATATGTTTGGGAAGTTTTTTCATGAATACATTTTATAATTGCACAATTTAATTGTGCGAATGTCTTCATGAAACAATTTCCAGAACAAAATGGCATTTCTTCACTTAGCTATTGGAAAACATATATCTTAAGGCTAAAAATCCAATCACTTAATCATAAAAAATTACATATTTACCATATTTTTTTGATTAAATGCCGGACCCCGATTAAACGCCGGCCTCGTATAAACGCCGGGTCAAAATTGCTAGTTTTAAATAAACGCCGGCGGCATTTGTTCGAGGTCCTGGCGTTTATTTGAGGTCAAGCTAACAAGATTTAGTAAACATATTCTGTTTGTCACAAATCTCGATTGCAACATTAACTACCCAATCCGTAATATATTAATAGTGCACCTTTGGGAAATACACCTTTGGATACCCAGGGACACTTTTTCAAGGCAGAACGAAGAGAAAAATCGTCCCGCCTTGACAAACTGCCCCTTGGTCACGATTATCGTTAACAATAAATCAATCTGAAAAATTGGCAGAAAATTGCAGTCCGTAAATACCCGGTAAACGCGGGGCCCCGATTAAACGCCAGCTTCAAATAAACGCCGGGTTCACGAAGCCAAGTTTGAAATAAACGCCGGGGGCGTTTATTTGAGAAAATACAGTATTATGTTGTCAACTAATTAAGAAGGACAATGCTGAGAGCAAGAGGGTAATATCACTGATTGATATGTTTGGGAAGTTTTTTCGTGAATGCATTTTATAATTGTACAATTTAATTGTGCGAATGTCTTCACGAAACAATTTCCAGAACAAAATGGCATTTCTTCACTTTGCTATTGGAAAACATTTAACTAAAGGCTAAAAATCTTTTACTGGTCTGTTAGTTTTCAAATTATTTTAAAAATTAGAACGTGTTGTGTTTAGAAATAATTGCTTACTTAACAATATCTAGACCTATCAAGCATTAAAGGGGCTATGTCACGCAATTTTAGGCAATTTGGCACTGACCAACTGGTTATAGAATTAACTGAAATATCACAATAACAGCTTAAATCTGTAAAATTACTCGAAAGAAACACAGAAATGCCAAAAAGGGGCATGGATGGGCAAAATTCAAGAAGATTAAAACAGATTGCGTTGGGGTCAACTTAAAAAGCGTTAATGGCCCGGCTTTATGGCATCAAGGTTGTCTTACAGTAGTGGAGGAGTCATAGTCAGAGTTGTAATCGGAGTTGTAAGAGCGCCCGGGGGGGGGGGGGGGGCACTCCCATACATGAGCTATATAGGTATGTGCCGCTGTGAAGGGTATGGTTTTCAAGCAGTTTAGTCTGGGATAGGGTATAGAAATCAGCGAGTTTTGGTCTAGAATAGGGGATCATTTGCCGGAAAACTGATCAGTAGTATGAGGAATTAAGTCCAGAATAGGAATAGAAACTCGGAAGAGGAAGACACCTTCTTAAATGTAAAAAATCATCGCAGCAACATGACAGATGGTTTTCCATTTAAAACAAAAATTGTGACAGTTCTGAAAATAGTCTGGGATAGGGTATAGCGATTTTTTTTCGGTACTAAGTCTAGTAAAGGGTTGCGAAATCAGCTGAACAGGGTCTAGTGTAGGGTAAGGGTTTGGAAGTCCCAGCGGCACACCCCCACCCAAAAATATATAGAGTACCCCCCCCCCCCCGGATAAGAGCGCTTACGACCTAATGAAAATCGGAAATCAGAGGAGTAAGTGAAATGATAATCTCAACAAAATCAGAGTCAGAAGAATCAGAGTTTCTGCTTGTGCTCTGTCGCTTATGATACTAGCTCTCAAGCTCCGTGAGTAATTTCTTTCTGCTTGCAAAGTTCTGCGACAATTTTGTTTTTGACTAGTTCATGATTGAGGAGTCATAAGTGGAATGGAAAACTGTGCTCTGGACTTTGTTGGTTTGATTTTCACTAGAACATAATGTTGGCATTTCTGATTCCTACTCTGACTTTGACTTTGCTGCTAGTCAGGCTTTTAACCAGGATTTAAAAAGTGGGAGTCCAAAATTTTTATAGGGCCTGACTTTGTCCCCATCAAGGTGTTTTTCTGCAGTTATGAGTGCAGAGGTATCTAAAGATTTCCAAACTTGGTAAAAAAAAACCAACTCTGTATACAGTTATTCATATTAATTTTCTCTGAAAAGTGGCCGTCCATAGGACTCCTGGACTCCCACCTGGCAAAATGCCTGCTGCAAGTGAAAAACAGCCGTATAAGAAAATGTAGATATCAGGTGAAAATCATTTGGCCTTGTCAAAGGTAAATACCACCAAGTTTAGACTGTAGTCACGGCATTATTTTGCTACAGAAACATGAAACAAGCTTCCTGTACCTAGTGAGATCAGGACCACATTTCAAACAAATGAATTTGTCCGAGGGATACATATATTCATTTTTATTCCATTTTTATCCATTAATTGATGACTATAGCGTGACACTGGAAGCTAAATTTGTTTTGTAATTTTTTAGCCAGATAACGTTTTTAATACATTTTTAATTTGTCTTATCCTGGCTGTCCATCAATTTTGAATCTTTTAGTTAATTTTACATAGTAAGAAAACTGTTTTTTATAGGTATCTAGCATTTTAACATTTTATATTATAATTATATTTTTAGATGAATAATTTTTTACAGTTTGTAGTGCAACATCTGTAACTTTGATTTTGTTGTTATTTTTATTTTCAAAACTATTTTATTCTCATTTGGCAGGGTGAGAGAGCTTTTCATGAAGCCCGCGAAGAAGAGGTATTTGACTATTATGTGATTGTCAATGCTCTTAATAATTCAAAAAGGACATATATGGGCTTATTGTCCTATTATGATTTAAAAGCCTTTTTTGTGGTATACAATAAAAAAAACTACATGTTGAAATGGCAAGAGGGGGTGTAACTTGTGTAGATTTCCTGTATTTGGCAAAATGAAAAAATTAAAAAAAATAAAACGAAGGAGATTAGCAAGGTGCTTAAATTAGTTTCAATTGATGATATGTATGAAAGGCAAACTACCGGTATCTGCAAAAGCCTTCAGGGTATTTCTGTGGTTACAAGAAGATACAGCAACAAAAACAATGACATTTCAGAAAAAATGTGCGGCCTTGCTCCAACCTTTCACCTGAAACAATATTTAATTGTGTGTGTGTGTGTGTGTTTTGTGGAAAATTTGAACCATGTGGCAATTAAAAACCTGGGGGCGGGAGGGTGGAGTCCCTTATGAAAGGGAGGGAGAAGGAGGGGGATTGTGGTGCTTGTGTTAAAATTTGAATTGAACCCCTAAAGCAGACCTGAAGCTTTCTTTGACCCCTGAAAAGGACTGTGTTGGCATCTGCGACAAATCATTCTTTAATTTCTTTTCTGTCTTTCTTTTAGTTGGTGTCAGAATTCCTCCGTGACCCAAGAACACATGCGGCTCCTCAGTCTTTTCGCATGGGCGATTTGCTACATGAAATGAAAGAAATTGAACAAAGAAATCTGCATCATACTCCAGTGAGAGGTGTGTCTGATCTAACTTGAACATATTGGTTTATAGACATTCTTTTTTATCCAAAACCCTTGTTGGTCCTCAGTCAGAATCCTGTTATTTTAATCCTTCTGCTCACCTATACAACCCTCCAAGTTTATATTTTTCCTTTAGTTTGGGACCTTTTGGCCACTGACTACTCATGTTTGGTCGCCAGTGAAAAATTTCAGTTGCTAAATTAAGCTGATGCTTTCAATCCTTTCTCTCAATTTTAGTCGCCAGGCTGGTGACCTTGGTTTCAATTTAGTCGCCAGCTCCAAAATGGCGACTAAAATGGACTTAACTTGGAGGGTTGATCTGTAAAAATATTTTTCAGTCCTATAGTAAATCCTTATTAACCAAGATTGCTTGGGGCGGTACAGGGAGAATACTGGTCAGCACTCGGTCTAACTGAAAAGGTCAAACACAGCGAGGTCCATACTGTCAAGACCTTAGGCTGAAATTCTCCCTGTGCAGCCCTTATGCTGGTTTCATTTTAACTGTTTACTATCTACACATTTGAGAGGGCCGATAACTTAATCAACCAAACAGAGTGATTTGTTGCCATGTATTGGTTGAGTAATGTTTGTACTGTTAACAGCTTTTTTCTATTATAAAGTTGTGTAATAAATCTCTCTTTAGGACTGTACTTAGACAATGTCAGCCCTTAGTCTTTTTCCATATGGACCTCATTGTGCACAATCTATTCCTACCTAGGGCCAACATTTTCCCAGTACAGCACTTGTGTTTGGTCAACTGATAAGATACATTTATAATTATCTGACAGAATCTGTGTAATAACATGTGAATTATTAGCTCCAGGGATTGCTGATTTGGCATCAAGTGAGTGGGCTGCTGAGTATATGTCATCTGAGGTCCAGCGTGCAGAAGGTACGAAAGGGTGAATAGATAGAAAGATAGAAAGAAAATTATGATTTAATTAAGAAGATTATATTATTTTTATTATTTTCATGTGGCAATTTCTAGACTTGATTGTTACTAAATCATGACTAAATACATAGTACATTTATTAAATTGTTCACCAAACAAATACATTTATTATACTATGCAGCTCACAGAGTACCAACACATATAATTTATCTGTCAAACCATCAAAATGGTGTATGTATTGACTTCATGGAAGAAGATCTGGCCTGAACTTCAAGCTGGATCAAATAAAATTAATTAACATTGTCTTTGCCTAGTAATAACTTGTGAAAACTTACGCTCTTTGAAAATTCTCTTTATTGTAGAGTGGTCCAAAGAATATGAACATGAAGCAAGATTGCAGCCTAGAGCAGGTACATGCATGCTAAAATAATTTTGATCAACTAATAAAAGCAAGTCTTTACTACAGTGACTCGGTTACGGATTTATATTCCAGATTTCATCATCATCATTTATTAGCCATATAACAGTAAAACAAATTAAAGGTGAGGAGACCTCCAAGAAACCACCAGACTAATAGGGGAGACCACCTCAGTTATTAATTTGTTAGAAATTTAGTTGTGGAAGTGCGGCTAGGTCATTTCTGACTCAATTCTTCAAAAATTCAATCATTTTTCTTAAAAATAGAAAAGCTAGTTGAGCTAGTGATCGATATTGGGAGAGATTTCCAAATTTTAAGACCCTGGTCAAGTATTGTACTTGAACTGCATAAGATTAGTACAACAGAAATGTGGTTGATAATACTTGGCTATTTTTGTGTTATAACTGTGTATTTTGACTACTTGCTAGAAAACAAACTACGAAACATCGTAGGCAAACACCTCAGTTTGTAAAATTAATGAATCAACTGGCAGTGTTGCTACTCTTTCTGAGAGATGCTAGTTTTTTTTTACTGCAGGTTACCCTACAATGTTTTGTCAGGTAACCACAAAGATATTCTTGGTTACCTTAATGGGTGAACATAAATTACTGGGAGACTAGTAGATAAACAGTAGTTTGTCTGTAACAGGTTTTCATGATGTGCCAACCAAGTGGGCTGATGAGTATCTAGAGCATGTGAGGTGAGTGGGTGTAAATAATTAGAGAGCTTAAGCACAGACGTTTTTGAGCCACGGACGGCAACCGCAAGCTAAGGCGAATGCTTTAGTTTTTGGCAAGCTTTTACCTACAAAAATTTGTTGGAAAGACTTCCTCTTAGCAGTTACAAATTGAATTTATGAACAAAAAGACGCTAATGCACGCCAAAGACGAGAATGTTCCACTTCAGGTTGCCGTTCGTGGCTCAAAACGTCTGTGCTTAAGCTCCCTATTATCTAATTACAATGTATTACAGTCAAACCTCTGCTAATGGACACCTCTCATTGGCATGTTCCCAGTCACATACAAACACTACATTTTAACCTACCTTCAGGTAAACACCTTTCATACAGGGACTCTACTTGTGGTCCCAAGGGTGTTTGCTTTTGCGAGGTTCAACTGTATCACCTTTTAAACTTTATAACAATTATTATTGTTTTGAGCACTTGTTCAAAGGCGCAAAGTAAATAATTAATATATAGAGAAAAAAACTCACTACACATACTAGGTAAATGCACATACCTGAGTGTAGTGACTCCATTCCACTGTTTAACATAATAACTGTTTAAGAAGTGACATGATCAACAAATGTTCCATTCAGGTTTTGATGCAATAGCCAATGTAATCACCAATAACATAAAACTAAGTGTCATAAGAGAATAATAATTAATGATGCTACACCAAACACAGTTATAGCAATCCAACAGTAGTTTCTGCAACATCAAGTATTGTACAGTTCAAGGAAATTGATACCTTCCTCAAGGAAGTCCATTGGAAACTCGGAAAGAAGGGGGGGGGGGGGGGGGTCGAAAGCCTAAACTTGAATTTCCAGTGGGATGACAGTCTAAACCAGAGAGATTTCCATGAGGAGGGTGTGGATATTTTCTGTAACATTACAATACCCTTTTTGGGTGGTAACTCAGTTGTCATTGTTGGGCATAAACAGCTACCCTTTCATAATGTATCACACCCTGTTTTTCTTTACAGAGATGTGGGACATGAAGCTCTTGATGATGCAGCATGGTAAGTGCAATAGCAAGAGCATTGATTAGTGTACAATGTAATATTTCTAAAAAAGGCTATGGCATTGTAGTCTGCAGTCTTTGTTGCCGTCTTTGGGTTGTCATAGATTGCTGCTACCTTATCATGGTTTGTCTTCTGCAATTGAAAGGCAATTTTCTCTACCAGTGAACAACTCCTTCACATGTCTCCATTGCAGTGTGCTGCTCCATAATTTCTAGCTGGCAAATACAGCCACCTCTCTTGGCTTTCAGCTGGTTTATCTCTCGTGGCCAGGGGCAATGCAAGTTGCCTGTATTTGCAGTCCTCTCCTTCACCTACCCAGGGTTTCTGCAGAAGTTTTGTCGATTTCTCAAACTGCCTATTTGCATTTTATCTAAACCATTTCCTTGCCGGAATTGTAAGATAACGTGTATAACAAAACATCAACTTGATTTTGTCTCGAATTTTAGTCCAAGTGTAGCTAACAAATATCAGTAGCTAATATCTTTGAAAAGTACACTAAAATTGATTAAAGGGAGGATAAAAAACAGATTCTATATAAAATGAAATAAAAAATGTATCATGACACATGGTTAGCCTGCGTTGCAGACGAACAACGCAGGCTACACATGGTCCGCTTGGTCCTCTTTTTTGTGGCAATCGAATGTAACTTAGTTCAACTAATGTGCTCTGAACATTATTAGCCAAGTAAGACAGGGAGATTAACGATGTATTGTGAATTATTCCTCAGGGCCAATGAGTACAAGCTAGGAAGTGAAAATGCAGAACTTTCCAAGACAGCGGGGGAGCTACTGGAGAACGCGGGTGATCCAAAATTTGAAAACTCAAAGGTGATTATTTCAATTGATTGAATTTTAGTTGATGACCACCTCACATACAAACCAGTAATTAGTGGCAAACAACTACCTCACATACAATTTTTGTCTTATATTTTGCCTGTAAATAGTTGTAAGATTTGTTTATTGTTAGTAGCTTTTTATCTTTTATCATGTGCACTTTTGAGTTTATTGAGTTCTTGTTTGAGTTTGAGTTATTGAGTATGAGTTTATTAAGTTCTTGGGTGAATGAGTTTATTAAGCTCTTGGGTGTTACATGAACAAATAAATTACTTACAAACCAGTAATAAGTGGCATACATCTACATCACATAAAAACCACTAACTAAATTCTGCACGCTCTTTTTTTGTAGTTGCCAAATTATGTGCGAAAATTAAGCCCCTTATTGTTGAGGCACAGTGTTTTATCGCAACGAACTCTCGATATAACGAACAAATTTCCCCGGTCCCTTGGCACTTGGTTAAATCGAGGTTCCACTGTACTTTTAATATTTATCTTATGTTTGTATAACTTGTTTCAAGTTTTACATTATTGACTTGTAGTATAGTTGTGTGCACCTAAAATTTTCGGACGCTGCACATGTACATGTATGTTTTTTCCCAAATATAAAGCCCTGATAAAGCCGAACCATTTTTGAAATGCAGTTTTTCCTGATTATGTTAGCACCCCTTAAAGAGCCCAAAAATCCAAAGCTCGATAATAGAAGAAATAGTAAACAGTAAAGAGAATTAATTGCCAATCAATCTTCATGCTAAATTGTCCCTTTTGGTGTTTTCTTTTCTAGTTTATGAAGTTTGTAAAGAAACTAAGAGATGGTGAATACACGATTGAAAATAACCAGGCATGTTTAAATGATGTATTTTCCTTGAATACACAGTTCCTTTTATAAGTCCTTTTAGTTTACTAGCTGCCTTTTTAAAACAAAGCCCCCCACCCCCCCCCCCCCTCTTTGGAGTGAAAAATTTAAGACCCCCAGGATATCAGAGGCATATGACATAATGAGATTTAATTTGCCATTTTACTGTTGACAGGTAGTTGATGCTAAGACAGGACAGGAAGTGAATGAAGATACCGAGGCTGCAAATGAGTGGATTGATGAGTATGAGAAATTCAGAGCAACTGAAGCAGACGAGTGGGTGAAAGAACTAACATCAGCAGCAAATGTACAAAAGGTATACATATTGAATGGCTTTTATGTGGAGAGTTTTACCATTGTCATTTGTTTATCATTCTTCCGGAAGCCAGGCAGTCAGCCATAATAAATATGAGCTACCTTATTCTTACTCATTTTCGCGAGTACTAATTTTTCGCGATTTGAAAATTATTGCGGAATTTTTAGTACGTTCGTAAAAACCATGTGCGAAATTTAAAAACGCGAAAATTAATGCCATATTATACATCAAAACGATAAAAATTTTAAAAGTTTGAAACTGCATCTACCTATCTTCTTTCCGTCTTGTTTTTGACTAGCACCCTTCCTCTGATTATTGTTTCAAGCTTGTAAATTGGCTCAAAACCTCTTTAGTACAGTCACTTAAGTATCCGTTTGCAGGCTCCTTGTAGTTACATTGAGCCAGACCTTTGTGTATTTCCAGTGGTTCCTTAGTCTATGACGACTGATCCACAAAACAATGACAAAAACGCGAAATGTAATACACTTTTCCCTCGCAATCGCGAAAACTAATACTCGCGAAATCATGCTCTCAAATTTTCGCGAAATTAAGTACGCGCGGAAATTAGTAACAATAAGGTATGCTGTGCTGTTGAAGGCCTAAATTAGCTTTTTGGTAACTGTGCTGTACTGGAGTTCCACTGGTGATTGAACCATAGCCTAGGAATACAGCCGCTTCTCGTTGTTTTCATCCGCTTGAAGTGTACACTCTTTTTATTTTATAAGAATCTAGTTTATAAGAATATCGAGGCTGAAATTTGCGAATTTTTAAGAATATTCTAAGAATAAACCCGAGGCTGAGATCTTGAAAAGAATATAGTTTTTAGATGAAACAAAAACAGGTATTTTCATTTCCGTCACTTATCTTTGTGAGGAATGCTTTGTTTAAAGCCAAAACGGCCAGGCTGCAACGAAAAGCAACGGTACATGTGCACAATGTAACACGATACAGATCTGGACACCAAACACTTGTAATTGATTACCCAATACAGTGTACTTGCTATAACGGAAATGTCAAACGGTATTTTCTAAGAATGTTCATAAGAATATTTTCAGCCTAAAATCGGCAGAAAAATAAGAATATTCAGCCTGGGTCGGAAAAACTGTATTCTTATAAAAAAGAGTGTATTTAAGGCCAAGTGAACCATGGTCACCCTGTGCTAAACGGCCATCCAGTTGAGTTTAAATGGACCCTCTCTTGCTCATAAAAGGACCTGAACCCAGTTGTTCAAAGGGTGGACAATGTTACCCACCAGCTAAGTCACTATCCAGTTGATAAGTCTTGAGACAACAAACTACGCTATTCGTAGGATAGTATCCTATTCCGCACTGCAACAATCATCGCATTAAAGATTGGGAATAAAATTCGGCTACCCGACAAGAGTCGCAGTGCAAACTAACTTCATCATGGGTGGGTGGGTGGGTAGGTAAAATTGTACCATACAAAAGACTCCCAACAATATTCACCAAACCTACCAGCTGGCTACTAATCGCACTTGGCATGTTCCTTTCGCCGCTGCACTTGAACAATGTCAATTTATTCATGATTTGTAGTACTTATATGCGATGCTGATAATTTATGCAGTGCGAATATAGTGATCTATCCGTTGGATAGCATTATCCACCCTTTGAACAACTGGGCACTGGGGACCTGGAGTGAAAGCCAAGCTTTCCTTTTCCGATGGAGGGGTGGGGTGGCGGAGTTTTGGTCCATTAGGCCGTATAGACCCTCCTTATTACTGTCACTGCCGCCTACCTATTCCGTAAGGTTCACTTGTTATTTCATATTTCTCTGTACGTTATTAACAGAAGAGTTCATACCCATATTGCTGTTATAAATTTTTTAGTCTCATTTAGATTTCTGGGACGATCTTGAAGGAGAATGGGATGAAATGATAAGGTAAGTATTGTTTACTGTATTGCGATCTATAGCTTTACACACTTACCTTAGGTCAACATACACTTTCCTTGGCACTGATTAGTCCTGATCCCGAGCAGTGGAACAGACTTTTTCCTTACCTTGGTGGTCAGACTACTTGTCTTCCCATGAAGTAATTACTGAAGTTGTGTCCCAAAGATGATTTGCTAGTCAGAGTATATACGTTAAGCTTCATTACATATAGGTTTGATTACTGATTACCCAAAAGGTTAACAGGCTGGCTTATATCTCCGTGTTCTGAACTTTATAGCAACTAAGAGCATTTCTACTCCCCGTGGATGGGATGCTAATCCATCACAGCACACACTGTTTGCAACCCTCTATTTTCTCGCATTCTTCTTCGATCCTTAAATCGACTTGAACACGCAAAAAGAATCACAAGAGGCTGTGAACAGTCTACCCATAGCATTTTGTTAGTTGGCCTTTAAATCTCCCTAGGTGGAGAGAGGCACCGAGAGAGTAAAGTGACTTTCCCAAAAACACAACACAACGATCCCGGCCACGGCTCGAACCCAGAACACTCAATCCGAAGTCCAGCACACTAACCACTTGGCCACTATCCCTCTCACAAGCAATGCAAAGCATTTCTTGTTTGCAGCGATTTTGCCTTACATTCTGAGCTCATTATTTACTAAACTTGTGCCTCTTCACCCCGTAGGTGTAATTCTTGTGTTGATATTTTTGGTTTTTCTGTGTGTTTCAGACGTGACGGCGAAGATGCCCACTCTTGGTACAATGAAAGTGACGCTACGTTAAACAAGGTACATGACTTCTGTTATTTAATTGAAAATTTGACACTTCTTAGTTCCCTTTCCTGTGCCACACTATTGAGAATTTAGCCCTCAGTATCATTCTGGGCCAGGTTGTTTAAAGCACGATTAAGCTAATTCAGGATTAGCGCGAATTTTGATTTTAGCTTTACAGCCTTTTAGTGAGATTTTCTGTTTATATTTTCTGCCCTTCAGTTTTGCCGTTAACTAATCCCAAACTCCACAACCAACCAACTCCATTGGATTTCTGCCTCCATGTTTACTAATCATTTATATTTTTGGCTGTTAATATACAGCAATATATTCACTGAACCATATAATGACTTTTTACAATCTCTTAGGAATATACATTTGAAGAGGATAATCCGTTAATAGATCATCCAAATCCGTTTGAGGAGGGACTAAAAAAGCTTAAAGAAGGAGACTTGATTAGTGCAATTTTGTTATTTGAAGCAGAGGTAGGCAGAATTTAGTTCCTAACTTCTATTGTTTTGTTTTTCACCGACCCAAAACAGACACACTGTTTTTATGTTCCCCCACTTCTACCCGACTTTTCTACGTATACCATTCACTCTAATGGAACATTTTTAACATGTAGACTATTCAACTAAACATAATTTATTCACATTGGATTAATCACGCGCGAGTGCGATCTACATTTGACGTAGCATAACATTTCCATAGAGCAGTTTTCAATTGAGTGTCGTAAAACCAAAACCAAAGTAATCACTCTGGCCAATCACAAAGGACACAGACAATCCAGTGAACCAATCAAAACTCGAAGCAAGTACATGTAACCGGCACGAAGCGCGGGAAAACGTGCGCAAGCGAGTCACGATTGGTTTTGGTGTGACTTCTGATTGGATGAGAAAGTGGCGCGAGAGTTTTAAACCAATCACTGAGCGTAGTAATGCAGAATTAATGCAAACATGAATTACTTTCGACACTCAAGTGAAAACTGCTCTAAAAATAGTAAAGTAATCCTTTCATTGTACCAGAATGAAACTTTTGGTGGCTTGTCATGCAAGTTAGTTTCTCAGCTTGACAACCCAAAGAATGGTCTCGATACCGCGCAGACGTTATTTTGACGCGTCACGCAATCTTTTGTTTGAAGATCGCGTGACGCATGACGTGCCCTTTCGTAGGAGACTTGTAGGATCGACCTTGTCAAAGTGTATTGTTTAGTTTTCTTGTTGTTGTTTCAGGTCAAACAGAGGCCAGAACATGCAGAGGTAAGACCATGATAACAGTAAGATAGGTGTTACTAAGTACAGCCTTTAGCGTTCATTGTAACATGTAACGTGACGTGAATTAGGAACTTCGTTACCCAAAGCCGGTTTCCAAAATTTAACGCTGTAATTTCAAGGATAGTTAACATCTACCCGTGAAAAAAAATAGAGAATTATGTTAATAGTGAACCGAATTCTCGGAACTAAAATTAAAACTAAACCAACAGAATGCTTTCGACTCAGATTTTTTCTTTGTCCTACGCTCGTGACAAATGAACATTTCACCTTCATCATTTATCACTAAGCACAACATTTATCGTCTTTATTATTTACAACAGAATGTTGTCTAGGGTGCGTTACAGACGAACTAACCCCGTGACTATACCGGGGTTTAGTTCGTGTGTAACGCAAGAAAAAAATTGTCAAGTCAAATAATAAATAACTGCATGTCGAAGTTTCCTTCGAGCCACCTCATGGTATCTGTTTATTATTCTATGAACCTTTGCCTCTTTTCCAAGTAAGAACAAGAAACTTAATCAGTTTTGTAACCGTGCGGTTAATGTTTGACCACCTCTTTTAGTTCTTTGGCTAGAGAGGCACGGCACCGCACAGTAAATCAAAGTGGCTACGAGCCACTAAACTCGGAAAATAAATTAGGAAACAAAGAGGAAACTTTTACAAAGATTTGCCACACTGCAGTTAAATCCACTCTCGACACATAACATCCAAAACATTTGAGGTTTTTAAAAACTGTTGATGAGAGCACTCGGAAAATAAATTAGGAAACCAAGAGGAAACTTTTACAAAGATTTGCCACACTGCAGTTAAATCCACTCTCGACACATAACACCCAAAACATTTGAGGTTTTTAAAAATTGTTGATGAGAGCACTCGGAAAATAAATAAGGAGAGAAAGAGGAAACTTTTACAAAGATTTGCCACACTGCAGTTAAATCCACTCTCGACACATAACACCCAAAACATTTGAGGTTTTTAAAAATTGTTGATGAGAGCACTCGGAAAATAAATAAGGAGACAAAGAGGAAACTTTTACAAAGATTTGCCACACTGCAGTTAAATCCACTCTCGACACATAACACCCAAAACATTTGAGGTTTTTAAAAATTGTTGATGAGAGCACTCGGAAAATAAATAAGGAGACAAAGAGGAAACTTTTACAAAGATTTGCCATACTGCAGTTAAATCCACTCTCGACACATAACACCCAAAACATTTGAGGTTTTTAAAGGTAAAAGCCTGTTCCGGCAAGTTTGTGGCCAAATATGGAACTTTTTTTTATTATAACGAACACAGAAATGCTTTGTTATCACTTTCGCTTTTATCCCGTTCCGAGAATATAATTTATCACGCGCAATGCGTGACGTGTCAAATGTCACGTTGAATTGTTTGGTCGTCTGAGACGCAGCAAGTTGCATTCGGGCAACAAGTTTTTAGGAAAATTAAAGGCCCGGTTGCCCGAGAAAAAACTGCCGGACAATCCAGGAGAAAATTGAAGTGTAAGAAATTAATTTTATAAATTTGAGAAACGAAAAAAACCTCCAAATAGCCCTCTTCTGATCGATGAATTGAAATCCACGACACTAAATCCATTTTCGTGTTGTCTTATAACCCAGACCTAACTTAATTACGCATGCAAATTTGTATGCCTTCGAAATTTTCGATATCTGGAAGCTTTGGAATGCATTTCTTGCTTCTTCTTGAATGAAATTAAATTCTAAGCAAAGTTTAATTCAAGTTTCTTTCATATTTTAATCTTAAGTTCGGGAATATTGACTTTTTTAAGTGAAGAGATTTACGCATCTGTCTGGGAATTATTTGTTTATTTATAGCTGCCCGAGAAAAAACCGCCGGACAATCCAGGAAAAAATTGAAGTGTAGGACATTAATTTCATAAATTTGAGAAACTAAAAAACCTCCAAATAGCCCTCTTCTGATCGATGAAATCCACGACACCAAATCTGTTTGTGACATTTTTCGAACAGCTTCCGAGCGAATTACGAAATATCAAAAGCGCATTTAATTTAAAAATCATACGTCCTGTGAGTTTTTTACAAACTTCAAAATCCAATATAGTAGAAGGTGGGTGGCTTACTTTTTTGGCCCAGACCATGAAGCGTTCATTCCGAATAGTTCGTGTAGTGCAGACTGTAGTGCATTCTTGCTCCGCCTGATCGAAACCTCGTCGTCCAAACACATCTTGATGGCCGTGATAAATACATCGCCACTTTTAAGACTTTAAAACCCATTTGTTCACTTGAGCATTCTTGAGCACATTTTCTGATCGTTTGTGAGGTCTTCAAAAGTGTATTTTGAACAAAGGTGTAGCGAAAGGAACAAAATTTTAGCGTCGGACTCCACACGACAGACGCCATTTCAGCTCCTGTTGTAAACATGTACTGCCGCCTTTGTTCCAACCCTCTCCCCCACATATATCAACAAGAGACAATGGCCCGACTTTGTGGACAAATCAAAACCTAGCAGGGGAGACAGGGGTAAACATGTTTAATTCACTTTTAATGCGGATTTAATGCATGACATTAATTGTTTAACGGGAATGGAGTGACATCCAAACCCCCACTATACCTCATGATACCATGAGGTAAATAACTAAAAGTGGCTATAAGCCACTAAACTCGGAAAAGTTATTATGAAACAAGAATCGAAAACAACAAACTGACAAATAAAGGTTTGCTAATACAAATGATGTTATACTTTCCAAACTTCTGTTTACTTCACTTTGATTGTCATCAAATACTGATCGAGAGCAGACCGAAAGGCCAAGAGATAGAGTTCCCATCTGTTGTAAATTGATTTCTTTCTTTTTATTTTTCCTTTTTGTTATTCGAAGGTAACGAAAAGTAATAATAGTAATAATATCATTGGCTATAAGTCGAGCGATTTTTTTTCACCAAATCGTACTGAAATAAATTCATCTTTAGCTGAGTGTTTTGGGTTATTTTTTTTTCTAACTGGTTCTAAAAAACCAAAGGTTTACGGTCTCGGCTTATAGCTGAATAAATATCATAATATCATTTCAAGAAAACTGACATTAATACAATATTTCGGTTGGTGACTAAGCATGTTAATTTTATGTAATTTAACAAGAAATGTAGGTATCAGAGAAAAGGTCTAATTCTCTAGAGGCCTTAAAACACTTGCACGCATTGCGTGCATATGTCTAACAGGAAACGAGTGAAGGAGTGAGGGAGTGAAGGAGTGAATTCACTTCGCCCACTACAACTCTTTTCCGAGTTAAAAAGATGTTGGTGGATGGAGCAAGCAGGTGTTCTGTTGACGCGTGTCCATTTACCCCCCACATAAAAACATCGAGTTTCAAGCCGAAAAAATCCGCACTGATGACCTACCTCTACAAGGATTCGTTCATTGTCTCTGATTGGTTGTTTATTGCGCGGGAATTTTCGTAACCGAGAAACAACCTATCAGGATCAGTTTACGACTTCCTGTTGAATTACGTCATAGGAATGGAGATTTGGGGGCGCTCTTTTCGAGCGGATTTGTTTATCCGCGTCACTTTGTTATCATATTTTGTTTCTGACTTGCAACATTCTTTTTTTGCAGGCATGGCAGTATTTAGGTACAAGTCAAGCAGAAAACGAGCAAGATATAGCTGCTATTATAGCACTAAATAAGTAAGTTTATCCCCATTTGTTTTTCATTCTGTTTGTGACAAATTGTCTAAAAGATCGAGAAAAAAAGTTCTATTCCCTTTTCAGCAGGAGTAAGGTTAACTTGTTATTGTGTCTTTGTAGGTGTCTCGAAATGCAGCCAGACAATTTAACCACACTTATGGCTCTAGCTGTGAGTTACACTAATGAATCTATGCAATCACAGGTAACTGTTAATAGAAATTGTTTTCTTTTCAAAGCCAGTACGTTTCCCCAAAACGTTACCGCCATTTTGAATTTGTTTATACACATGCGTTATTTACCGCTAGGGAGAATGAAATCTCGTTCCCAGGCCCTTCAGCAAGTATAGAGCGTTAAGAAAGTCTTTAAAGAAGAGATGTGCTTATGATGTAGAGCCAAACTTTCAATTCAAAGCTAACAAGGCAAGAAATGTCTGGCAATTATTTAAGAGGCTTGGTAGTAAAAAGGTTGAAGAGAAGCCTTCTTTGAAGTTATACAGACATTCACTGTACATAGATTTACTTTTTAAAAATCGAAGCCTTTTTAAACATGATGTATCTAAAACCAGTCGTTGTTTATACAGGTCTTCGTAGTTTCATTTATTTTCGTCAACATTTCTTTTGTAGGCCTGTCAAACATTAAAAGCTTGGTTAAAGGGCAATCCTCGGTAAGTGCGGAAAAATTTACTTACCGGTTATCTGAAATTTTGCAGTTTTCAATTGTGACATTCCAATCAGGTCGAGATTTTCAATATTTTTTGCATCTTTATATTAGATACAGTGACCTGGTACCAAATGAGCCCGCGGGATCAGAAGCTGGTGCGCGGTCGCGGCTTGTGACGTCATCTATGATGTCATCAGAGATGTACAATGAGATAAGAGGGCTTTATATCACAGCTGCACAGAGGGCTCCAGAGAATGATATTGACTCGAACGTGCAGGCAAGTACTTGTTACTTATTTACTCTGTACTGTATGTTTTAAAAACGACGCAAACAAACAAGTTAGCTTTAGGTTACTTGTGCAATGTATTGTTTTAAACTTGACGAATTTGTTTTTCTTCATGGTTGGGGTGATGGGGGTGAATAAGTTGCAAACTTAAAACGTAAGAGAAAAGAAACTTTGTTGGCAATTACTGTCCCTGTTTATTGCCCAACAAATTCCCTCGGAAATTTGATGAGAATATTTGGTAGCGCCCTATAATTTTAGTCGGGGGAATAAATGCCAGTTTTGGCAAATCTTCGTTGAAGCACTCGAAGAATTTCTGAATAATTTCATCCAATCAAAAACTAGCGCGAACGCTCACGAGTACGCCGAAAGCCGTCGCGCGTGACGTATAAATACGTCATGTTGCTTAGCAACTTTTGGGACGAAAACCACGGGCTCAGCCACTTCTCGGAGAAGTGATGTCGTCATTAACTGGTACCAGAAACCCATAAGGGTTGAAACGTGTAACTCCCTATGATTCGCATTGTACAAAGCGTTTGCACATTCGTTTACTCTAAGTACCATATTTGGAAAAATCAAATTACTATATTTGGATTAAATTCACAGCGCGCGCTTGCTCGCGCTCGATGGCGTAATCTTGTTTTTGAACAAGCTTGGTTGAATAGAGTTAAATTGAGTTAAATTTTCCTGTTTCATCTTCATGAAGTAGTCTGGAGAACTTCGCTTAGATACACTTAATGAATTTCTTTAGTCTCTGTAAGAAATTTACGGCGTTTAGGTCGAAATTCAAGCAACTTACTGCAAAACCAAAAATTATGGTGCGTGTGTCATTACGTGTATAAAGCAATCGCCTACAAATTCTTCGTGTTTCCAAATATGGTACTTAGCAAAATGAATATTCAAACGCTGTGCGCGCGCGTTACACGTTTCAACCCTTATGGGTTTCTGCTGGTACTCGTTCTTCCGACCGATTTAACTAAGTGAACAAAGTATTCACCTTACTCATATAAACGCCTCATTCTCTTCTCCTTTCTCCATAGGTTGGTCTCGGCGTCCTGTTCAACTTGTCAGGCGAGTACGACAAGGCTGTTGATTGTTTCCAGGCTGCGCTACAAGCCCTGCCAAACGATGCCCTGTTATGGAATAGACTGGGCGCTACTCTAGCGAATGGCGGTCGCAGCGAGGAAGCGGTCGATGCGTACAGACATGCGCTGAATCTAAGCCCTGGATTTATTCGTTGTCGATACAACCTGGGTATTAGCTGTATTAACTTGAACGCTCACAAGCAGGCGGTGGACCATCTGCTGACTGCGTTAAATATGCAACGAAAGGTAAACTATAGATGCAACGCAGTGAAGAATTATAACCAGCCTCTCAGCAGGCTTATGTTTGGGCCGCAAGTAGGAGGGGCAAGCGAAGCGAGCTGGCGAGACGCGAAAACCTACCTGAGGCAAAGTCGACGAGAAAAATAAATGGAAATTGCAATTGTGCTATTGACGAGAAATGCGTTGAGAAAAACGCTTTAGTACCATTCTCCACCCAGGTGTATAAATGGGTACCGGCGAAATAATGCTGGGGGGTTCCCTGCGATGGACTAGCATCCCATCCAGGGGGGAGTAGAAATACTCCTAGCTGCTTAATGCTAAGGAAACCGGGATAAGCTCCGGCAGTATGCGCCACTTTGGCTCGAAGCTGACCTTTATTTATATTACCATTCAACTGTAAATGAAACCTCCCTAATGATATCGTTTTCTTTTTTTTTTTTGCCCGCTGACAATGTTTAGCACAGCTAGGTCACCTAATACCATATTTTGAGGCCGGGATTTTGGCAGATATGTTGCTTTATTACAGGGGATTTGTTCATTGCGACTACACCTCAGTCAAATGCAGCCCCCCCCCCCCCCCCCCGTGTTTTTTGGTGTTGTACAACATTTTTGATAACGTTTTCTTATAAACGTCTTACGCACAACGTATAATTCGTAAAGTTTTTGTGTTAAGTAAATCGGAATTTCGTTTGCTAATTCCTTCAAGTTTATTTCATTTTATTTCACTTCTAGTATGGCAGATTCCATTTTCTAAGGGAATTTAAATCCTTACTGCAGTTACTGTCTACGCAAAGAATGCTAACTTGCGTACAAATTCTCGTAGGGGTGGTGGTGGTGGATTTCCTTTCCCGTGGAGAGCCTGTAATGTAAGTCTCATTGGACCATTTAGAATAAGTGTCATTTACTGACTTACTGCCGTCGCTCTCTCTTTTTTTACCCAGGGTACAGTTGGGCCAGGAGGCTCAGTGTCGACAATGTCAGATAACATTTGGTCCACACTGCGCATGACTCTTTCGCTGATGGGAAGATCTGAGCTCCACAGAGCAGTTGACTCACGTGACTTGGATCAGCTCAACGCTGTCTTTCAAACAGATTCACATGAAGATGGCGCGGTTACTGTCTAAGTTTTACATGACAGGAGAAACTGCTTCATCGGTTGGTGGCCTTTTTTTAGACAAGAGAAGCAAACAGCATTTTCTGAAAATTGCGTTCAGGAAAAAGGTGTTTTAAACGGGACTTTACTTGATGAAGAAATGAACGTGCAAGATGTGCAACGAACAGAGCGCTAAATCCGCGAGCACTTCAATGTATTTACTCGAATAATAATCCAGTTTCTTCATCTCTTGCGCGTGAACAACAGTAACATTCAGGGGAAGAGAAACGGTGCTCCTATTCGCTGCATGCTATGGAAACTGCTTAGCGCTAAGCTCCGGCACTTCTATATGGTGTAAAGGAAAAAAAATATCATGACTTTTTTCAACTTAAATGGGAAATCACGCAGACACTGTGTGGCAAACTGAAAAGAGTAACTGGCTTGAAAGCCTATAAATGAGAGACACTTCAGACACTTAATTGTGCAAGGAAACTTTTTCAAGTTGGCTGGAAAAAAGATTTTCCGTGATGTACAATTGAATGCATTTAATAATCGCAATTTTGAAACGCAATGACCTAAATGACCTAATATATGATGTATTGGTGTAATCAGTAAAAATTGTAAACCGAAGCGTGTAGTGGAGAAGGGTTTTGTAAAAAAAATCATTTCAAGTGCTATTTTTGTGCAAAAATCTACTTATAGTTTTTGCGCTGGGAAACATTGAGACGAATAGTCCTCTGGGAGTCCTATGGACGAACTTGGAAATATTAGGCGAAGTTATTCAAATTGAACCACTCAAGATGAAGAGAGAGTTTTCCCTAAGGGAAAAGCAAACTTTTCGAGTAAGCAACACAAGACAAATAAAAATTTAAAGGCAAATGCAGCGGCTTGTGTATTTTTTCCATTGCTACACTTTTTTAATATGGACTAGCAACCCATCCAGTTGCGGAGGGGGGGGGGGGGGGGGGAGGAGTAGCAGTACTCCAAGTCGCTTCATGTTAGAAACTGGGATATGCTTCAGCGCTCCCGAGCCCTTTGGGAAACTTTCTTTTTCGATCCTAGAGTCTTCCTTAATTTAGTGCCCAAGACCAAAGACTGGGAAATACCGCAAAAATAAAGGGGCTTGGTTTCTCTGAAGAAAAGCTGTATCTGTGCAACAGGGACTTTAGCGGAGATTTTTCTTCCTCATTGACTCACCTCCTTCAATTCTGAAGATTCTAGGCAACAACAACTTTATTTGCACCTATTCATTCAATTATTAGCAAAACGATAAGTTAAATAAATAGAGTTAAGTGCATGGCTGCCCAGAATAACCACGATTGGCTAACAAGATTGGGCAGCCATACTTAGTTTTTATCACAATAATTTATAAAAAGGTCAGTTATATTTAATATTTACATAGTAAACTATACAACACACAAACACACAAAAACAAAACTAAGTAAGCTTAAAAGAAAAATTAATGGAAAAAAGATGGAAAATGACGTATTATAGTTTTAAATATAAAAGGTTCTAGTGAGCGTATAAATAAAAACTACAAATTAAAATAAAGCTTGAATTCTATGATAAAAACTAAATACTAAAAATAGTAATAAGGTTAAAGTTAATAACGTTTGGTTTGGCCTTGGTCAGACGGCAGGCTTTTCTTGAAGGCCGTCAAGTTAGCTCTATGGCTGAGCTAGAGGTGCCCTGCCACGGTGCCACCTTCCGGGATCTTTATATCAAGTGGACCAAAACATCATCAAATAACATGGTGTTTAATGGATATCTTGGAATAGAAATAAACGGACGTTTCTGTATAAAAAAGGAAATGTATAAAATATGTTTATTATCATTTATAATACACCTTTCTCTTTACCGCTTGTTACGCATTCTAACAGATCACATTTTCGCTTCAGTGCACCCTTAGGACAATTGATGACACATAAACGACATAAATAGCTTTAAATCTTGCCCATTCTCCGCCCGCCCGAACGCCTGGGTGTTTTCGTTTCTCCTTCTGGACGGTTTGGACATGAGCGACAGTGAGAGAAAGAATTCCCCAAAAACAGTTGTAGCAATATCGGATTTTGTCGCTGGAGACGATACACAACTTGTTTTTACCGAGGGTGACGAATTAGTGATTCTAAACGAGGCATCTGCTGATTGGTGGTGGGGTGAACTGAATGAGGAATGTGGATATATTCCCGTGTCGTATGTAGTGACCAAGGAAGATTATGCCTCACACTACATAGACAATCACGAATGGCAAGACGAAGAATACTTTGGAAGCTACGGAAAATTAAAACTACACTTGGAAATGCTTAATGATCAATCGCGAACTCTTGCATATCGAAAAGCCATCAACAGACATCTGGATATTTTTACTGGAAAAACGGTCTTAGACGTAGGATGCGGTACAGGGATTTTAAGCTTGTTTTGTGCGAGAGATGGGCAAGCACACAGAGTTTATGCTGTGGATGGAAGCGAGGATATTGGACATGTCACTACGGAGCTCGTAAAAAGAAATGATTTGCAAGAGGTAATTTCTGTTATCATTGGGAAAATAGAAGATGTGGAACTACCAGAGAAAGTTGATGTTATTTTGTCGGAGTGGATGGGTACTTTCTTGGTGTTCGAATTTATGATTGATTCCGTTCTCTTTGCACGAGATAAATGGCTTAAGTCTGATGGCGTGATTTGGCCATCAAATGCAAAATTGTTCATTGCACCTTGTTCTGCCCAAAAAGCCTATGAAGAGAAGATTACTGTGTGGCAAAATCAATACGGATTTGATTTTTCTCCTCTTCTCAGCAAAGCTAAGGCTGAATTCCTTGATAGACCTTTGCATGACTATGTGCTTGATTCGCAGGATTGTTTGTCAGGGAGTGCGGTTCTTCTAGATATTGATATGTCAACATTTTCAAGGGATAATCTTGAATTCATGTCAGAAAAGTTTGAGTTTGTGATAACAAAAGAAGAAACATTGCATGGGCTATGTTCATGGTTCAGTGTGACGTTTGGAGGGGTACCTGTCACAGATCCATCAGAGTGCGTGACACTGTCAACAGGACCTGATCAAGAAAGAACTCACTGGAAACAAAACCTGTTTCTACTTGATAAACCAGTGTCTGTCCATATTGGCAACTTTATCAAAGGAACTGCAACTCTAAGGAGAAATCCTAAATACAGGAGGCACCTAAATGTAACTTTTGAATTTGATATTTTTGCTGAAAAATCAAATGACAGTATCATTCATAGCATCAAGAAAAAGTTTTTTATTTGGAGGTAATAGGTCTATGATAAGCTTCAGTTAATTCCGGTTAATTCAATTTTTCTATTAGCCTTTCTCCTTGAGGGTGTAAGCGTTAAGGGGACGATATATGTATTGTAGAGAAAAGGGAGCTATATACTTCAAATTACATGTAAAAATAAGAATGTCACAGGTGCAGTGCATAGTTAAATTAATGTTGTAAATCAAGATCATGATATTTTTTAATTTTTTTCTTAAAAATACCAAACGATTTTAAATTTTTAATATATATAGGGAGTTGTTTCAAATTTCACATCCTTTAAATTTAATAGAATATTTTTTCTAATTTGTGCGCGTTTTCTCTTGGCGTGCCTGTTTTTTGTGGAGAGTCAGAAAGGGGGGGGGGGGTGTTGTGCACGGTTCATGGAAATTAAAAACATTTATCAGGAATAATTCAGCGTTTGATTTTTTTTTCATCCATATAGTACTAGAAAACAGATGTCTACCATAAATAATTTATGGCATACATATGAAATCATTGTTTTTCATGCTCTAAAATACTAAATTAATAATATTCACAACTGAATGCCATAGTCTGAAAAAAAAACCGGTACGTAACACTTCATTACTTGCAATTCTTGCAATTGACTTGACTGACATGCGGGGGGGGGGCCCCCCGTTACTACTATGTACACTGGATATTTCATGAAAACTGAGCTTAATTATACACCTTGTTCATGAATCATGAGAAAAAAAGTTAGTGATTTTACGAATCACAAGAGTACTTTCGTTCATGGCTCACAGGAAATAAAATTTTTATTTCACAATTCACAACAACAAAAAATAGGCGTTTACGCTTCACTAAAAACCCCCTTTCCAATTCTCTGTGGATTTTTGATGAGGACCTTGTATTATGGCTAGGGACCTTGTATGAATGGCATTTCCAAATTTCAACAGCAACACGCAAACCTTCTGAAATTGCGATGCGAAAGGTTGAAAATTCAGATGAGGAACATAAAGACCCCCCTTTACTGGGCCGTATCATAACTGCGCATATGCCATTCATCGACATTCACACCTGTACTTGGAAGTTTTTTTCAGAAAATGCATCTTTTTCAGTACTGCACCAACCCCTCCCGGCCTCCCCGACAAAAAGAGCAAAATCACATGCACAGACTCGTTTATGGTCAGCGGTAATCAAGCGTTTTGGTCTTCTGTGGTATAATTGGTACTGTAGTGTGACATCACAACATTGCACCACCAAAAAGCAACATGGCCGCAAGCCTTGCAGCTGTACGATGAAGTAGAACAAGTTATTTATAGCTGCTTTTGTATGTTGTTATTATGCTAAGTATAAATATCCGTCTTGAACCATCTCCGGGCTATCTACTGCAAGAGTTCTGGACGAAACTGCACGAAATCGAAATTCAAGTTGTCAAGGAAATTTTACTATGACGAAAGGCGGAACGAACAAGAAACAGTCGAAAGGCCAACGTCGCGAAGAGCTTGAAAGGAAACGAGACGATCGAGTGAGGCGAAATGCTTTGAAGAAAGAGCGGAATATTAAAGAATACCTTGAAGATGACCAAGATTTTGCCAGCTTTAGCAATCAACTTGAGATTTTGGGTTTGAAGATCAAGGATATTCAAGGAGACGGGTAGGTTAGACTTTACAATTACATGTAGGTCATTTTGAGCTGATGTAAATTATTAAGCAACAATTTGTTGTAGGATTCAAGATGTTATTGCGAATAATGCCACTGTACTTTGACTTGTAACTCAAGTTTTAATTGGGTAAAACCTTGCAAGAGCAACATGAAAACAGAATATCAAATTGTTAAAATGATGAGATATTCATAAATAAAAGGAAGTGAATCTATAATGCTGCACACCAAATGAAATCCATTTAGATACTTGAGTTTAAAAGAGAGCCTTTAACCACATTTAGGGCCTCTTCACATGAGCCCGGTTAACGGGCTGTCTCGGTTACCAGGACAGATTTTGACGTCTGTTCATATGGAAAATTTTAGCCCGGTTGACGGGGATAAAATTCAAGAAACGAAACCAAAATTGCGACACATGAAGTTGCATCTTTTGCGACTATCGTAGCTTTATTGACCCTTGTAACTTTACTTATAAAGCTAATTCGCATATTTCTTAAGTGGAAATATATCCAAGGCAAAATAATGCCATTTTGACCTCCCAGTTACGAAAGGGAAGCTATTTTTTTCAAAAAAGTTTGCGTCCCAGCGGCCAGGCTGAAGTGTTCATATGGAAAAATTTTCTTCCCGGTTGCCGATATCTCGTTTGCAGAAACCGAGATATGAACACATCAAAAATTTTACAAAGAAAATAGGAGTGAGCCGATATCTCGGTAACTGGGCCAACCCGGTCAACTGGGATAATATGAAGAGGCCCTTAAGGTATCAGTATACCCCAAAATTGACCATTTCAAAGAAAAATATATTTTGGTATTTTCGGATAGATCTCATTAAGACCTTTCATTCAAAAAAAATTTTATGGAAAAAGATTCACTCTACACAGAGTTATGAAGAAAAAACATTTCTTGCCATTAATTATAATTTATATTTTGATGTTGATAGCTGTCAACAGGTTGTCTAAAGGAGCGCGGCGATGCTATCGTTGCGTGACTATCAGAGTTCTTGGTTTTCGACGAGTTGCTTTGCAGTGTTTTGCGCTGGCAAAATGCATAGTTTTCCAGACGTCAGTAAAGAAACATTTTCCCATTCCTATCTCAAGTTCGAAGAATGTTGCAAAAACGGGAAAGGACAAAAGATTTGGCAGATGCGCTAGCGACAACGGGTTTTTCGCCGCTTGAATGGGTAACAGCACGACCTGGAATCACGACCCGCAGTTCCTCGGCTTACTTTGACTACTTTAGGATTCTTGTGATTCCACGTTATCGTTGTTTTAGATTTAAAACTGTTGCACTGAGACGAAAATTGTTATAATGCAAGCGGTAGAATGTGAGTATGAAATCATGCAACAGTCTGTTTCCGGCCAGAAGCAACATTTGACACCGCTTTGAACAAGTTATATTGTTAATTAGTAAAATGAACCTTCATTCTATCGCTCAACGCCTGGTCATTTTCACACGTCTTGTGTAATTAATCTCATTACACCGGAAGAACGGCCCAAAATACATTTTCGTTCGTATCTCGAAAACAGAGTTTCGAGAGAAGCGCACATTTTAAGTTCGTTTTCAATGGAGTTTCAACAATTTTCGTTGAAATTTGGCAAGAATGTTGCCCGATAATCGAGCAACAAAACTGTGTCGGCGAATTTTTATTTTTTTTCTTCTTTCAAAAGTTATGGCTGTTTAACGCAGAGAATAGTTGTTTCTTACACTCTTGAAGTTTAACTGCGTGTCAAAAACAAACCAGACAAGTAATCAATTTTCCCAGACACAGTTTTTTATAGAAAGGTGTGAAGAACGCATAGCGATGTTGATCGCTTCTTTCTGTTCGAAATTGTCCGGAAACGAACCCGATTTATGAGCCTCGGTACTTTTGGAAAAAACACGCTCTTTTTGGACAACATTAATATTTGAACTTAAAATAAATGTATCTTTGCAATCTACAATTCCTAAGCTTTCAGAAAATATATACTTTGCTGGGGTTTGCTTTAATTAACAGACGGTAAGGCAGCTCCAACGGACACTGGTCATTTGGGGTATACTGATACCTTAAAGTACTCCTGTAGCCATGAGGGGTGACCCTTTTTGGCGAAATGGTGGAATGTCACTAGTTTCCTTACGGTTAGCTTTCACTTTGGTTTCCTGACTAATGTAGTGGGGCTGACTAATTGGTTTTATTGCCTGGTAAAAGTAGTATTGATAAATCATGACACCAAGTGTAGGACCTGGAGGAGGGAGGGACCCCATATGAAATAAAACTGGGGTGCTTGTCATCCCCCTCAGGTAATTTTGGTCTCACTTAGGATGCTCAGGACAGAACACAAATTTAGCCATCAAGGTCTTGTTTAGGGTTGGAAATGAAGAATTATATATTAATGCCTCATACTGTTGTTGGTTGCCAATAAAATGTTATCTCTGGGCTTGAACTGTGCCCAGATTTGTCTACTTTAAGGGTTTAATTCAAATTTTCTGATGGGCATCTCTGTCCCTTTCATATGGGAGGCCCCTTCCTGTTACACGAACATTATTTTTCTATGTTGTGTTTAGAAATTGCCTGTTCCGTGCCTTGGGAGATCAGATTGAGGGAGACCACACTTCACATGGTCGACACAGAAGGGAAACCGTCCAATACATGAAAGATCATAGAAGTGACTTTGAACCTTTTATGGAGGACAATGTATCATTTGATAAACATTGTAAGTGGGAATTATATTTATCAATGAGACATTTTCAAGGCAAGCTTATTTGTAATTAATAACCATCACTTTTAGGCCTTTTATAAAATTTAATGTGGTTTTATTTGAAAGTGTTGGTAAAAACAACAGAGGATGGTTGGTTCAAGTTATAATACTTTTTAAAGTATTGCAATTATTTATAATTTAAAAACCCTCTCGCTCTCAAGAATGTAAGAAAAAAATCAGTATTCAGTCAATTATTTGTAAAAACTTTGGGCATCAAAAACAACATGAGGATATCTGTGCTTTAGAAGCATACGATTGTACCCCTTCTACATACATGTACATTCTGTATATGAAACTTATTTACCTCCCCTACAACTTGTGTGTTTCTTTTTTTTCTTATACTTGAAAGGTCAAGGTAATCTTGTCAGGTATTTGTAAATTTGATGTAACAAAAAAGTTGTTGGAATGAAAGGGATTTTTGTACGTCGGTGCTCAACAAGTGGCTGTTTTGTAAGGTGGTATCTGATGGGGTAGTTATAAGCTATGGCTTGCTGTCTTCTGTAATTACAGTCAACTCTCATTATAGCGGGCACGCTCGAGGCATCGTTTAGTGTCCATTATAGCGAGCGTCCGTAATAGCAGGATTTATTTACAGTCAAACTCTTTCGCCAGGGATCTGGTTTTTGTCCGTAATAGCCATTGTCCGCAATAGTGGATTGTCTGCAAGGCGAGAATTGACTGTAGAGTTAATGACCTGAGAGTGAAAAGTTTTACTTGGTTTCATTTTTTTGCTTTCAGTACAGGAGTTATCCAAACTAAGCACTTATGGTGGAAATGATAGTATTGTGGCTTTTGCACGTAACCACGGAGTCAATATTGTCATACATCAGCTGAATGAACCTCGATGGGTGATTTATGGTGGAAATTACAGCAAAAATGGACAAGTTCGCGAGTTGCATATCTCTTACCATAATGGTGAACATTACTCATCTGTTCGACGGATTAATGATAACACTGCGGAACCTGCTTGGGTTAAACATAATGAAACAACTTCTGCCATTACAGTGGTTAGTATTTTGTAAATAGTTATGTGTGTTGTCTGGTATGAGTATGGACATCAGGGGTGTTTACGGTTGGGGTGGCTGCGCTGTTGAATAATGTTAAGTGTTTTTCAAAAATCAGTAATCCTGACAAAATGAATTTATTAACAATTATTGTTGCACAATAGAAACTGAACTCTATTTTCTTATTCTTTGGAAATATTTTGTATTTTGTTTTAAATTACTGCTATGTTTACTGCTATTCTCATTGTAATTTTAGATTTCGTTAGCAATTATTTTTATATTAATATTATTTTTGTATTTTGGTTTATATAGCGTTATAGTTGCCTAGATACTAGGATTATTCTTTGTGCAATGTTATATGAAGTCGTCTGAAATTTAAAATTCTTAACAGCATATGGCTACCAACTGACGAGGTCTTCTGACGAAACTAGTTTTTGTAGTCGTGTATATTAATTAAGTGTGTTGAAAGTAAATGCAAATGAGGTTTTCCCATATCATTATGATGTTAATAAATTATTTATGAACAAGAAAACCAGGTGAAATTATGCTAAATTAAAATTATTCATCCACCTCATTTTTTGGGGCTAAACAACACCAAAACATTAAAAAGTCCCTTTAATTTGTTTTATATGACTGTAACTGAATTACTTTGAAATTAGTTTAAATTTCACCCCCTCCCCTCTATAAATAAGGCTTCCCCTTTAAGGTTACTGTAGACCTTCAGGGGTGTCTTCTGGAAAATCGTTCATACGTGCGTTTCTTTTTACAAAACCTTGAAAAAGTATATATCACCATAAAGGTAATAAAATGTAGAATCTAAAGAAATAATTATTTTAAAGATTTAGTCTAGTGGTAAGCTGGCCCAAGCCTTAAAACGCAACACTGACGATGTTTGCTAAATTGAATTACCTGCTTTCGTGTTCGCACGTACGACCAAACAAACTGTCAGTGACAGTGTCAATCAGCAGGTAATGGACTACAAAAGTGTGTGAGGCTTTTTGGATATTCCTATTGGTTGCTGAGAAAATCTATTGTAAAACGCGGAATATTTGAAATATTAAAAAAGCCTCACACACTTTGGCGCGTTAATAACCAAGAAACATTTTGGCCAAGTTTCGTTAAAATCCGTCAAATCTATATACCCTATTAATTTGCTTGAAGCAGTGGAATCCTCGCAAAAATAAGGCCCGAGTTTTTTGCTCCGAAAGATTTGCAAGCTTATCACACCTCATCAAAGTACCGTAGTTGTCAAGGCGGTCATGCCGCCGACTAATGAAACACAAGCTTGCGTCCCCCAGAGACTCCTCACCAAAATAGTCCATTGAAATTCACTGAAAACATTATTTCGCAATCAAACCATAGTCGAATTGATTTGAACGTGGCTCAAGGGGACAAAAAACTTCCCATATTCGTAAATTTGGCCGAATATTTGGAGTACTAGCTGCTAGTAATGTGGAAAGTATGGACAACCAGAATGGATTCTAACACCGAAAAACAAAAGGGAAATGAAGCGCTAGCAAACGAGAATGGACGGGAAACCAGCGGCGAAAATAGCAGCCAAAATCGGCTGACCGGCGATCCCAGACAAAGTGCTGTAGCGGGGATGAATTTGTTCCCTTGAGTGTTACTGTTCGATTTGTTCTTGAGCTCCAACTGGACATCAATTTGCTTCTGGCTTTCTTCTAATCTTCCTCTTTCATTTTCGTTTTCTTCAACGGGGTTTTCTTTAATACGAAGTTTTGTCCAAGTTGTGTTCTCTCTTTTCGAGGAACTCAAATCATTTTTTTGCAGACTTATGCATGAAAATTCACTGCTCCGTGTGGCCTAACAAACGCTAAACAGCACAACGCTTTCGATGTAAATAAAACATTCAAATCTGCAAAACTTGAGTCGCCGGATGAAGTTTGCTGCGAAAAATGTGCGGAGCGCCCCATGTTTAATAAGGATTATAACACCTTTAGCTATTTATTAACTCTTCTGGAAAGAAGTTTTTCCTCGATATCTCACG
>NC_135763.1:28936270-28976270 GCF_052425735.1 Oculina patagonica
AATTAGACCTCCTTTGGTGCGGAATCTCCATGTAAAATTTTTTTAGTCCCCCCTTAGGCTCTTCATGCACAATTCATCTCTGGTGATACATTAGACTTTCTAAAAGTCTTTCGTTCCTCGTTTCCTGTTTGGTGGTAGTAGACCCCCGCACTTTGTGAGCTTGACTTGTAAGCAAGTCTAACGATACATTTAACAAGATTGTGTTTGTTTCAGGGTGTTTGTCTGAAGAACTTTATGCTACCAGCAGTGAACTTATTGATCATCATGTTCAGGGGACAGGATGTCATGAATTGGAATCTGAAACTTCTGCCACAGATGCTGACTCTGCTAATGTGAAAATTAAGGATGATGATATGAACAATTTAGCAGGTGAAAACTGCAGTTGTTCCCCAGAAGATAGCACAAAATTATCAGAATCGAGAACTAGAGACGTGTCTGAAACTAATATTTCAAATTCACCAAGTGGAATAAAGAATGATATTGCACAAGACTCAATTAAATCCTCATTACATAGCAAAGACAAAGCGACTAAAGCTTACGAGCAACAAGGGGCAAGGCCCAAAGTTGTTGATAAGTCCAAGACTATGCAAGGATCAAGTAATACACACTTGAGCAACAAGAAAAGAAAGCAACTTGCTAAGCAGGAGAAAAAGCAAAGGAGAGCAGAAAGAAGAAAAGAGGAGTCAAGCCCTTGTCTTGAGTCTTCAGTTGCAGGGGAGCAAAGTACCAGTGCTGGCATTGTTGCTGATTTAGGACTTCTTGCAATATAGAGGCTGATAGATCTATTCTCATATTGTTGTCAAACAACATGAAATAAATTAAAATTATTTCCCAAAATGAGAAATGTCATTTGTTAATTTCACTCTACATGCCCAGGCAGATTCTGTCTATGCACTAACGCTTCAAAGAAAGCGTCCAAGAAATAAATTTTGAACTAAACCTTTTTGTACCCAAAATCGCGCTCAATACAAGGAATATTTAAAAGGGCGGTTTATGTTTTAAAATAAACCGACAGAAACGTTATTCGCAAGTTGTGAGTTTTAACTTGGTTTAAAAAGCTTGCGACGTGTTGCGCGAGTAAAATGTTGCGCAAAAAATCGAAGTTGTCCCGTGTAACACCAACCGCCTTTAGGCTGGCAGTTTTCGCTAGCGACAGAGTCGTAATCCTAGTCGTATTTTTGGAAATTCTTTTTTTTAACCAGCGCGTATGTCCTAGTGAAAGTCGGAAATCTGAGTCGTAAGCGGTATCATCAGCTCGACGGAATCGGATTCGGTAAATCGGAACGTTTCCATTTTCTTCTGATTCTGCTTATGATTCCGTCGCTTTATGATCCAGAGAAAACTAGATTGACGGAGTTGCAAGCAGAAGCGGAAAAACAAACCAATCACAATGCTAGCTCTCGGACCCTCCGAGTACTTCCTTTCTGCTTGCGACTCCGACAACTTCTTTTTTTTTGGGGGGGGGGGAGGGGGGGGGGGGGAGAGAACCCCCAAATTTGGGTCAGTTGGACCACAGTAGCACAGAGAAAAAATCAAAGGCTCTGAGCAAAGTCGTGAATGTGGTATTATAAACTGATAGCCCAGAATTACCCAAAATTGTAAATGTCTGCTGACAAATGACAATTTTTGAAATCAGTGTCTATAAAATCTGTTAAACGTACTTGATAGTTGAAGCAAGTTTAAAGTTCTAGCTGATAAGTTATAAATAACCCAATATTCTAACTGAAAACTAACCATCCAGTAGTCCATCGAGACCTTCTAGCTAAGCAGCTAAGAAGTGAAGATTATTTTCAGAGCTGAAATGCCGAGAGAGACACGTATAGTGAAAACCATCCTTGGAGACCCAGGGGCAGTTTATAGTGGGGCGAAACGAAGGAAAACCGGGCAGAAATCGTAGCGACGAAAGTTTTCAAGTACTTGAAAACTTTCGTCGCTACGATTTCTGCCCGGTTTTCCTTCGTTTCGCCCCACTAACTGCCCCTGGGTCTCCGAAAACAAAAACAAGATATGAGGCACCTTAAGATGCTGCGAAGCTGGTAATGGAAAGACGCTACGGATTTTTTTCACCAAATTCCACATTTGCTAAAGGGTTCTTTAATTAAGAACCGGGTTACTCAACCGTTTTATGCAGGACAGTGGTATTATTCGACAAACATTTTTCTCTGTTAAAGAATGGCAGACACTGTGACAGAAGGCAAATGATTAAAAGAAACTAACAGATGCCTCTTACTTCAGTGACTTCTAAGAATTGAAATTGGCAGGAAACAGTAAAGTCAACATAATTTATTATCAATTTAGAGGCCTGATACATGTAACAACTGAAAACTGCTGCTTATTTCCCTTTCTGGTATCTTTACTTGTAACCAAAAAGTTTTCTTTACCCCTTTACATGCCTCGAAAATCAACAATGCATTTTAATCAGCCTTATTCATTCATTTTCAATTAATCTCTATACATTGTCAGCCATTATAGATTTGGTGGCCATGTTGGATTAAATAAATCTTGGATCTAAACTAAAGCTTTTTATCTTTTACTCTTTATTTAAAAAACAATAACTTCCAAATATTTAATTTTTTCTAGCTGTACAGTCTGCTAAAAGTCAATTTAAAGAGAGCAGTGTTCACTGTTTCTGAAATTAGAGTAAATTTGAAATAAAATTCGTTGGCTGAAATTCTGACTGCTGATCATGTGTTTCATACAAGTTACTGCAGGATGTTCATTCCAGCCCACATCTCTTGACAGCCTAGCCTCATGCAGAGTTCAGTGATGTGTTGTATTGCAGGATATTGTTTTGGTGAATCTGTAAATGAATTCAAAATTCTATGTGCCTTGTTAAAATAACCTGTAGGACAACGTGCACGTACAACGTACAAACCAGCTAAGTGTAAGCAATTTGTTATTTATCAGCATGGCATGCAACCAGGTTCCTTTTTTTTTGGGGGGGGTGGAGGCATAGGACATGTACAGAAATTGACCTTAAGGTTACTATTGTTAGTGGCTATTACATTTTAGCGATTTTAGTGAGTTGGGCAAAAATCGCTTAATTTAGTTCTTGCTAAAATTTGTCTTGGTCAAATTTCAAGTACCTCCCCGGTCCCCCCTTCCACCCTAAAGGAACACTTATCTTCTCATGGTCGAGTTGAAAAATTCATTAACAAATGGATACTGGTAACTTTGTTCTTTCAGGCAATGCAAAGGTTCATTCAATGTCAAGATAGTTTGTTCTTTTACTGAACATTTATGTTCATCTTAGCCATATGTTCATCACCGGCCAGTAAAAGCTGGTTTACACGATATTACTATTTTTTGAAGTTTTTGGAAAATCGCTATATTAAAAAGTCGCTAAGTCTTGCTCAGAAAAAACACTTAAATTAATAGCCACCAACAATAGTAACCTTAAGGTAAGTACTCTCATCCTTTGAATTAATGTTATCTTTCTTTGAATGTCTACCCCATAGCACTCAGTGGATGTTGACAAAGCAAAAAATATACATGAGTGCAATGATACACCCCTGAAGAACTGCAATTACCGCATGTTAAACTTATATGTCCCTTTTTATGACAGACCATGTGAATGAAGAAAAAATTATTTTAAGGGACTGATGTATATAAATACTGTGTTTACAAATGTAGTTTTGCCTTCAATAGCAGAGCAAATTTATCATTCACATAAAGCTTACTACCTAATGAGCTACGAATGCCAGAGGAAATTTTGATTTTAAGATGTATAGATGTACTTGGGAACTTCGTTAACGAGAGTAAGACAACCATGAACGAATATAAAATTTTACTGGAACAAAAACTTGACGAACGTGCAAATTATCGATCGACCGAAAGACAAAGCAAGCCAACTATAGATATTAATTGTTTCAAAATGCATCAGTTTCATCTTAATTGCTGAGTGATACCAATCTGTAGTGGAAAATACAGCCTTATTTATTACTTACCGACTATTTGATAGATTTCAATGAAAGAAAATTTCATATCCGCGGACTTTCAAAATAAGCTATTGATACCTCGGCCATCCTTTCCGTTGCAATATTGTGTTTAAATGTGGATTCGAGCACTGGTCTCGCTAGTAAAACTCCTTCCAGAAAGGAAAAAAAATTCGTATTCTCCTGATGTACTCCCAAACTCCCATTACATCTTGGAAACCCCCTTCGTCCACGTTCATCCGCCATTTTGAACTTAATTAAAACTTAAGATAATATATAGATTTATCACAATATTGTGCCGTACGTAGACACTACGCATTTCATTCAGCGGTTTGGCACTGTTTATCAGAATAAAATTCTGCTGGGAAACAGTTTTTCCCAATACGGACCTCCCGGCCGGTGAATAACATATATTTATTAGCTTATAATTTCACATACTTCCCGCATTTTTACGCTTTTGACACATTTTATTTTACTTTACATTTAAGCATAGGCCCACGCGGAATATTTTCAATCCCTGATGATGACGTGCATCGGCGAAAGCTAGGATTTTTAGCGTAATGATTTTTACAGTAGTTTTAGGCGACATTTGAACTTTTATATTTATCTTACAGGATATACCTTATTTCTAGTATTTTTATATTAAGCAAAAATCAACCCCGCTAAGAATGTGCTGTTTCTAGGAACTTTTATTCTGGAGCAAGCTCTGCTCAGTTTTCTCACGTACCTTAATAGCTCATTAGACGACTGTCAGCTATCAGTAATTTCGTGCTTATTCTTCATTGCTGCAAATTTTCAATTTCTAATATTATGTTTTTTCGTTGAAATGTTTCGTACCGTTACGTTTTTTCTTCTAAAATTTACGTGATAAGAAATAATTTTATGTTATTTTTAAACGTAGAAAACTCTGCCTTCCCTCGAGAAACGCATGTGCTGCTTTTAGGTAATATTCTAGTGCTAGCAAGCTCTGCTCAGTGATAGAGAAACGCCACTAGGCATGCGCTGTTTCTTGGCAACGATCTGGCGTTAGCAAGTTCTGCTAAGTGATCGCACGTACCGTAATAACTCATTTGACGACTGTCAACTGTCAGTAATTTTCTATTTTCTCATTAAAATATTTCATTCCGTCACGTTTTTATTCTTTGTAACTTAAGACTTATCTAAAGAATCGGAAACTAAAATTTATCTGATAAGAAATAATTTTTAGGTATTTTGAATGAAGAAAACTCTGCCTTCCCTGAAGAAACTCCATTTGGCATATGCTGTTTCTAGGCAAAATTTTGGCGCTAGAAAGCTCTGCTCAATGATCGCGTTTACCTTTATGGCTCATTTGTCAACTGTTAGCTGTCAGCTGTCATTTTTGTTTTTTAATTGGCTTATTAGGACTCCTTTAAAAAGAGAACGTCTAAGATGGTATCCCATTCTCAACAGAGAACCAACTACTAACGGAGATCTCACTTGACGCAGAAGAGGTTCATCAAAGAAGAAAAAGTACAGTGCAGTAAGTTACGTCTTTTATCATGTTTATAAGACACTTTCCTCTGCAGAGGCCTCTCTCTTTTTTCGTAAGGGATGGGAAATAGGGATTTTAAAAGTGAGCGCGCGGACCCTGGGATATAACGGCTGCCTGATGTAGTACCTCTCGAAGTATAAACCAATGCCTGAACATGAGGAAGTGGACGCATTCCTCACAACCAATTTTTACGAAAGTATAAAATACCAAAAAAATACTGAGTCGATAACAGCTTATGTATCACAATACCTGAAATGTTTGTTGAAAGCCTTAATTCTTTGTATTTTTTTAGAAGGTGGATAATGTTTTAATAAAAGAGAAACAGGGAAGTTACCTACCCTTTGGCCGTTTTTCGATGATTTTCATAGTATGAATGTTTACTCGTTTTTTCACACGTATGTGGATAAAAACAGAAAATTTTATCACAGGTATCGGAGAGAAAAAACTGCGTTGGCTCAAGTGTCGATAGTCAAGGGTTACAATTGTTACTGTTGATAGTTAATTAATGTGTTCAAAAGGGGAATGTGAAGTTTCTGACGGTGCTATTGTTCGCGGATCATCGATCGTTAAGGTATGAAGCAAAAGCATTGATAAAAAATTTGTTCAATAAATAACAAAACTTTATCCCGCTTTTTGATCCCAATTTCTTTTATAAACTGGTACCAGTTCTCGAAGGATTTCTTGTTTTCGTGGGGAAGGTTGCAGATCGAGACATTTTGCTTTGGAAACTCAAGGTGTTACGTTGCTATGAATTGCAACCTCCCCATGAAAAAAAATTCAGTTAATATTCATACAGGTACCACCAAATTTTTTTTTGATTTTGGTTAACGCCAGAGTCTAGCTGGGGTTGCACATTATATAACGAAACATGCTACAAACGGTTCAGTGCAATGTTATCAAATACCTACATTAGAAGCTATAAAAATACAAAACGATGTTTTACACTTAAGTACGAGGAAATGCAACGGGTCTATAGGCAAGCGACGCCCTGAAAGCAATTTTGTATAGTTTGCGAAGAAGCTTGGCAGTAATCGTGCAAACAAACTTATAAAATTAATCTCCCCCCCCCCCCTCACCCCTCACCCCTCGCTCGCTCGCTGATACACTGTGGACAGTGTATCAGCCATGCCGCAGCGATTTTTTTTATTTTTTATTATTTTATTTTTTTTTATTGAATGAAATACAAACATTTACATTAAAACGACACACAAAAAAAATACAGGAAATAAAAAATTAAAGGAATAAAAGTACAACAAAGGAAAGGAAAATTACATAATCACTTGTTTACATGAATATTTAAAAAACAATATATATATATATCTAGTGCCTACCTCTCTTACTTAATTAACACTAACTGAACTTTAACTTATAAAAAAAAAAACTGTAATTAATAAGACGATTTTCAACTTTTTTGCGTTGAAAAATCAAGAGGCTGTGGACAGTGTATCAGCCATGCCGCAGCGATAACACTCGGCCACCTCTGAAATCCTTGGGTTGGTTATATTTGATTACTTTTCGCCAGAAACTGACGAAAATCGAGTACGATGCCATACCTAAAATTTTTACAATAGTCATATTGGTTCTACAGAGCATTCTGACACAAGTAAAATGAGATCTGGAGTAGCCCTGAATTCTGCAATCTTGGCTCATTTCCAAGTCGAATTACAATAATAATGTATTTTTTGGATAATTGAAACCTGTTACTTAAAATGAAACAAAAATCCATTACTAGGAACACAGTCGTACATTTTCTACAATTTTATTATACAATGCAACACGGGTCAAGTTATTTTTCTGTCGTGGTTTAGTGTCCATAGTTTATGTCAGTCATTTTAAAAATAACATTTGTTAACGTGTCGGCATTGATAGTACTAAAATCACTCATAAACACTAATATTGAAAACAATATGTAGACAAAATATTTAAATAATTAAAATATTTGCTACTCTGCAAGGCAGAAATTCCTTTCTTTTTGTTTTGAGCGGAAAGAGAAGGAATACCCTGTCTCACAAGTCGATTTTCACAAAAACTAAGTACAAAAATATAACTATGCGCGAAAGGAACTTTTTTTCTTATTAATTTTACGAAGGTGACACTTATTAAAAATAATTATTCAAAAATTCTCTTATTTACATTTGTTTATATAAAGTTTGATGTCATGTCCAAGGGAGTGGGGGTGGGGAGGGTGTGGTAACTCCTCTAAAATGATAGAGCAGCCAGTCGGAAAATTTCGAAAACACCTCTAAAAGGCACCAGAACCTTGTTTTGTGGGTGTGGCCCAAATTTATTTTGAACTTAAGAGGTACTAATTCTAAAATATCAAATTATCTGCAACTGGCAATTTTAATAGTGATAAAGATGAATCTGTTGAACATTTTCCTCTAAAAGACTTTTTTGAATGATGCAGAAATAAAAGTTATTTGCATAAAAATTTGGTTACGCTTCAGTTTCCAGATCAATAACCTTAAAGGACCCTAGTCAGCCATGCCTTTGTTTCTGTTTACATACGAGAGTTTTGGCATTACATTTTACGCAGAGCGTGTCTAAAAGGAAGAGATCACTGTGAAACTGTTAAAGGTAAATAAACACATTTCCAGTAACCAGGGCTGCAAATAATCTTTTTCACTTGAAAGGACATATGTCCTACTTAGCCACCATCTTGGTCGGACAAAACAAAATTGTGGTCGGACATATTTTTATTCATCGTCGCAGTAAAAAGATTTTTGATTAAAAAATTGTCCGGACATTATGTCCGACCTCACTTGGGATTTCCTCGGACATGAGCAAATTTTGGTTGGCCAATGTCCGATGACCGACTGTTATTTGAAACCCTGATTAACACAAATTTAAGCAATGCAATAAGATTGAAGTTCACCATACAATTTTCATTCTATGGTATCGAAAATGACGGAGGCTGACTAGGATCCTTAAAAGGTGCCTAAAAGGTACTGCAACAACTCTAGTGGTATTTGTTTAGGTTTTAGCACCCTTAGCGGTACCATTTCACAATTTTTTCCCTAAATGGTAAAGCGCCCACCACCATCATTTCTATAGGGGAGCCCTCCTGAGTGTCAAATCTTGAAATTGTATGCCCTTACTTGTGTAATTCTTCTGTTAGCTACTAAACAAGTTTGTTTTTAACATTATGTTCACAAACTCCTCCTGGTCGATTTCATTGTCACCATCTTTGTCAGCTTCTTGTATCATTTCTTTGAGTTCCTGTTCATTTAACTTCACACCACAGAGTCTGGAAACCTGCTTTAGATTGGTCAGCGAGATTTTTCCTGTTTTATCTGAAAGGAAAACATTCTTGGATATAACTGCTTAGTTGTAACTTAGCTAAGGTTGAAGAGAAACTTCCTGTTGGTGGCCGAAGCAGTGTCACAATGTCGCATGCTTCTGAGAACCGATGTTGCTCATCCTACGGCTGTAAATGTCGCTGTCATTTTTCCAGTGTTCCAAATTGCTACAGCAATTTGCGGAACTTAATTTTCGCAATTAAGAATGATAAAGAAGAAGAATAATCCCCTGTCAAGAGAAGTCCAGGGGCGTAGACCTGGAAATGTTGAAAATCTGAGCTCTCAGAAATGCCATTTCCTGCATTTCGAGTGATTTTCAGCAATATTTTTCGTATATACCGGTATATTTACAAGCCACTTTTTACCTATTGGTAAATGCACATCCTTCTAATGTCACTGTCACTTTTAAGTGTTTATTATGTCGCTGTCGCAATTTCAGTGCCATTATGATGTCGCCTGTTGCTGTTAAGTAATCCCAGTGTCGCCACTTTCAGGGTCATGTCGCTTGTCGCTTTTACCCCTTGGAAGGCCTCTCTAAGGTAAGTGGACCTGTAGTCATGGTCCCAGCCACGTGACATATTTTCTGGACTCAAAAACCTATTTCAAAATTGGCCTGGAGGACCCAGTGTTTATTAAATTCCTCCATTTAGGTATTTGTGTCCAAAACAACCAAACCTCTTGTTATGGACACCTCTACAATCCAGACACCTCTATATTATGGAAGGTTCACTTGGTACCAGAGAAATGAGAATTCACCATAATCTCTACCCCTATGATATTTGGACACCTCCATAATATCCTTACTAAGCTCTTGCCCTTTGGTGACATGCATCGTTGCTGAGTCTCACACATGGTTTGACATGCATTGTTGCTGAGTCTCGCGCATGGTTTGACGATAAAACTACTGTGATTCCCTGCAGGTGCGCACTATAGAGGGAATCGGGTATTGAAGAGGTTCAACTGTATTTAGTTGAACACCTGCCTTTAATTAGAATACTTAATTTTTGCCTCTGCAAAGCACCCAGCTAGACAGTTATATCCAATATTTTTTTATGATTTGTGATTTCTGTTCTCTCCTCTAAGCAGGGAAAAAATATTGTAGGTAGATGCTCACCTGTATCAAACATCTTGAAACCCTAAAGTAAAAAAGTGAAGAATAAGTTGAGTACCTGGGATTGTATGTGCACAAAATACACAGGGTTCATACACTTTTTCAGGCCAAAAAGTCAAGGACTTTCCAGGACCCTTCCTTGGAAATTTCAAGGACTTTTTTCATGAAATTTACCCCAAATCAACGATTTCCAGTCTGTTGTGCCGTTGATGTGTGTGCTGAAGAACAAAAAAACCCACTTATTTTGGGGGTCTTCTGTTTTGACGTTCAATAAAAAAAAACCAAGGACTTTCAAGGACTGAAAACCAATTTCAAGTACTTTCAAGGCCTTGAAATCAAGCTCCTGAAATTCAAGGGTTTTCAAGGCGAGTACGAACCATAATGACACTACTGTGTGTTACCATGGAAACTAGCTGCATGGAAGCATGTTAACCCATGTCAAATAATCAAAAGTTTTCACCCACTTTGCAGAATATTTTAACCTGGTGGTTGTTAAGCTGACACCTCTGGAATTTTTGGAGGGGTGGGGCTTAATTTAGGGCGCATGGATATTCTCTTGAACAACACAACTCTAGAAACACATGCACATACCTGAACAATTTCATTATGGACATCTCTGCCATCCCCTTGTCTGGCAATGATAAATTCCAAGAACTCGTCAAATTCAATTGACCTGTAAGCATTTAATGTTGAACATATTACATATTACTTTTAATCTTGGCCCTTTTGAGAGTAAAACAAAAGAATTAAATAATAATAAAATGTAAAGTGAGGGGTGACTTGAAGCATGGCAGGAGCGGTGTGTCATTTAAAAAGTTAAATTAATTAAAAACTTACCCTGATTTGTCAATATCCAAATCAGCTGTGAATGCGAAAAAAACCGAATTAGTATACAAGTAATATTACAATGGCATATCAAAATATGCAGTGCTCGAAATTAGAAAAAATCCAGGTTGTCCTTATGGCAAATGCCGGACAACCTAAACCCTGAGTTTGGTTGCACTGCTGAGGGCTTGGTTGTCCGTATTAAGTGTTGTATTTTTTTGTTACACAGTTAATTTTTGTTCTCAGGTCATGAGACGATAACATTTATTTTACAATTCACACGGTGTGAAACTGCTCATCCTAAACAAAACTGCAGAATTCCTTTATAGTAAATGAACACAACACTTTCACTCATTTACAAATCCCTACACACGCAAAAACACACCAAACTCAAAACAGCTAAAATATAAATTATTTCCAGACAACAGCCAGACAAGATGCATCTCAATTACACGTGGGTCACAAATCTGTTCGCTTAAAAAAGCCAAAAATTCTGAACTTTAGGTTGAAATATGAAAGAAACTTGAATTTAAACTTTGCTCATAATTAAATTTCACTTAAGATAAAGGCAAGAAATGAATTCCAAAGCGCCAAGATATTTTGAATTTTGAAGTCATGCAAATCTGCATGCGTAATTAACTAGTCACTTTCAACACGCGTCAAAATAAGACAACACGGCAAGCTTTTCTCGGCTTATTGCACTCGACAAACGTCCAATTAACTGTTTCAACCTTTGCTTTCCTTTTCTTAAGAATTGTGATGGATTGACATGTTTAAGCTTACATTTTCTTTGGTTTATTCTGTTGGGTGATCACGGAAATGTAAGTTCTTTGGTTGTCCGGCGTTTTTTTCTCGGGCAACCAGGCCTTAAAATTTCTAAAAAACTGGTTGCCTGAACGAGCTTTTAGTCGTCTCGGACGACTGGACAACCGCTAATTTTGAGCACTGAATATGTATGTACCGTAAAAACCCGCAGATAAGCCGCACCTTTTTTCCAAAAATTTTCGCTCGAAAGCGGGGGGTGCGGCTTATCAGCGGGAACATTCGGAAAAGGTGCCGTAAATTTTTGTTAACTGATGCTAATTTATGGAAAATTATGTAAATTAAAAAACATAAAACTACAAGAGAGTACCGGTCTTTGCTTTTGCAAGTTTGACAGCTCCTATACTGTTTGCAGTGTCGACAATGGCCGATAACTTTAACAGTAATATTGATACTTTTACGAGCGAGAAAATACCACGAGTATTCACGAGTAAGATGGCCAATTGTTTCTTTCTCATTTTGCACTTTGATGAAAAATTCGTCGAACTGATTACGAAACTCTCTTTATGCAACAAGTTTATCTCCAATAGATGGCTCCCAAATCTCTTTCATTTGTCAATATGATAGCCACGAAACCCGAACGCCTCCATCGCCATCTTGTTTTGCTTTTCGTTCTCGCCCTAGTCCCATATTTCGCGTCCGATCAAATGCCTGGTTACTAAGCTACGAACGTTCTGCAAACGCAAGTTCTTGTTGTTGTCACACAAAAATGGAAAAACTGCGTTGAATGAAGAAATACCTGTCAACAAATGCCAGAAAAAGATCACCCATAATATGTCAAAGTTGGTTTTCATTATATTAAAGAGCTCAAATTGTGGGTAAGACTGAAGTATTTTCTGTTTCAATGTTCACTCAACTTTGGATTTTTGACTCGACTTTGGATTTTCTTTGATTTAGTTTCAAAAAACTTTTTTCCAACATTTGAGTTGTTAAACTCAGGGTGCGGCTTATCTGCGGGTGCGGCTTATACGCGGGTGTTTATGGTATCTTAGTATCTGTATGGTATGGCTGGCACATAGCTACATTGTACCCAGTACACCAAGCCAGTTACTTTAGCGTTAAGTGACTAGGAGTATTTCTATTCCTTATTAGTAGAAACTCAGCTGTGTTCTATTGGAAATCCGCGAATCTGATTGGTTCTCCCACTGTTTTCTATTCGCCGATAGAAAACAGTCACGCGCGCGAGTAGCTCTTTAAGCGGTAATTTTCTTGATTTTTGTCTTCAAAATGCACAATATTGTAGGTTTTGGACTGCAATCCTTTAGAGTTTCTACTAAAACAATTAGACTACTCGCCCTCGTTTTCTATGAGCGATAGTCAACTCGGCTGCGCCTCGTTGACTATTTGCTCATAGAAAACTCGGGCTCGTAGTCTAATTGTTAACTAGATGGGATGCTAGTCCATCGTAGGGGTTACCCCCATCATTATTTCCCTGGTACCCATTTATACACCTGGGTGGAAAGAGGCACTATGGGAGTTAAGTGTCTTGCCACTTGAGAATACAACACATTGACCCTGGCCAAGGCGCTAACCAATAGGCCACTGAACTTTCCACTGAAGTTATTAACTAGCAAATTATAAAGAACTCTGCTTGGCTGTTTTTAGTTACTGCACTGCCTCTCTTGGCCGTGCTATTCATGTAAAAACATTAACAATAGTTTACATTTTCAAATTACATTAAAAAGATGATATTTAACACCTGTGTTGTTTAAATTAAGCAATTCATTCTGACTTGAGTATTAATTGTGCTTACCTATCATATCCTCTATGGATTCTTTTGAAATTTTAAATCCTAATGCCCTCATAGCCTTCCTGAGTTCTCTTGCATCAATTGACCTACAAATTAATCATTCATGATAGTTAAATGCTTTTATATAATCATGTATGTACACTAAAAACTGATTTGAGAACATATTTTATTATTTTGCCTGAACTTTAAGTTAATTATACTGAATAGTACTTACCCACTCTTATCTGTATCAAAAACATCGAAGACCAGCTTCAGATCTCTAATCTCCTGAGGTGTAAGTTGTTCATATGCTCTAGAGGTGACTTTGCCCTTCATGAATCTTCTCTGATTCCGCAGTTCAGCATCAAACAAGGCTTGTGAAAGCTGTCAAATACAAAGAATATAGTTAAATATTTCCCTTGGTACAGTTTGCTTCTGGTGTGTTGTTATTGCCGGGTACCGGTATATATAAAATAACAATGACTATAAAAATTAAACAAAGGAAAATACCAGGTCCCAAAGTGTACCAAGGGTAAAATTGAACTACAACACATTACATAAACACTACAAAAGCCACCCCGGTCTAGTATCCTATACCCGCCAACTCTCATGCCTTAGGCACCTGCAAGCTAAAAAATTTGATCCCACGCCAACTCGCACTTACAAACCAATTTTTTATGCCTAGTCGAAAGATGTGATCAGTTACTACAACCACATTGATAAATGGCACACTTGCTAAAAATATGTGATCTCAAACCAATGTGAGAAACAAAAACTCCATAGTATCCAACCCGGGGTTGTGTGAAGAGGCCCTTAGAAAAAGCGTTTAAAATGATAATAGCGTCCTTACTGCAAGTGTCAAACAGGTTGAAAAGGAATCTTTTTGTTGTGATGGAATTATTGGTTCTATTATTTGCTCACAACCAACTCATCTGTTGAAGGGTGACAGAGCCACCTTAAAATAGTGAAATGAAAGTCTGGGTTCACACCTAAAAAATCAAAATGTGGGAGATCGTTGTTTTTTTTTTTGCATTAACGTATCTCTTTTAAACCACAAAGACAGATTAAAAATAGAGCTCTGCCGGATTCATTCTCAAAAACGTTTCAAGTCAATTTAGTTGCCAAAAATTATAGGGCTAACTCAGGTCGACTCTCGAAACAGGGGGTTAAAAAAGTCTCCAATTTATTCATTCTTACCCTTTCTCTCGAAGAAGTACCACTTCGACTGCTACTTGCTACACTGAGTGTCTCAGATGCCATTTGCTGTACCATGGTCCTGTTTGGAACGCTTCCCAGTTGCAAAGAACTTTCACGATCAACTCCAGACTTGCTTGATTTCTTTTTTGCCTTTTTCTTTCCCACTTTTTTCGGCATGATGAGTGAAATTACCTCCAAAGTATCTCACATGGACATCTCTCACGGAAATAACGGTACGAATAAGGACGAAAAGGGGTGAAAAAGAGGTTATCTGTGAGGAACTAGCCGTCCGCCATATTGTTTACTTCGTTGTCAAGAAGTATACTCGACCCAGTCCTCTCACGTCCTCTCCCGCTTGTAGGGGGGGGGGGGGGACAGGGGGGGGCGGGAGCCCAGGAGAAATGGGGCGAAAAGCGGGAGGAGAGGGGGCGGGAAGCGGGATTTTTAAGGTGGCGGGCACCGGGAGAAAACGAGTAAAATTTCGTAACATTTCATTATATTTCGCAATGGACATGGAACAAACAGGAGAGAACTGCTACGGAAAGGGGCGGGAGGCGGGAGTAAAAGGTGCGGGAAGCGGGAGAAAAAGGTACGGGAGGCGGGAGGTTCAGACCCCCCTGTCCCCCCCCACTTGTACGGGTAATTATTCCAGCTGATTATTCCCTGTTTTTCAGCAGTTTAGTGCACTCATGCTCTGAGGCTAAAACATTTTTTTAGACGGCAGTCGTTTTTGAGTTCTTGTAAAAGCTGTCGCCGTTGTCAAGGATGTAAATGAGTTTTCACTTTTTAAGAATAGCAGAAGTCAATTTTCCCATATAAATACAACTAATATCACCTTATTCAAATTGCCATAAACAATTAAAGGAAAGACAACATTTTTATCATATCAAAATATAAAACAATCGCAGAAGTTCATTTTACCACTGATATAAATACAACTAATCACCTAACTCAAATTGCCATGAACAACCAAAAGAAAGACCACATTTTTATACATGTTTTATTTAACTTCGTTCACATTTTAGTTCGGGCTGCGTACTTGTCTAGAAAAGGTTAGCTAGGGACTGTGCAATAATTATCAGGAGGGGGCTAAAAAATGAGCCTAGCAAGGAGGAATATTACACAATACCCCTCTCCCTCACAGCAATTAAGGCAAATTAGCTCTGACCCCCCTTCAAACCTTCCAAACGAACGAGCGAAAATCCCTTGTTATGAAATGTTTGAATTTAAGCACGTCTTAAAACAAATTATTGTTCTCAAATAGTTCTACCAAATTTCCACACTAGTCTGAGAAGCCATATCAAAAACTCGTGCTCCGTTTTTCACCAGGGGTTCCAAACACCTCGATACAATAAAAGTACCCCGCCTTCGGTGTCATGCCTTCATCTCTTCCTCAGTGTTTGGAATCAGCGATGGGGAAATTTTGCTCAGAATTTTACAATTATTTGTTTATACAAACGCAGGATATTACGAAGTGAAGAGCAAAAATCCTGATATTAGGAAATAATGAGGCCAAAATATTTAGACCGTAGTCGTTTTTGAGTTCTTGTGGAAGCCGTCAATCAGTGAAAGTTTTCGGCAATTCTGGTTTTCTCCTGCAAATTGGTTTTTGGTCTCTTATTTATGGCCAATTTTCAAACTTTACCTTTTATGATGTCAAAAGTTTATCAAATAATCATACCTTTTAATGCATTTACTATGAAATACTCTTCGATTGAAAAACCATTATCTTTTATTTCTTTTTAACGAAATTGGCTTGGGTTTTTTTAATTTCTCGGCAAGCAAATGTAAATCGAAATTGGGATCCTTTTCTCAACCACGCCGCCAAAAGAATTAATTTAAAATTTGGTACCTTTTTCAAACCTCTCTGTCAACAAATTTAAATCGAAATTTGGTACCCTTTTTCAAACCTCGCTGTCAACAAATTTAAATCGAAATTTGGTACCCTTTTTCAAACCTCGCTGTCAACAAATTTAAATCGAAATTTGGTACCCTTTTTCAAACCTCGCTGTCAACAAATTTAAATCGAAATTTGGTACCCTTTTTCAAACCTCTCTGTCAACAAATTTAAATCGAAATTTGGTACCCTTTTTCAAACCTCGCTATCAACAAATTTAAATCGAAATTTGGTACCTTTTTTAATTCGCTAATTAATTGACAGGTGCCAAGTGGTGCCCAGTGACGGGTCACGTCACGCCAAAGACAAACGTAATTGTGTTCATTTTCCTTGGCTGCAATCATGTAAAATGGAGTTCCTAGAAGCGAATATAGAGACCATTAGAGATCTTGTTAAAGAAAACAAAACGCACAAACAGATAAGTAAGATTCTTTTGGAAGCTTTTCCTGAGGTTAAAAGAGGCTTTTCGGAAAGGAACATTAGATTGTTCTGTGCAAACCATGGAATAAAAAGATTATCTGAAGCCCAGGTTGATTACATTGTTGCTGAATGCGTTAGAGAGGTGAGTGGTAGCGAGAAAATTTCCTTAAATTATTTAAATTCGTGGTGAAATATTTATATTATTGACCTCAACTTAATCATCTTCTATATCTCGACCAAAGGTTGGACCATCCTTTGGGCGCAAAATGATGACTGGATATGTACGAAGTAAAGAACTGAAGTTAACCAACAACCAGGTCATGAAGTCTTTGAGACGGGTCAATCCAGTGAATCATGCTCGCCGAAGGGATGACACAGTTCGTCGCCGAAATCCTGTGCCCTACTACGCCCCATACTATGGCAACAAATTACACTGTGACCAAAATGAAAAGCTTGCAATGTACGGTTGTACTTTGTTCGCCTTAAGTGATGGTTGCAGTTCCAAGGTTGTCAAACTTTTCTCGATGCCGAAAAAGAACGCAGTTGTTATCTACTCTCACTTCAGGTTATGCACCTATCAATGTTAAGCCCGAGGGGGGGGGGGGTCGGGCAAGGGGTGGGGATTTTGACATTTTCTATAAAAAAAAGTCAAATTCCCCACCCCCGGGACAAAATAATTGGTCAAAATCCCCACCCGGGAGCAATGAAAGGTGGTCAGATGTCCTTCAAACCTTGTTGCAGGGGATCATATACGACCAAAATCCCTACCCTGGGGCCATCAGGTACGATCAAAATCCCTACCCTGGGGACCGACCTCACGATCAAAATCCCGTGGTTAGCCCGACCCCCCCCCCCCCCCTCCCGGGCTTAACATTGATAGGTGCATTAGCAATAAACTGTACTTCGTATTGATTAACTGATGTACAGTTGTGGTTCAAATTTACCATTGGTACAATTTGGTACTTTCCTTTTGTGTTAAACAAAATTTGACTTTTATTCATCAGTAAGCTTATGTATACACGTCCCAGGCTCAGTCTATTTTTTCAGGAGACAATCTCGAGCGAGCGAAATTTTAATAGCGGAAAGAAACGATCGCAAAGAGTTCTAGTAGGTTGAGGGAGCATTTATAAAAACATACCCTTTTTCCATGTCGTAAAGCATAATTGACTTCAAATTCGTGTTCTTTTGGTTGTAGGGATCTGCTCATTCATGAAGGTATATGGGACATGGTAAGGGTGGATCATGGGACGGAGCACAGCCTCATGCTGTTTGTCCAGGAATATCTCAAGGACCAGAGAGGAAATTTGTCATGCGAGCCTTACGTCCAGACACGTTCTAGGGAGGTTAGTTACGGGTTTAAAAATACCAAGAATAGCTACTGTGGATACTGCTGCGGTTCAGTTCACCACGCCTCACAATTCCGCTCAGCGGACGCTCTCTATTTAGTTCCCAGTCTTCCCCTTCATTAAACGCCTGGAAGAACAACTATCCACCCTTTTTGAGCCGTTTTGAGCGAGTTTCTGCGAGAGTTTTGACAGTTTTGGTAATATTTTCGATTGTTATGAAGAGAACAAGTTTTCCTTTAATGGCCCAACATATCTGAAGGTAGGAGATGCTCCTTTTTGGACGAAATTTGCGATTGTCTGAATGAAAAGATCGATGAACCAGACGATGTTTTCAATTCTGATGTCGAAGGTTTACAAGCTAGGTGACAGCAAGGATGGAAATAATGAAGTTATCCCACCAAGGATGATAATTTCGTTGAAGAACAAGAGGAACTAAACCTTCATGGCAATAACATTGAAGATTATGAATGCAATGAGGATTATTTTGATCGAGGAAGGCTACGAAACATTTGTTTTTGTAGCTAGTAAGCTAGGGAGAAAAGGACATGATAGAATGCAACAGCAAAACATTTTCGTACGAAAAATTACTTTCAGTTATTTGCCGTGACACTCAACTCCTACGTTTTTAGTGGCATAATGTAGCTTTGAAGAGTCAAAGGTAGCAAATTTGATATCAAAATAATATGCAATAAATTGGCTATCAATCTAGACATGTGCAGTAATTTTCATGACCAAATCAAGAGTGCAGGACACTGAAAAACATTGAAGTTAACAGGTGTTAGACACTTATTAATAAATATGTTGATTGACAGATGGCTCTATGTCTTGTCTGTCACATATTCAAATTTGGCTTTTATATGTCAGATGAAACTGAAGATGAGCAAACTTTACAAGACTGGTCCAAAATTGAAGAATTTCACTAAATTAATTTGGGCTCTGAAGACAGAGTTTCAGAGTTTCGTCAGGCCATTTAGTTCCCCTTTACATACAAAATAGCTTTCCCCCATGAAAAGAGATAGTTGGCACAAGATTAAAAATTGATTATCTGTTTACAGAACCTTCCTGCTGAGAGGAAATGGCCCGAAATAAACCAACGCGTGACATATCCCATTAAAGAAACACTGGTACGAATGGAGAACAACCTAATGATTGCCATGCACGATCCTGTAGTAAAATTCTGTGTCTCCTTCATAACACTGAATGTAGCAGAAGTTGGACTTAGAAGGTTTACGGAATCATGGAATTTACATCCCCTAGAAGGTAACTGTGGTATATATTTTTAAAGCAGCAAATTATTGACAAGGTGAAAAAAATTAAAAATTAAGAAAGACATTTTAAACAGAGCACTACAATATTCAATGTGCTTGATCAGCAACGATGTTTGGAATCTTTTTATAATGCATGCACACTGGAAAATTTCTTTAACACCGTATCCCCCTCCCTTCCACTCTACCATCTTCCGTTGGCATATACCTATTAAGGGACTGGTCAATAAGTAGAGGATGGGGGGTGGGCATGCAGAAGCAAAAATGGGGGTGGGTCATCAGTTTTTGAGCCCTCGAAAAGGGGTGGGTTATGTAATTTTGATCTACAGGTAGGAGGTGGGTCATCTTATTTATTCACTAACTTTAAACTGTTATAGTTTCAAGAAAAGTTGAATTCATCAGAATATAAAATTGATTAGTTTCTCCATGTGAGCAGTTTTAAATAAATTTCTAGCAATTTCAGAAGGCCCAAATATGAAATTTCCCGGGGAAGCATGGCCCCTGACCCCCCTAAATGGCTTGTGATCATAACATTAGTTTTGCCTGTATCACTTCACCATGCATAGATTCATGCTGGGCCTTAGGCCTTTTAATACTAGTAAACTCTTTTCTCAAACACTTTGCAAATGTGAATGATGGACAGTGGTTGTAGTTTCTGTTATCAATTTCTGTATAAGAATATGGAATCTTCAATAGTTGTTTATGAATTAATATTACATACTGTTTCAGTTTTCGCATATGTTTGTCTAAATTTTCCAATGGATTTAACACACAAATATGTGGAAAACTTACGAAAGACTAGTATAAGACATGATAAAGTTATCCCTCTTTTTTGTGCTAAGAAATGAGAAAAGACGTTCATGGAACAGCAGTGCCCATCAGGGAAAAATTAGGGTGGTGTATGTAGGGAATTTCACTTTACAAGCTGATGTCAAATCAAAAACCTCCAACCCCTAACAGATGATAAAGAAATGATTGTTCCCTTGAATTTTTTAGCAAAGGGGGTGGGACATGTAATTTTCAACCCCCTATCAGGGGAGGGTCAGTCAGTTTTAAGCCAGAAGGAAGGGGTCACGAATGTTCGAGCCACAACTTTTCCAATTGCTCCGGCCCCCCACCCCTGGTACTTATTGACCAGTCCCTCAATGCCACTTCTTTAAAATTGGAAATGTACTGGTACTAATGTTTGAGGGAAGTCCATATACCTTATATTATTTCAACTTTTCTTTGTGTATAGGTAGAAATGGGCGTATGCCAAACTTAGTGGCGGCCAACACCAACAGAGTTAGGCGAATTAATAATCCTACGATTATTCCTAGCGTCGATCAAGCCATTTGTATGTACGAAAATGCAGGAGGCTCCATCACGTGAGAGAGTTCATTTGGTACTGACCCTCTGCGAGACAACGCTGCTCTCACCACCAGGAGGGAAGAGCTCTTTGTGCAAAACAACAGCTCGTTTGATGATATTTTTAGTAGCCTAGTGAATGGAAATTCATCCCATTTAGAAAGGGCAATTTTGTCGTTTGTTGAAATTACACGTCACCTTTCCATCACCATATAATACATAGACAATTAAGAAATATTCTGATACTAACAGTGGCCTGGACTGTTTTTCAGTTACCTAGAGCAAAAGGTGACATTGCATTTTTACTATTGTCACAATATCGATTCACAACACTTGTGAAAGAAAACAATAAAATATCATTAAAAAAACTAGAACTGCTGAACTGATTTGTTTTGTTACCCTGTCGTATATTTGGCATTTCTCGGGGGGAGATGGGGGGCCCACTATCTGGCTTATACGTAACCTGAGATCATACCCTCTCTTCCTTCTATAAAAAAAGAATGGCTGATCGTAGGTTAGCTTCTACAGGGACACACCGCTGTATGGGCTGTGGCTTTTGGCCTCTCCGCGCTGAACAGGGTATGCAGTTTCAAGTGAGTATGTTTTAGTCAGACAGAGGAGGGCATGAAGTTTCCGGTGTTGTGGTCTGTTCTTGACCTAATGTACTGTCTAGGCTTGGGTGGGAATGCTCGGAGACATTAGCTGATTAAAGCCACTCTAGAAATCTAAGGGAAAACAAAGTATTCAGACTAGTCTTTAACCTGTCCTAAAAAGGGTATAGATGCCAGACTGTAGCCGAGTAAATGTTTAACTGTATTTATTTTGCAGCTCACCAGTCAACATAAGATCATTCATATTATTATAATTTAGAGCAATTATTTATCCAGGGGGTGGGGGAAGAAAGTCGGCACTTTTTTTGACGACATAGCGTAACCTCCAGCGTCATTCCTATAACCAGTCATGGGTCAAGTACCCCTCCCTCCTGGAGGCACATCTATCAATGCTAAACACCCGTTTGGGGCTGTAGGCCGGGTAGCCTGCGTAGCAAGCGTTCCCGTGCGAGCGAATTTTCTGTGTGTATATTCTGGCGAAAAGCGTTGTTGATCTTCCCCACCTTCGAGAATAGCGGTTCCGTCGCTTTGAACGTCATTATTTTATATCATCACAAATAGCGTGACCTAGCCAGCTAATGGGCTCCTGATTTGTCCTTTAAAATCAGTCGTCATTTAATAGATTTTTTTTCTTTCTGGTCTTTTTGTTTCTTCTTGACTGTTATAATTAATGGTTCCGGTAGCCTTTTTCTCTCCCCTCTATGAAAAACGGAGAAAGAGGTAAAATATTTGCGGACGTTTTTTGGAAAGGATGAAGAAAAAAATAAGCTTAGCCAATTGGAAACAAGTGAATATAGTTTTATAGAAAAAAAAAAAGGCAGATTAAGAGTTAAGACAAGCATTGTATCATGGTGTGAGTTATTTATTTCAATATAACACGAGACAGCAAACTTGTATGAAATCAACAACTTCATTTCACTGAAAGTGCAGACCGGATTTCGCTTTTTACGTTCTCAACAACCCTACGTAACTTCATAAGTAAGTCACTGTTCCGATATGCATTATTATAACACGATTATCCCGTACAAATCTACTAAATCTGCTTAGAAGCATCAGTAACATTATCAGTGATGGACACTTGAATTTTGATTTAAAATTAAATAGCTAACTATTGATTAGTTAGTATTTTTCGTATAAACAGGTAACGTCATTTTGAAAAAGAACTGCTAGTGAGTTTCCTAAAAACGTTGTCAAGACTTACACAAACAGAACATAAACTGGATAGAATCAGACTCAAGCATCCAATATATTGCATTGAGTTCAGTGAAACATTTGATACAGTGAAAAACATGTGCATGAGCTTCTATGAACTGAAGAAACTGATTTTAAAGCATACGAGGCAGTTGTGAATCATCATCCTCGTCTTGATCGCCTGCACCATAAGGAATTGTGTCACGGTCATCTGAACCCTCATCGTCAATTGGTACTTCTTGACCTAGAATACAGGCCAGGTCCCGAACCATTGGAATGATGGAATACTGTCGGCTTGTCCGACACAAAGGGCACTTCGCCAGGGTCGGCGTTATGGCGATCCACTGCTCAATACAAGGGATGCAGCCTATACAGGCGAGGCACTTGGAGCAAGCCGCCGCCGGAAGGTGGGCTGTTGAAAAGCAAATAGAGCAGCGGAAAATTCCTTCCAGGGTTTCCTTTGCTGATGGTGCTTCAGGAATCTGGGGGATAGACCCTGAAGACTCTGCTTCGGCGATCGGTTCCGCTATCATCTTCCTAAGTTCATCAAGGATGTCACCTGCTTTCCCTTTGTTTCTTTTGGAGTTGGGTTGTTTTAAGTTTCCCGCCTGACGTTTCTGGGCGACAATGATCTTTCTGTTGGTCCTCCAGAACTGTGATCCTAAAGTTAATTATATCAGATAAAATATTGTCAGTAAAGCACACAAACATACCACAAAATAAAATGTATTTTGGATAATAAATAAGCTCAGTGAGTATCTCGAACGTATCGCAAGACAAAAAATATGTACACAATGTACATAAGGCCAGTTTCATCACTCTGTTCCTCTCACAAAAAGGGAAAAAGAAAAACCAGAAAAAAAAACAATAGCTGTTTTCTGACAATGACAAGCGCTGGCCATATACAACAAAATTAAAAAAGAAAATGAGTGCGTGGATTTGTTATTTTGGACGAATTATCATTCTCGCGATTGAAAAAGCAAAGAAATATCGTGTCCACAAATCGTAGCGTCCTCTAATTTAGTGTGACTTCCTCAAAAACGGCTGTGAAGGGGACTACCAAGTCTAAAAATACCTTACTAATAGTTCACCCGGAGAGTTTCTCTTACTACTGAAGTACTAACAATGTGGCCACAACAACAAAACGGAATCGCGGGGGTTGATCAACCGGCCCTAATTAAACGTCCAGGAATGTAATAAATGGTCCGACATGTGTTTTAGTTTTTTTAGGAATTAAGATTTAAACTTACCTTTGGTCATGTCGTTTGATACGATGGGAAGATACTTTGAGTCCAGAAGAATGACTTCATAGCCAAGCTGGCCTTTCAATTGCTCCTGGATTTTTTCAACTGTAGCTGATTCTTCCTGTAGTACAAGGTGTATTTGGAACTTCTCCGTGACTGCACCTTTTGTTTCGATATCTACAACAATAAACGCTTTTTTCCAGGTGAATGTTTTCGCGGCAGTCGAAGTGCTGGAGGTGGTAAACCGAGGTCTTTTAATGCTGGACGGTGGTGGGTTCAGCCTGGAACGTTCGTTCTGCATACCAATTGGAGAGTACGGCATACCAATTGGAGAGTGGCTCGGTGAGGACGGAATAACGGCTAGAAGATTTCCTGCAGGATTTCCATTCACGATGTACTTCTTCTGCACATCTGATGCATCGATGTGAAATTTTCCATCATCGTCCGGGAGGACAATTTCGCCATCCAGGGAATTTATGTAAATTCCCTGGCTTTCGAGGCGAAATACCATTGACAAATTTGTCATGTTTAACGCACTTTCCCTAATTTTTAACTCTCGTTCGCCACATGAAAGCGATATTAACGCCATACTGAATAGGTTAGTAAGCGAAACCTGGCGAGACCCAAGTGAGCTAACTCGTGGGTAAATGACCCGGGAAATGAGAAGCCGGCGACCAAAGTATATATAGCTGTGCTGACGCAATCTTTCACGTCAATTTAGATTGGCGGGAGATAACTGCACCAAAATTCCTCTTTCCGTCTTAACGTCGACTTTGAAAGAAATCTCCTCTGTCAAAGTGCTTACGATTTTTGCTTTCTTTAACAAAATCTTTAACAATAGTCTCTATTGTATTAGCTTCTGGGAAGTTCATTTCACAAGAAAAATCAACTGACAGGCGTGTCTCTGGCTTGATGTGCGCGTCACGCCCACTTGTCACTTGTCATTTGTCAATTAATTAGCGAATTAAAAAAAGGTACCAAATTTCGATTTAAATTTGTTGACAGAGAGGTTTGAAAAAGGGTACCAAATTTCCATTTAAATTTGTTGACAGAGAGGTTTGAAAAAGGGTACCAAATTTCCATTTAAATTTGTTGACAGAGAGGTTTGAAAAAGGGTACCAAATTTCGATTTAAATTTGTTGACAGAGAGGTTTGAAAAAGGGTACCAAATATCGATTTAAATTTGTTGACAGCGAGGTTTGAAAAAGGTACCAAATTTCGATTTAAATTTGTTGACAGAGAGGTTTGAAAAAGGGTACCAAATTTCGATTTAAATTTGTTGACAGAGAGGTTTGAAAAAGGGTACCAAATATCGATTTAAATTTGTTGACAGCGAGGTTTGAAAAAGGTACCAAATTTCGATTTAAATTTGTTGACAGAGAGGTTTGAAAAAGGGTACCAAATTTCGATTTAAATTTGTTGACAGAGAGGTTTGAAAAAGGTACCAAATTTTAAATTAATTCTTTTGGCGGCGTGGTTGAGAAAAGGATCCCAATTTCGATTTACATTTGCTTGCCGAGAAATTAAAAAAACCCATGCCAATTTCGTTAAAAAGAAATAAAAGATAATGGTTTTTCAATCGAAGAGTATTTCTTAGTAAATGCATAAAAAGGTATGATTATTTGATAAACTTTTAACATCATAAAAGGTAAAGTTTGAAAATAAGAGACCAAAAACCAATTTGCAGGAGAAAACCAGAATTGCCGAAAACTTTCACTGATTGCCGTCGCCGTTGTCAAGGATGTGAATGAGGTTTTGCTAAAAGAATAGCAGAGTTGATTACGCCATAGAGCAGTTTTCAGTTGAGTGTCACTAAAACCAAAACAAAAGTAAATACTCTGATCAACCACAAAGGACACTAACAATTCAAGTTAACCATTCAAAACTCGAAGTAATTACGTGATGTAGTCACTAAAAGCGCAAAAAAATGCTCCAGGAAACTCACAATTGGTTTCGGTTTTACTTTTGATTGGTCGAAAAAAGTGGCAGGTTTTTTTAAAACCAATCACTAAGCATAGTAATGCAAAGCCAAAACAAACGCAAATAACTTTTGACACTCAAGTAAAAACTGCTCAATCAATAAAACTTAACACCAAATTCAAATTGCAATCAACAACCTATAAAAGAAAGACCGCATTTTTATCATATCACACTAGATGTTACATTTATCATCGTTCACATTTTAGTTTGGGTTGCGTGCTTGCCAAGAAAAGGTTAGTTATTACAAATTTTATGCTAGGAAGAATTTTGTTTCTTTGGGCTAAATTAGAAATTGCAGTTATCATTTTAAAAATGGACGGTGTATTCTTTTTCTGGAGGTTTTGATAATTAATATGGTCCGATTTAAAGAACCTTAGCGGGACGCATCTATCTTAAATTTGCGCGAGTTTCCCGCTTTCTCTCGGAGTTATGAATTGCTCCTAGATTCACAAATATTTAACATGAAACACAGACTATGACTTAAGAAAGTAAAGAGCAAAAATCATGATATTAGAAAATACAGAGACTTTATCTGCTTTTTAAACTTGGCAGTTTTTATATTCTTGTGAAAGCAATTGTGGTAGTCAATGATGTGCAACCAAACACCTATACAAATCGAAGTGTTATCGACAACCACTGCACAAGTAAACCTACCGCTAAACTACATTTTTAGCATACCCAATACCTTTTTAATATCGTCTAAGTCTTTTCTCGAGCTGTACGTTTGCTCGAAAAAGATTAGGTGGGAGATGTTTCAGGCTATAAAATTGTTTCTTTGAACTTAGATAGGAAATTAGTGCAACTAAACTTGTACCGTACATTTGTTTTATACAGGGTTTAACCACCTGAGTAAAGACATCACGTATTGTGAACACTGCACATTTACTTGACGAACATTCAAGGTATGTAAAGAGCTGAAAGAGGTCCTGGGTTCAAATTCTTCTTTCTACAATGCACTTGATGGTTTGTGTTCGGTTAGTTATTTTGTGTGGAGTGTTTGCGCCGGAAAACATTTAATTTAGCTTAAATTACCAGTATAACTCAATAAGTTTACGTTGTTGTGAGTCCTGATAGTTTATATCGAAGAGCAAAAATATTTAACGTCACACCTCGACTTTTATTTGTCCATATTTTGAAGGTAATTTTGAAGTTCTTTTGGCAAGATTTCTGCACAGCCCCCTACATTAATTATGTATAGAATTTTCTGACTGACTCGTTCAATAAACCTTTTTCGCTTGGTCGGGTTGTTTTCCATTACAGACCACGTAATGTTCTCTAGAGAATTTTCCTTTTATCCACATAAAGTTTATTCATTCGTATACACGCGACTATTTAAAGCAAAAATTCTCAAGAGTATCATCACATGGTCTGTAATGGGGCAACAAAACGCCCAAGCGAAAAAGGTCTTTTCATGATTGCTGATTGTGTATAGTGATAAAAATAGTTGCATACACAATTAATGTATGGGGCTGTGCGGAAATCTTACCGTTCTGTTTTTCTTTTGCTTTTTCAGGCCAGTTCAGTGAAGTTTATCACTACAGAAATGGGTAAATTTTGTTCGACAGCGTTCAGTCTGTTCTTCACGTCAGTTGTCTTGGCATCTGCAATTGGAGATCCATGCCAAGTTGTATTGATGAATCGTTGTAGGAAAGGATACCAAGAAGATCTAATCGCTACCTCCGAAAGCGTAGGAGGCCACTGCTCCAGAATGCAGGTATGAAGAGAAAAGAGGGTAATGGTTTAAGAGAACAGGTCAAATTTCTTCCTAAAATTTCTTCCTGAATCCAGCCAAATTTCGCCATGATTTAGGATTTTAGGTATTTAAGCTTGATAAAGAGAAGCATTAGGACAAGTAAAAGAAATGTTTCTTTGTCCGGATTTCTAAAAATTTATAAAAGAAAGAGAGCCGGCGGGCGCTTTTTTTTATTTATTATTTTGTTGCATTCCTTACCTGTGTTGTTCGAATATCCGATGTTTTTCCTCCATTGTCAAATTCTCCAGGGAGAGCTTGCAAATAAATCCTGCAACTGAGGTAATTGACCTATCCAGTACGGACCTAGCGTACCAAGGCTTTAAAATTTTGGCTTGAGTTGGTACATTTAAACGCAGACAAAAGTCATGTCTTATGGCAACCTCGTTCCCAGGGCTTTTCCCTTGGTGATTTGGAACGGGCCAATCTAGTTGAGTCGCCAAAATGCTAATGACACCTTTTGAATAGCGTTGACCGGTGTGTTGACCGCCATTCGACGAGGAAAAAATTATTTGCTCGAAAACATGCAATCTATCATGAAAAGATGCGCTGTCAGCGAGAAGCCTCTGAAATATACGAAAGTCGCCAAACAAAATTTTTTATCAACAGAACAATAGCTTGTCCGTGCGTTGTGCATTATGTAAATTTTTTTTCGCCGTCGTCTGACACACGCACGCAGTCTTCACAGGCGGAATCCTGGAAGGCAAACAAGATCTTTGATTTAAAACCAATATAGCAGTATGCTCAAGAAAGAGACTAACGGAAATCAAAACACCAGACGCTCTTTTGTTAACTCTCTCTTTTGTTAACTGCAGAACGTTTTTGTTACGTTTGTTTCTTCGATAAACACCAGTGCTGTCGATACTGTGTTCAGTGTGTTTTAGAAATAGTTCAACTTTCACGATTTACTTCCGTTCTGGTAAATTTACTTCCGTTTAGACCTGAGAGCATGCGCAATAAAAACCGGAAGACCAAGGTTCTACCAGAAATCGACCTGAAATTGATCTGATCGATTCCAGTTTCCCAGAGTCCGTCCCGTACCGCTGACCGACTAGACGGACTCTGGGCTCGAGATTGGGAACGGGCGGGAGGGAAAAGCCCTGTGAACGAGGTTGGTCTTATCAGCTTCGTACAAAGTGAAAGTAATGCCTGTTGGTTTTTATTCATTCCAACTCTTTCAATAACAAATAGTAAAAAAAAAAAAGAATTGTGGCCCCCAAAAATTAAGCGGGCGGGGAAAAGAAACATTTGTATTTTTTTTTTTACCTGGCCTTATCTGTCCATTTTTTCCCGCCACGGTGAGGTGGAACTACAGTTCTCCCTCATGATAATGCATGATACACACTTTTGTATTTCATATTATCTCTTTAGAAAGGTTAATTTTTTTTTTATTAATTCATTTCTGCAGAAAATTGTGACCTGTTTTACCAGTGAGCCCAAATGTCGCGGTGAACTCATTGAAAAGTTCCGTTACTGGATTGTACAAATGACGATGATGGATAAGATCTTAGGAGTCTGTAAGGACATCGACTACACTGCACTTAAGAGCATTGTGCAAGAATCAGGTTTGTCCCCTTGAACAAGTTTCGTAAAGTATACAGCTAATTCGAGAAAGAAGTGCACGAAACAAGACCGCAAGGTGGTCTGGATATTCATTTGAATTTTGCAATGTATAACCTTGTATTTTCGCACGTGAAGATTTTGTTTTTTCTTTAAAGTTGAATTCCAGTCCGTACTGCGCAATCTCGGCTGCAATGTTTATCGGAGCCCAACACGAAGGAATGTTTATAAGCAAAACTAAAAATTCCGCGACAAACTTACCTTTTTCTTCATTATTAACGACAGATATCCTTGCAGAACAAAAAATAACGAGTAGAGGAACCTTGACGCTATTTCAAACCGACGTTTCAGCTCATCGGAAATTCTTGAAGTAAACGAACTGTAATGGCGGACTAAAAAACTTCATGTAATACAGTGTATGCTGTCACCGAAGTGTAACGTTTCAACGAATTCAAAACAAAAACGAAAACAAACCCCGAGTCTGCGCAGTACGGACTGGAAATCAGCTTTAAGGAGTCCTTTTTGTCTCGTGTTACGTCGCGGTCACGTCGTGAACGACGTGACCGTGACGTAACACGAGATTATCCGAGGGGACTTGGTAGCTCAGGATAGTGCTTTGTGTAAGACCTCTCGTAAGGTAACGAAGTGATAAAGTAGCAAGGAAACAAGGTAAGAAATAGACATATTTACATAGATACATTTTGCTGATAAGATGCATCGGGATGCTGTTCTTCGTATTGCGCGTTTTCTCTTGTCGAGTTTTAAACGTGCTTATTTACACGTGTGAGACATGGTGTAAATGTTTGGATTACTAAGGTATGTGAATAATGTAATATATTACATGAAGTATCATCTTTAGTAATACCGCCAAATCTGATAAGGAGATTTTATCTCACATATGTTGCTTAAATAGATAGTTTTTTACATGGAAAATGAATTTATCTTTACGGTAGGTTTGTGTTTTGATATTATATTTGCGGTGGGTATTGTTAAAGTATGCGGCTGGCTGAAAAGCTGTTGTTAAATTTCTGTTTGCGTTACAAGAAAGCCATTTTGGTGCGTGTTAGGGTCGAGGGTTGTTGAGGTCAGAGCAGTTTTCAGATATGTCAAATGATGTGTCAAAAAGAGAATATTAAGTGAAGTTACCACGCAAACAAAAATATTGATGTGGTATCTCATCTTCGGCTTTGTTCGTTTCTTTAAACTTTATTCAGTAAAGAATAGGAAGGGCGTATTATGAATAGTGTAGAAACAGAATAAAAAGGATAAAGGGAAGTGCGATTATCGTTATCTGAGAAACAGGAAATTAATTTGCTTTGCTTTGTTAATTGTATACGCTTTCCAGAACGTGATATGATATTTTGAAGACACTAAGGTCACAAAGTCAAATTCATAATTCCTTTTTGTTTGTTTTTCTTAGGGCCGGGTCGCACTAAAAAAAATTTTGGAAGAATTTGTTTACTTTGCGGTGAAAATCTATCAACACGCGAGATTTTTAAGTGCGACCTCCACTTAAAAAAAAAGGCGAACCGATTTTCCAAAATTTTGTCTTTAATAACAAAGGAAGCCGTCTCCAGTGATAACAGAACCTGTCAGGGAAATGACATTGAAGGTCATGATCGCACGCAATCACAAAGCGCGGGAACTTCGCTAGAACACTCGATCATGGATGGAGGTGGCTTTTTTCTCAGTTCAACACCATTTTATCCGGTTACTTTTTTGATCAGCAGCAGCAGCAGCAGCAACAGCAGTTTGGCCCTTTTATGAATGAACTGCATTCGCAGTTAAACGTGGGTGAAGGCAGTCAAAGCAGGCCAGGGAGCGCATCGAGCGATATAACGAGCTCCCCGACGAGTCCCGTTGCTAGGGGTATCAAATGGTCTTTGCGAGCATTTGCGAGCATGCGAGCACAGCGTTTTTCTTTGCGAGCACGAGCATTGACAAAAATTAGCCTTGCGAGCAACGAGCACTTTTCAAAAACCTACCTCCACTAAAAACCGAGCATGCGAGCACTTGTAAAAATGTGCGAGCACGAGCAAACGAGCACCCACTAAAATTTTGCGAGCATTGCGAGCACTTCGACATTTTGAGGGACCATTCTTGACTCCTGTTGCTGTTGCAAGTACATCTACAGCATCTTCTCCCGAATCCGGACCGGCAAAGAGAACTTACGAAAAATGGGTCCGACGATGATCAGAAAATGCTAATTCGTCTTTGGGCTGATAATTTCGATCGCCTGAAGAGCAGAGAAGCACGAAAGGTCTGGGATGAAATGAGGCGAGCACTGAACTCGAAATTTGGCACGAAGAGCACCAGGGATAAAGTCTTTTAAGCGTCAAGCAATCAAATTCATTTCCGGTTGTCACTTGCGAAGCCGGACCAAGATATATTAAGTGATAATACACAATACATCTTGCAACAGTATCAACAAAATTCAAGTAATCAACGTTTTCACGGAACATATATCTTGTTCTTCCACGGCGTAAATTTCGAGAGTTTAAAGCGTATTTTACAAATAGACTTGAGCAAAAACAAACTAAACTAGCAAAACATGTGGCAAAGAAGTGTGAAACAAACAGGAAACCACGCAGCGCAGACTATAAATGCAATGACCTCTAGACATTTCCTTGGCCACAATCTTACGGCTCTATTTAATACATAATGCCTCCAGATAAAACAGATCCCCATTAGAAACAAGTGAGAAGCAAATTACGTCGAAAAACCTTCTCAGGAAACTAATTTGCTTTGCTTTTCACCACTTCGGCTTTAGATTTCAAGTGTAGTGTCAGGTGACGTTCTTGCTAAACAAAGACTGAATGTTCGGGCAACATCTGTCGAAGATACTGTGTAGTGGGTAGTCGGGGGGTAGTGTACAATCGGGTCGAGGGTTGTTGGCGCCAGAGCACTTTTCAGATATGTCAAATGATGTGTCAAAAGGAGAATATTAAGTGAAGTTATCACGCAAACAGAAAAATTGAAGTGGTATCTCATTTTGCGTTTTGGTAGGTTGTTTAAACTTCATTCAGGCCATAATAGGAAAGCAGTATATTGAATACGCGGTAGATACAGAATAAAACCATTAAGGGAAGTGCGGATATCGTTATCTGCGAAACGGGAAACAAATTTGCTTTGTTCAGTGTACTTATGTCTTACTAATTAGGTAGCTGTATCAACAAGTTGCGCTGGAAGTTCTAAAAAGCGTATTGAGAATTAATAATTTAATCAAGGTTATTATATGTGACTGAGGGCTTTTCATGCACAGTTCTAGTTTATTTTCACTGAGAATAATTTTAGTTGCAAGGTGAGTGAACGGTAGGGTAACATGTTTGTGCAGAGGTGTATATAGAACACTTCTTTTACATATTGGAAGCTATCATCGGTCTTTAAGCGGCAGAGCAGAAGTAGTTGTTGAATATTGACCTTAATTTTTTCATATGCTCACTAGTGGCGCACGACGGAGTTGTGATTTTTGAACAAGTTATGTAAAATAGAATATTTATTTAAAGGACGATTTCTAGAACGTTATATGACATTTTGAAGACACAAAGTCATCAGAATGGGGCTTTGTCAGGAGCCATTACTAGTAATGCGCTCCTGGCTCTGTATATTTCAGAAGTAGGTTAAAAGCTTCAGTAGATTACAAATTGCAAGATTTCATGATTCCTATGAACTTGGTAATAATTTTTGTGAGTTGTAGCTAGTGGACAGATCACATTAGTATTTGCTGTTTATTGTATCAAGACTAGTACAAGTAGGTAAGCATCACAGATATATTTAGAGCGGTTTGTATGTTAATGAACGATTTCACTTGTCATTTAGTTTGGAGAAGTAAGAAGTAATTTGATAGAGGTTTAGGGATTTATAGATAGGTACGCGATGTTGTGTATTGGTGTTCAGTAGTTGTTTTTTAATGCAATTATTTTTTTTGTTTTTTGTTTTCTAGGTTTTGTTTCGTATAACTGATTGTTTCCGTTGAAGAAACTTTGCAAGAAAGTTAGGGGAAGGCAGTAGGGAGAGCTAACATCATTTAGTGGGTTTATTTATGGATAAAGTATGAGGTAGGTAGTTTTATATTTCATTAGATATTTGAAAGCAAAAGATAATAGTTAGAAGCTTTGACAGTTGTCAAGCATTTTTTAGCTGCTTTGCATTTCTTGAAAACTGGTTGTAGTTTTTTCCTTATATGGAGTGTTTGGAATGTCATTGTAATTTAGAAAGTGTTATAATATTTCTAACAAGAGGCAAATGTTTGTTTTTTAGTGCTTTCTTCATTTGACGAGAACATAATAAATTTTTATGAATAAGCTAGTTATGTATCAGACTTGTCAGAATTGTCAAAAATGTATTAATCATTGTTTTTGTGAACGAGTATGTGAAAGAGGTAGGCAATTGGTTAGAAAAAAACGTTGTTGTTGTGCGAGATGTTTCGATTATGAAAAGCAGCAGTTTAAAACAGTGTCTTATGAGAGTAAAATTAATAAGTTTTGTTGTGATAAATGTTGTTGTAATGGGCGAAGAGTTGTGAAAAGAATGAGCAGAAAAAGAGATAGAGCTCCATCGAGAATTTGCTTGAAGAAAATTCATAGTTTATTTCATAAAAAGAGTGTAGTTAAACGTAGTATAAAGAAATATATTAAACGCAATGTGCCTGATTCTTCGCGTTTAAAAGCTTTTCTTCGTGCAGATGTACGTATCGATATGTTGAATCGTGCTGAGCATGTTTGCTTTTTGTATTTAAAGTTAAGGTTTAAAAAGGTTATTTTATATTCGTTTTATTCTGGTTTGCTAGATTCTATTCCTGGTAGTCGTCGAAAGTGTAAAAATTATAGAAGGTTTATATTTTCTCCATTCTGGAATAATTTTTGGAAATTTAGTTATGATAAAAAATTTTCTATATTTTATAAAATGTTATTTATGTGTGGTGATATTGAAAAGAATCCTGGTCCTGTGTTTAATTTCGGTGAAAATATGAGGGTCAATGACAGGGAATGTTATGATTGTACTTCATTTTCATTACTTAGAAATAGATTACGTGCAGTTGGTCTTCTTCCTTTTGATTGTGGTGGATGGAGACTGTTTTTTTCGAAGTGTTAGTCATCAGATATTTGGTTCGGTAGCAAATCATTTGATAGTGCGTTTGGCAGGTGTTGAATATCTTAGAAATCATTGCGAAGAATTTGTTGAGTTTTTCGAAGGACAGTCTTGGTTAGACTATTTGAGTAGTATGTGTAGAGAGGGAACTTGGTGTGATGCTCTTATGGTACAAGCTGTTGCAAATGCTTATAATTTGAGAATTAATATTGTGGAATCCGGAGATGGTTTTTCTGAGCTTACTGTTGTAGAATGTCAACACTCAGGTTTTGAGACGCGTAGGTCTATTGTTCTTGGTCATGTTGATGAATATCATTATGTGTCTACTATTCCTTTAGATTTCTGTGGTAGTAATGGAAGAGATAACGAATGTCAAAGAGTCACTTTTGTGGATGAGGAAAATGCTGATATAATGGTTAGGAACGGAAATGGCAGAATTTTACAGTATGTGCAAACAACAGCCGAGAATAATAGCAGTAGTAATGATGAACTGTCTTATATTGAGAAAACTAAGCTGAATAAAAGAATTTATATGCGAGAGTATAGAAAAAGAAAACTTATTGTTTTAGGCTTAAGCAATTAATGTAAAATAAATAGTAGAAATTCTACTGAAGGTGAAACGAAGAATGATATTGACTTTAAAGAAAACCGGAAAAAAAAAAAGAAACAGTACAGATTTTGAAAAGTTGATCGATGGTTTTCATTCAAGTATACAACGTGGTCTAGAATATATTTGTACTTGTTGTGATCAGTTGTGGTATAGATCATCTGTTAAAAAATGTAATCGCAGTTTATATAGCAAATGTTGTTCCAATAGAGTTAATTCTTGTATTACCGGGGTAACTAGTGTGGACAATACTGAATGGATTTGTTTAACATGTGACTCAGGTTTGTTGCATGGAAGATTACCTTTTGAGTAGAATGTGAAGAAAGGGCACATGGTGCGATGCTGGTATAGCACAAGCTGTTGCAAATGCTTGAGAATGAAATTTGAGAATTAATATTGTAGAATCCGGAGATGGTTTTTCTGAGCTTATATGATTGTTAGCAACGGGTGCTACTTTACTGATCTGTAACACGAGACAGCCCAACGGGCACTTTGATTCTGTATCTTAACTTTTCTGTCGCATGTCTTTGAGTTTTAAAAAATTCTTCTACAATTCAGAGAGCTAAAAGTACCTTGTTACCTCATGTCTGAACAGAAAGAAAACATGCAAATTAACAAATTGGCATCATTTTTTATGCGGTTGTCCTGTTATTGATGATAATTTGCGTCATAATATTGTCAAAGTGTTGTAGATCTACTCGCCTAGCGGCTCGTGGATCTTCAACAAACTTTGTGCTTTTTTCCCGAAACCTTTTTCCAATTAGCTGTATATAGTTTGCCACTTATGGTCTTGGTGTTGTTAGTCAGCAGATGTTTTTGGTGTGGGATTTATTTTATTATTCTTTTAAATTGTTTGCCTGTTTTACGTCACAAGTAGTCACAACACTAAGAAATTACGCCTAAATTTTCTTTCCTTTCCTATGGTCAAATATTAAAACAATAAATAAGATAAATACACACCGGGAGGTCTCTTACTTTTTACTATACTTGAATGAAAACTGGAATGTTTTCCTTACGAGGCATTCCTAGGTAAAAATAATATCACACATATGCTAACGAGAATGGAAGTTGCTGGTTTATTTTTACAGCTAGTGCTTTAATTACATTTCCTTTACTTTCTTTTCCCTATGAACAGATGTTGGGAAAACTCATCGTTTCCTGGAAGATTTTGGTAAGATACTCGGTTTATTATTAAATTTTGGCAAATTTCTTTAGATATGAAAATGAATGAATTTGTGTATTGTGATCTTACAGTATAATTCAAAAGGCTTGCTTGTGTGAGATCAACAGTGGTATATATAAACTCATAGAGTACTGATGACAGCTTTCAAATTCCCGATCAAAGCTTTCCGTTTTTACATGTTCCAGTGTCTCTGAGATTAAGTTAAATTATAACATAAGCGCATACCTTATTGACTTATATAGGCACCGCCCCCGAATAAGCGCCGCAGTCCCGATGCGGCGCTTATTCGATGAATTCCGTTAAAGTAAAAATAGCACTACAAAGCAGCTCTAAAACAAACTTGGACATTTCTTTTTCATCAAAAGCGATGTTTTACTGTTCAAAGTGATTGTTTTACCGCTCGTCCATTAGCTCTTCTATCCAACATTCTTACAATACGCAGTTCGGTAAATGTTGTGAAGGCCGCGAACTTTGCCAGGACAGCTAGTGCAACTTCTCTCTTCAGCAAGAGACGAATATTGACAATCAAATCACGCTATTTTCAATTACTGTAAAAGAATTTTTAGATTTTTTTGTAGCGTCCAAATTTTCAATAAGCGCCTCCCTCAAATAAGCGCTGCGCTTGATGCGCTTATCGGGTAAACACGTTAAGCCAGCTCGATAAACCACGAGGTCCATATGTACGCGCAGTCTACATCACGAATTTAACGCACGGCCGGCTGAGCAACTTGCTTTTCTATGCATTCCTTCGTGCTTTGTCTGTTCCCAAAATGTTCCTCGTGTTTGAAGAACTCGGGCACATTTTTATTATTCCTTTGTTCGACATTCTTTTAAATTCTTTTCTTGCTTTTTTGGTTCTATCTATGCGAGAAAGCCCCAACTAGTAACAAGGACACTGTTACGGGGATTTTAATTCTTTTGGGTAAAAAGTACTAAATTGGCGATATAGTCTTCTCGTACATGGAATGCACCTAGTACATCAAGATGAAGATATACAATAAATTGTTGTTGAAGGAAGGAGGGAGCCATATTAATTTTTAGGTGTTTTCCACTTCTTAAGGACAACTTAAAAATCAGTCTGATTTTGTCAAGTTGAAATCAAGTTCCTGATGGCCTCACATCACTTGTTTATTGCTTCAATAGACTTGCATGGTGATTTTAGCAAAATTAGACCACTATTTGTAGTTTCCATATGTTTTTAGGCTCTTGAGGTTTTGAAGTAAAACTGGTGACAGTGTCCCCTTAAAACAACAAAGAAACAAACAAGCAAAAAAACAAACGAATAAGAAACAATTAATAATAATAATAATAATAATAGTAATAATATAATGTGACCATTTCTTTGACAGAGTTCGACACTGTTGACGCTTGTGCTTTAACAGTGCACAAGAAGTGTCTGCGATACTACCTAACTTTACTGATAAAAGATCATGGACAGTTTTGTAAAGATGCTGAGAAACTCAACAAGTGTTATGATTTGTACAGCAAAAGCATCAATTGCAATGCTAAGATAATCCAAGAGTACGCAAGCATGGTTGAAGGCGTGGCTCACAGAGTTGTCGAAATAGTGGAAAGTCATATGAAATCTTTGTGTAAGGCAGAATTGTAAGCGAATATTAGAGGGAAGTTTCGTTACGAATTCGCAATGTGCATGTAATGGAAGCACTGATTCAATATCCTTCAATAAAAGTTGAGAAAATTGGTTGGAATAAGTGTCGATTTTGATTCTGAGATATTCCTCGTTAGATGAGTTCCGTTCCGTTCCGTTCCCTTAGCTTTGCTTTATTAGCTTAGTGCCCCAAAATATTCTTTGGTTTTTCTACCCAAATCTGAAATGAAAACGCACCCCCTATGGCAAAAACACATGATGCTCCTTAGTTAAAAAAACGTTTCTCGTCCCCGCCCGCTTAATTTTTTTGGGGCCGCTTCTCTTTTTTTAAAATGTGTTATTGGGAAAGTTGGAACAAAAAAAAAACCAACAGGCGTTACTCCTTAATTAAATACAAAGAAAATTTTGTAAGACATGGCTTTTGTCTGCGTTTTAATACAAAATCAGGCAAAAATTTTTAAAGCCTCGCACGCTAGGACCGTACTGGAGAGGTCAGGATTTATTTTGCAAGTTCGCTTCTGGAGAATTTGACGATGGAATATAACACAAAAAATGCGCTCGCCCGCTCTCTTTTTTTTATAGAAATCCGTCGAGAAACATTTTTCTTTTACTTGTCCTTATTGGTTAATTTATATTTTCTCGCAGACACGAGGCAACATGTGGCAGCAACTTGTCGCCGCGACATGTTGCAGCAACTTGTCGCCTAGTGTGTCCCGACATTTTACCGTACCTCAACCCCAACTCTACCCTGAAAAGGTGTTATTTTTACGCTGGCACACAAAGCTACCCTCCTTTTCTAGGTGCAACCCACTAACCTATCACACTTTTAAAACAGGTTAAATTAAAACTTTATTAATTGGTGTCTACGTTTCTGCATATTTAACTTAATCGAGAGCTTTATTTTTAAGTGTGCCAAGGTAGTAACAGTCAGTATATCTATGAATTATGATCTGGTTTAATTTTCCATTTGGCAGGGTTTACAGTAACAATATTCATTAGAAATATAAATAACAGTACTTTATTAAAATCCTGCACGCACGGAACAAATGATATGAATAGACAATTGCACGTTATAGCGGAGCTCCCAGCGGCCCGAAGGGGCGCAGAGCAGAGCCCATACCCATAGAAAATTAACAGACCCATGATTTTGGTTTTTCATGGTCATCATGGCTAGCGGCATAGCTCGCGGGCGCGTGCGACGACGACGACGACGAAGTTGCCCCAACTTGGCGGCCAAACTCCAGAAATCGGTTTAAGGATATGATTAACTCCAGCGTACATCTTTGATATTGGACTTCCATGTCATGGTCAATTGACAGCTGTCTAAACAAGGTATCCGCTGACCAGTATCACATGACCATATCGCGGGCTCACATATAGAACTCATTGAGGTCGAATGTTTTTGAAGTTTACCGCTGACCAAATAATGGTTTAATCAATCAATCAATCAATCAAAACCTTTATTTATACACGATAGGATAAAAAAGCTACATAGCTTGTGGGGTCGTGTGTAAATAAAACATTAAAACTAGTAGATAAAAATATTAAAACTATATCAAGGTTTACATTGGATCGCGGGCTCAAGTGCTATAATTTTTCTATAATAACATCGCTTCTTGGTCATAAGCCTTGTAGAACGGAATTGGTTTTATCAAAAGCATAGCGAGTCAAAAAAGGATGCCTTTGAAATTCCCTAAACCTGCTTTGTGTGAGACTAATTACGAGGAGTATACCAAACAAAATGGACAATGAGATATTCCGCCAAGTTCTTACATTTTTTTGTTTTATAAAAGGAAAACAAACGGAAGGAAATGCCATATATACTGCTTGCATGGTGATATTGGCTTAAATTATTACTATAACAGCTTACTATCACCTTCACTTATTCTAAAAATAAATTGCTAATTAAGATTATTCTTGTTTTTCTCCTTAACCAAGTATGAGTTTCAACCTCCATGTGAGTGACATCTTGAAGTCTGTAAAACATACAAAACACACAAGGTAATTAAATCGATATCTTATTCTGGTTGATATTTAAGTTCATCTTTTTGCTCAAAGTCAGCGCGCGCTTGTGGCATTTAACAAATTGACATCAGTTTTTTATGCGTCTGTCCTGTTATTGATAATAAATTGCGTCATAACATTGTCAAAATGTTGTAGATTCGCGAGCCGCTAGGCGATCGGATCTACAGAAATCTACGGGGAAGAAATCTACAGAAATCTACGGGGAAGATGCGATTGCCGTACGGCCGCAGAATTGGAAAATTAAACGAGACTTACCTGTAAGTTGAAGTTTGATTGAGATTCTATCACATGACCAAGGAGGCAGGAGATCACATGAGATAGCACAGCGCATGCGCGAGTCATTATTCAAAGCATGTGGATGTGTCAGAATAAAAATAATAACCAGATATCTCACCAGCAATGGGTGGGCATGGGTGGGCATGTGATCTCCTGCCTCCTTGGTC
>NC_135763.1:28978770-29298770 GCF_052425735.1 Oculina patagonica
GACGCTTACCGGTATTTCAACCGGACTGAAAGCGTTTTAGTTAAATTGATATCTCTATATTTCCCCGGCGGGAAAGATTAGTGATCTGTAGTAGGGCAATCGTACACGCCGAGTTGTGTGATGGGCGAATACTAGCCGTGTGATATGGATAAAAAAATCTCCGATTGTTAGATATATCGTGGAAGAGCAGTTTGTGGCGTTTTAAAGCTCCCGAAAGCGTTCTAATTAATAGTGCCTATTTTTATCTCAACACCGCCATAAATCCGTCCGCCATCTTGGAAACAGGATCTGCCAGTCGTCTCTCGCCTTTCCTCCTTCCCATCATCCTTCGCGTCTTGCAATTTTCGCATAAGAGACGACTGGGGACGAGTCAGCAGTTGCAGAACAAGTGGGAACCACGTCTGTGTTGGCCACACAGGGATCAGAAGTATTCCCTGTGCCTTGTCTTGTAAAATTTTTTGTACACACCTTGGGATCAGACTGAAAGGTGGAAATGCAAAAATATTAAAATTACTCCAATCTATGGAGAATGCATCAACATAGGTGCATCCTGGGTCTGGTTTCCATGAGCAATAAACATCCAATTGGTTATTAAGCCTACTGGCAAACAGATCAATGTTTAACTCAGGATACACTGAAAATATCTCTTGAAAGTGCTCTTTGCTTAGTGACCACTCATGCTTGTCTGAAAAGTTACGTGATTTGTTGTCAGCACTAGTGTTAAGCTTTCCAGCTATGTGTACTGCTGACACCCAGATATTCTTATTTATACACCAAGTCCACATTTCCTTGGCTAAATTATTTAGCTGGGTTGATTTACTGCCACCCATGTTGGTTATGTAGGCAACAGCAGTTGTATTGTCAACCTGTAATTGGACATGAGTGTTACTAGTGGTGTGGCAAAAAGCCTTAAGAGCAAAGAATGCAGCCTGCAATTCTAGAATATTAATGTGGTTGGTGGTCTCAGCATCTGTCCACCTTCCACCTATTTCCTGATTCCCCATAGCTGCCCCCCAACCTTTTTTGGAGGCATCTGTTTGTATAACCATGCCGGGATTGGGTCGTACAATGTCCCGGTGTACAGTTGGCATATTTGCAATCCACCATTTCAGCTCAGCTATGGAGCTACTAGTTAGTTGCATATGGGATTTGTAGTTCCCTTTGTTCATTTTCAGTGCTTGGATTTTGTTAGACTCCAATGAACGGTAATTTAGTGGCCCATATTGGGCTCCAGGAAAGTTGGATACTATAAGCCCTATCACTTCAGCAACCTCTGTTATCGTAGGGTTGTGTTTAGCAAGTAAACGTTGACAGGCGGTAACTACTTTCTGGATTTTGTTTTCAGTGGGAGTTACTGTCATATCATTTGAATCAAGGACAAACCCCAGAAATGTAAGTCGCTGAGTAGGGATGATAACTGATTTGGTAGGATGTAAGTGAAATCCTACTTTCTTAAATAGTGAAGCTGTGACTTTAACATTGTCAAGGCACTCAGATGATGTGTCACCTTGTAAGTAAGAATCATCAATGTAGCCTAGGCTTAGATACCCTAGGTTGTGCAGTGTGGCATAAACTGGTTTAAGGAGTTTAGTAAAAACTCGCGGTGCACAACTGAGTCCATTTGCCATGCATGTATACTGGTAAAGTGTACCATTAAATATAAACTTCAGGTATTTTTGGTGTGCATGAGAAATGGGTACTGTGTAATAGGCATCTTTTAGATCAATTGAGGCCATGAGGCATCCAGGCTTCATCATTTTCACTGCCATTTCGAAGGTATCCATTTTAAAATGGTGGTACTGTACAAATTCATTGAAAGCTCGTAAATTTAGTATCATCCGGTAAGTGCCATCAGGTTTAGGTCGGAGAAATATCGGAGAGATAAATTCTCCTGGTTCATGCCTGGAGTGTTTCACAACTCCTTTATTGATAAGGGTTTCAATTTCATTAGCAACAATAGCATGCTGCATGCGATTAAACACACTTGACCGCACATTGTCTTGCTCTGGCCTTAAGCCTGGAGTGAATTCTATTTTCACTCCCGTGACAAATTCTAAAATTGTGGGGTCTGATGTTATGGCCCGCCATTCAGACAAGGCGCTGACAATTTGGCCCGCTCGAAAGCGCGGCTGATTGTTAAATAAAGCATGTAGTTCAGTATCGTTACTATCAGCAGTTGTTTGTTTTGTACATACCTTTGTGGCGGGCGTAATCGGCATTAGTTTTGTTTCGTTTCTCCCTCCTTCTTGAACTTTGATCTTGGGGGACGGCCTTTGGACAAAAAATCATTCCTTGGCCGCGTGTATGGCTGGTATCGCCGATTGCCTTGATACCCCTGATTGCGCTGGGAGCTCGAGCCGTATTTCCTGCCGTGAGCTCGCGCTTGTTGTGGCCTGACTTTCTTGGCCAGTTTGTTGGCATCGGAAATATCCTTTGTCAGTTTGGATAGATCCCCAAACAAGTACTCTGAGGTTGGAGGGATTGTAGTTGAGGTACATAGGGCAGAATAGTCGCGATGTAGGTCTTTCTTCATCGCCTGGCGCCTCGACGAATTCATATCGTGGAAACATTGCATGGCCAATGTTATGGCATCTGTCAATGTTGACACTACTGCTTTGTCCTTCGCTTTGGCGTCGTCTTCTTCTTGTTCCAGCACCAAATTAGTCGCTTTGATCATGGCAACAATGGAGGCAACAAGTGCATTCTGTGACTTTTGCGATTTTGAGTCACTGGTGCGAACTGGCGCGGGAATTTGGCTCCAAATAAGTGGATTCACTCTTGGGGTTCGTAAACCCTCGACATTTCCGGGCCGTGGATATTTCTCAATTCTTGTTTGGACTTTGTCCTCCTGGAGTTTATCCTTGAGGAGTCCGTCCATGAGCTTTGCAAGCCCTTCATCCACTTCATCTCCCGTTTTTTCACTGATGTCCAGTTCTTGGACTATTTCGGCAAGCAGTTTGCTGCCTGAGGCCTTTTCTGTTGGCTTCTTGCCGGTGTCACTTTCGCCCACGCCTGCAGCGGTTAATTCTCCGTCCTCCTGGTCTACATTTATATCATCCCGTTCATCCTCATAAACGGGGTCCACCAAAGGAGCGACTGTTTGCTTGAGGTCCCTCAACTCAGTTAACACTGACTTAAACATTTCAACGAGCGTTGGATTCTCGGAGCTGCCAGTCAAGCCCGCGCTCGTATCAGCATTCTGGTCGGCCGACATTTCTATGAAGCTGGTCGGCGGATAAGTTAGGCTTTTCCAACTGCGTTGGAACGCTAGCTTTCGTTTCGATAACCACCAACTACGTTGGTGTTGTGTTATTTTTGTTACGACCTAGTAGTTTTTCCAACTGCGTTGGAAATAGGCCGAGCTTTTGTAAAATTTATCGGGAGATCGTCGATCTTCGATGTTCTTCGCGCTTCAACACACGTGCAATGACTCGCGCATGCGCTGTGCTATCTCATGGGATCTCCTAGCCTCCGGTCATGTGATAGAATCTAAATTTTGCCGGTGTAATTTGGAAAATCACACTCACAGGCTCGTAAATTAAAAGTTTGGTAAGAATACCGCCAGAAATACACGAGAAAATTCGAATTGATTAACTAACCTTTAATCCACTGAGAAGTGTTCACAAAATAATCCGCTTAAACGTGGTTCAGCTTTCTAATTTCATTGACAGCACACATTCCCGCTCACCGCCGATTTTCGGTCTGAATCCTCAATAAACATCTAGATCTCTTCGCTCTCAGGTCGCACTGGTTTCACAAGTTTTAACCGATAAATTTTAGATGACTTCCTCATCGAAGACTTCTAGTTTTGTGGTATAATTCTCGCCTCATCAAGAATACAGCGCTAAATCAGTGCTGAAAAGTTTGATAAAACCTTCGCTGATTGCGTCAGCAACGAGTTTCATGCGTCTGTACTCTAATTGACAATGAAAATTAGCCAATCAGCGCGCGAGAATTCGCTCAGTTATTGTAAAAATCTAGTTCTAATTTTGTTTTGATTTGAACGTTATGACGCGCGCCCATTTGTCAGTTGCTTTCAAGCAAACCATTTATCCACTGAAGAAGAGGGGCAACCTTCGAAACGTTTGATGTTTGAAACATTTACTAGCGCACATTATGACGTCATATCACGAGAAAGTTACGTCATCGAGAAATAACTATTTCAGATTTGTTTTGTACTCACAGAGGTTCAAGTACCACGTGTGCGAAGTTCATGTGTCACGCCCGTCTGCATAGGAAGGCGCAAAGGATTCTGTTTGTATCTCTTTGTCACATCTTTTCCTCTTGCACTCGCCGTCTTCCCAATCGTTTTCTTTTTTTCCCTGTTGACCTGTATCAAGTGTGGCATCAATAGCACTAATGTCTTTCACGGCACTAAGTACACTGGGCGCATCTATCTGTCCTGTTTGCAGTTGGTCATTAGCGACATTAGTTCCAACCAGACCGTCAATTTCTCCTTGCAAATCGTTGAGAGGCAGAAGCAATGAAAGGCAGCATGAAAAAGACCAATGTGGATTTTTCAACCATTTCTTGATGAAGCGATAGAGGATCAAAGTGTACTGAACTAAAAGCAAACAAAAAATGGATAGTTTACTTTTCCTATAATCACTGACCAAAAAAAAAAGAAGACGGTTGAAGGCGATTATGGAATGACTTGGCTTTACTCCGTTTTAGGAGTCGTATGATTAGTAACTTTTCTAGTTTCTGAAATTTATAAATTTGAAGACTTCTAAATAACTTTACATTTCAGGAGTTTATAATCCAATTAATTAATAACGTACTGCACTTGAACTTGTTAGGGAATGAAATATTAAAACTAAAACTAAAAGTATCATTGGTTAACAATCGTCTGTGATTATCTTGACAATTTTTAAAAAAGTTTAAAAAACTAAGAACGCTCCTTAAACACCAGTTAATTAATTATAATGTGTTCTTAAAAAGCAATTATCATTAACTGTATTATCTTACCAACAAGTAGGCCAATCACTGACGTATTTGCTCCAACTACCAAAACCTTGAATAAGACTGCGTCCGTGTACGTGTCGCCTGTGCCTGGTATGTTTTCTGCTGGAATTCTACTCACGGCTCCAACGGCCAAGTTGACTAGGGTCACGGCAAGGGACGTGAACATCAATTTGTTCTCAAACTTGTCTTGCATGGGACGTATCCAGGAGAAAAGCATCCCATACATACCGGCGATGACTAGTGTTAAGCCAATGTAAGATGTGCTCTCTTGTCCCACCAAAATCAGGGCTGATGTAAGGATCACTTTGCGAGACATTTCAACCAGTTCCCAGTACCACGAACGAGGTTTTTAGTTATCAAAAAGAAACCGCAATCCTGTGATTATTTCCATGCTAGAGACCTGTTTCTGGGCTGTAGCGGAGTCTCTTGTGGCAAATATAGACCTCCGTTGGCTCCAAAGTGCGATGAATGAAGCGACAGGAAGCGCAATGACATAAACAGTAGATATGTACGCCCCAATGAGGAAATAGTGGTATTTTGTGCCTTGACACTGTGTGCTGTAATCTGCTTTCAGGTATTTATAACATAATTCTTCTTTTTCATCTGGCAAGCAAGAGGCAAGACACTGGCTGTTTTGGAACACGTGCTCAGGTACGTCACGTACAGAAAGAAAAATATATTTCTGTACACCAGCTCTTTTGTCTCTGATACTCTTCTTGACTTTTCCTCTCCTTCTAGGATTTGGCTTTTCAAGATGATTGTTTTCTGTACTCCGTAATAGATGCCAGACAAGCCAATAAAAGCAGCATTTATTGCCATTATTGCGAATAAGCTTCCAAATGCATCGACGCGTAGCCCCGTGATAAGGCACTGAATGGGTGCAATCTGAAGGATGTTAAGCTGTAGTACTCCTGAATACTTTGCAATAACCTCCATGGAATCGGGCCATTTAATGTACGAGAACACTTCTAGTAAACCATGGGTGACCTGATAAAAGCCAATTACGATCTAAAGTTTTGAGAAAAACCTGTCTATTAGAGGGATTTCTTGGGCTTCCTTTTCTTTTCGTTTGTTCGTTCACACCAATACGGCGACGATTATCAATAAAATGGCTATTATGATGGACAACTGTACCACGATCCACCTTTTTGATGGACATTTTGTGCAGATCTGTAATTGCTTATTGTATTCAGTGCTGCAAACTGCACAGAGTGGACCTTCGTAACCAGTTTTACAAGGGGAATCTAGGCCACCCTTGCAAGAATCTTCAACTGGGCACTTGTAAGGTGTTGGTATGGGATAAGGATATTTCACACTTAACGCATCTAATGCTGGAGAAGATGATAACATATTTGCAATAAAGAATCTATAAAGCTTTTTGTGTGTCTCATTGCGCCATTCCCACCAGTAGCCAGGTTTTAACGTTGCATAATCATCTTTGCATTTCAGTCCACTTTGTCCACATTTGTAACATTTATCGAACATATTGGTCCGATAGAATCCTTCTAAACATTGACAAGCACGGTATCCGGCGAAGAAGTCAGATTCTGTTCCTATTGAAGATTTAAAATAGTTGAAGATTTAAAATAGTCATGTCAAATTTTAAACCGGACTGTATAAACAATTATATTTTATTGGCAAAATTACATTACAGCAAGCATGCAGTTCGCGTTTATTATTACCTAGCGGACAAGCCTTGCAATCTTGCGGTTGGGTTCCCGGTGCTTTATCAAATGCAACAAACGAGCCATTTGGACACCTCTTGCAGTTTTCGGCCACGTAAGCAACATCGTCTGAATAAAATCCTCCTGGAAAAGAAGCGTTAAAGAATATACACTTTAAACTAGCCATGGGAACTCTTCTAGAACTCTTAGACGATAGGGTATCTTGTTTCCTCTGCCTGCACATGATATGACGTAAAAACTGGACTGAAGTTCTTTCATTTCCAAATGTTCTTTAGTCGTTAGTTTAATAAGAAAAATTGAAAGAATTATGGACATGCGCGTTTGTTACGTAAAACCAGGTAAAACTCATCTTTAGCTGTAGGGGTCAGACTAAATGGCGTGGGTGGGTGGGTCGTGGGTCGGTCGTGCGTTTTGGGTCAAGGCAAGTTCGCCCCCGATGAAAGGAGCATTCTCACCGATTTGTTATTTTTGGAAACCGTTTTTCTTATTAACAAAAACATGTTTTTCTTTCATGTCGGGCCCACCGTTTCGCTTTTTTCCCTTCATGTCTTCCGGACAGTTTTACGGAAGTGGGCCGAAAATTGCAAGTATTTGCTTGACCTTGGCGTGCAGGCTGTTTGCCGACTGAGAATTTTCTGATCGGCAACGTTTTGGTAACAACCAATTTATTGAACGATTTCATGTAGGTAGCTTGGTGGTTCTTCATTCCATATCGATTAAATTATCATGTTATTCATTTATTTGTTTTTCCAATTTTATCAGGGAAGTCACGCTAGCCAATATATTTTTATAATTTTTAAAGATTCGTGGCTTTTCTTGGTCATTTCAAGTGAAAAAGTTACAACTTCTCAAGTCTTTTTTTAACTTTAAGGGATTTCTACAGAACACCTAATGGAATTTTTTTTCCTGTGCATGGCCAACTTTTTATTCCTCTAATTGAAAAAAAAAGTTTCTTTTCCGTTGATCGCTACTTACCAGTGATCCAATTAGTGGCGTGGGAACACTCAAGTATGATTGGTTAAAAATAGGTGAAATGTACATGTTTGCTGAAAGCATTTGCGGAAGCATTATCAAAACTTGCACTGTCTGGGACTATAGCGAAAGGAATTATTAATATTCTTGAAATGACTTAATAATTGTACGCCGGTTTTAAGTACTAGAGATTTGTTTCACAAGGCGAAATCGATGTTGCTGTTTCAGAATTCGAACTTGCAGGTTTGTCGTCGACCGCGGTCAAACGACAGAAATATGCCAAAAACAAGACAAGTACTTCAAAGATAAGGTTTTGATTTTCACAATTTAAAGTTTCATACATTACCGGTATCGTGACAATTTACGAAGCTTTTTGGGGCTTTATTAAAAAATGTTTGAAAATGGTGATATGTGGACTTCTCTGCGCCATTCTTTCAAAGCACTTTGGTTCAGATGTAAAACATTAAAAAGTAAAAACACTCTTATACCTGGGAAAACGTGATGTTCAGGAAAGTGTGACTCTCGCGTGACTAAGTTATTGTGACGTGTTTTAGGTCAAAGTTAAAATGAGTGACAGATGTCAAACGAAAGGTGTCAAGGATTCGCGAGCGGTAGTTGTTGTACACTGTTGTATGTTGTACAATTAAAAATTGTGGAAATATGTTTATTTACACTCAGCAGCTATTTTTTGCTCATACTAACACATCAGATATGAACGAAATTCCCCGAAATAGGAAGAAAAGCTGCCTATAAAGAAGTTTGAATGCGGTGAGGGTGCGTCGAGATTTGACCTTACGTTATCAATTGAAGCATGAGACTGCAGATGCACTATCGAAGGTTGCGTTTAAAGAGATTAAAGGGAAAGCAAAACTTGCAATGTCAAGCACTGTAGCGAAATGAACGTTTCATTTTGTTGAACTGACTAAAGTTATATCTTAGACCATTAATTTAAAATAAAAATGTTCATATTATTTGTGCATATATCCTGCGAAACCAAGAAACAAGAAACCCAGTGGAAATATTTCGACACTAGTTTGCCACTGATCCACACACTGGTCCCTGATTAAAATTCCGATTTTACACAGATGAAATGGCAGAAATAGAAGTAGCTGATCGGCTTATCCGCCAAACTGAAGGAACTTGTCCTTGTCGATGCAATCGTTTTAAGGGTGTTCTTGTTTGTTTAAGAATTTTCAGTTTTTTGCGAACTAGTAGCCTGCGTGGCTAACTGCGTGGCCGGCGTTCAAAGGGAAAGGAGAGGGGAAGTTCTAGCGGTAGTCTCATGCAAAGTATATTGTAACACCTCCATCCGAGGTCTTTGAATGAGTGAGTTCAATTTTTCGGCCTTGTTAAGCGTCACACATTTTTCGGTAAATTTAAAATCCAAAGATAGCTGGTAACTCGGCTTATACACGCACGACCCACGACCCACGACGCACGACGCACGCCAATTAGACAATCTCTAGCTGTAGATGTTGAAAAACAGTGGAGATAGTGCTAAGATACCTGAAGGGCACTGTATACATCCTTCAGCTCCTTTGGAGGAAAAGTTCGAAAACGTTCCCACGGGACACGGTAGAAATGTATAAGAATAAGAGTCATTGTTCGGTAATCCAGCAGTCGCGAGAGCAGCTTTCAAAAATACGCTTTCCCTAAAGTTAACACTGACAGCTCCTTTATTCGAATTTAGAGGATTTCTGTAAGGGGAAACGAGAAACACAGAGGAAACAAAATGATTTTTGTCATATTATGTTTTATTTTAAAGATCGGCAGTCCGAAAGTATCCATTCCACGCATGAATTCTATGTGAGGAATTCTAATAATGCAAGGAATAACCCCAAGAGTAATGGAACTACGACTGTAAACCTCGATGGCTGTAAATATGTCCAAAACCGTTACTCTTTAGGTCGGAAACAAACACAACAACACTAACGTTTAATAACGTGGGATTTAAGTCATAAGTTCCAAAAAAGGTCGTCACGCTGGATTTCATAATTTTCCCATGACGTCAGAAGCCGCCAAAACTGGCTCAAAAATTGTTTACTTTTGCATTTAAACATTTCTCCTTAATATAACAGGGTCACCTTTTCTGTCAAAAATGGTATACAAAAGGGTAACTGTTTGAGCCTCGTGACGGAGCCTCCACGTATAAAATACTTTGGACTAGCCCTTCACGGGATTCTTTGACGTACTAACAGAAATATTGTGCAGCGTCTATGGCCAAGGGATTCATACGCCAGTATTCTCAACGCTCTATTCTTTATCACACTGAAAAGAAAATACATTCTTCAAATATCCTCAATTAATGTTAGGTTGTCATAATGTTTGCTCGATATTATTAGTTAAGAAAAGCTAAAAAGTATAAAAGTTTTTAAAATCAAAACGTTTTCGACCCTAGGTCATCATCAGTGATATTAAAATGAGCATTTACATTCAACTTGGATTTGTGTTGTTATGTAATTTACGGGGGGGAATAGTGTGGCGATAAAACGGTGCACTTGCTTGTTCAATGTTGGTTTCTCGCAATCAATCAACAGGCCTTGCATTATTTTGCGTCAAAAAGTTGTTATTTTTGTAGATGTGATGTTTCATGTGTATATGTGATCTGGATTTTTGGCGAAGTGGCAGGGCTGGCTCCGAGTCATAGGTCTTGTTCTCGTGCTCTGCTTTTCGCACTGCGAAATTACGTTTTTGTTTCACCAGTGTAAGTTTCGCTGTATTTGAACCGCGCACGATAGATTGCATTTGATCTGTGCTCATTTTTGCCTTTAAGATTGAATAAACCCTTGACATTTTGGGTTTGCCATAGAATGATAAACGAGGTGCGCCAATCCGTGAAAATGCTCAGTTTATTAGTTTATTTATGAACCGTTTACTGAGCTTCTCGTTGTGCCCTGTTATTCCATCGAAATTTTAGTAATTTCTTTAGGTAATATAACATTACCACACATCTAAATTCGCTCCTGTCAGCTTGCAGAGACCAAAGATGAAAGGCCGGCCACCGAAACATTACCACCCCCTTTTGGAAAAGGAGAAGCACCTCGATTCTGTGGTTCGTAAGATTCTGCCAAAGGAGATTGCCGATTCCGTTTGTCTGAAAGGCTCACGCCTTGCCCACCTTTATGGTCTGCCAAAGACACACAAAGAGAAGTTATCAATGAGACCAATCTTGTCTGCCACGGGTACCTACAACTATGCCCTCGCCAAGTGGCTCGATGAAAAACTGAAGCCGCTGTCAGTTAATCGCTACACGATTTCTGATACGTTCGCTTTTGCAGAAGAGATTCAAAACCGAAAAGTCGACGAGAACGACGTATTGGTATCTTATGATGTCACATCTTTGTTTACCAATGTGCCACTTCAAGAAACCATCGAAATAATCGCTGAAAAGGCGTTCGTAGACAACTGAGTTAACGAAACCCACAAGATGAACATCACTCAGCCTGAGCTGATTCAACTTCTTGAAGTAGCAACTAAGAACCAATTGTTCCAGTTCGATGGCAAGCTTTACGAACAGACTGACGGAGTGGCAATGGGCTCACCTTTGGGACCCCTTATGGCGAATGCATTTCTCTGCTCCATCGAAGAGAAATTAGAACATGACAACAAGCTCCCAGAGTTTTACAGGCGATATGTCGACGACACGCTTGCCACGATGAAAGATGTGCCAGCAGCAGAAGCCTTTTTAACAACACTTAACAACTGTCACCCATCCATACAATTCACAATGGAGCTAGCTTCTGACAACAAGTTACCATTTGTTGGTATGGAAATACTTAAGAAAGGTCACCAACTGGAAACCAGTGTTTACCGGAAGCCAACAAATACCGGCCTGCTGCTCCATCACCAAAGCCATGTCGACAAAAGGTACAAGAAGTCGCTCATAAAAACCATGGTAAACCGTGCTTTTCATCTGTCATCTACATGGGAGTCTTTCGTGACTGAATGTGATCGCCTGAAGCTGATGTTTACGAACCTCAAGTACCCTGCAAGCCTAATTAACTCAACCATTTCTCACTTTGTCACCTCAGTGATGACCAAAGATCCTCTCGTGCCAGCTGAAGTACCTAACAACAAGGATATCATTCACCGAGTGGTATTACCTTTTAAAGATCAAACGTCGGCCGACGGAGTCAAAAAACAACTATCTGACCTGAGCAAGAAAATCGATCACACTCTTCAACCAGTATTCAAGAGTCGCAAAATCGGTGAAGATCTCAAGATGCGTGAACCAAAAACCACCTTTAATAAATCAACAATGCGTTGTGTACAATTACCAATGTGATCTGTGCGATGCAGATTATGTCGGCTATACCAGCCGGCACTTACACCAACGAATTGATGAACATAGGTTCTCCGCAATCGGGAAGCATTTAAAGAACGATCACGGCCTTAATAACATCGGCGACCTTACCAGTAATTTTTCCGTCCTAAAGAAATGCAGCGGAAAACTGGACTGCTTGATTTACGAAATGTTGTTTATTAGAAAGAATAAACCTAGCCTGAACACGCAATCGGATTCTATCCGCGCGAAACTATTTGTTTAAAACAAATATGTTAATGAAACATCACACCTCTAACCGCATATATAACACTGTTGAACCGTTATTTTATTTGTCACTTGAAAATGATGTCAGGATGACATCGAAACGTTGTGTCTTACTGTCGCTTATTTTTATTGTCAAATATAACATTAAGTTTGTCAACTGAAAAACGTAAAAGGTGCTGGCTAAAGCCTATGTCAATCGGATAAATGTGCCTCAATAATTTTTTAATAAGCCAGTTAACATGCATGTGAAAAGGGGAGTTGTGCTAGGTAATGTAAATAGAGCTTTGTTTGATTATTAGTAGAGTAGAACACAGTATTAATGCAAATAAGATACCTCACAGCTTAAAGTCAAGACCACGGAGACCCTTGAAGGACTCCTTGCTCAACTTCTTTAGCTTCGTCCGCAGCAAATATCTGTGATAAGGGACAAGAACACAAAATTCGTAAAATAAACGAATTTAAAGAGGTCAACGCTGGGTAAAACTGTTTTTCTAACGGGGTGGGTGTGGAGGGGGTGGTTTCCGTTCTATTAAGGTGTAGTGAAGATATTTAGCACTGGGTAAAAAGCCCTTAGCTAACTCTGCAAGATGACATATTTTTAGTGACTGTGACGTCATATGACATTATTAGAGCTGCCATCTTGGATCCGCATTTTCGATTTTACCATTTTCTTAGAAAGTTAGAAAATAACGAAAATTGATGCAAAATCAAGTCAAAATGCTTGTAGAATCTAAAATGTACAAAAATCATTAAAATATTAAATAAAAAATATTAAAATATTAAAACTTCCGCAAGGGATAAATGAACTGCCACTTTTCAATGGACAAAGCGTTTTAATCAAAACAGTGGTTTCCAAATCAGTCTATAAGGAACTTCGGGATAGTATCATCACCCCACCAACTGCCCAACTGAATTTTAATGCGCGATTTATAAATGATGTCTTAGAATGGAAAGAAATCTACGCCTTGCCTTTTCGCGTTGCATTGGATACAAAACTGCGTGAATTTCAGTATAAATTACTTAATAGGTGTCTTGTGACAAATATCCTTTTTACCAAAAATTAACGTCGTACAATCTCAAGCCTGCTCCCTTTGCGGTGAAATCGACGAGTCTCTAGAGCATTTTTTTTTTGTGTCTTGCCATTACTCAAATACTTTCTGGGCTGAGGTTATCAAATGTCTTGAAAATCTTGACATAAAGATTTAACAGCTTTCTGACAAAGATATAATGTTTGGCATTCTAAAGTGCGAGGATGAGTTATTTGTTAACCACATTTTATTAGTTGCCAAACAATATTTATGTTAAAAATGTTAAAAGTTCAACTGAGGCCTTACACTACTGTGTTAAAAAGTTTTAAGATCCAAGCTTTCGCCGATCTACGGCATCATCAGGGATAATAAGAAATATTCCGCGCGAGGCTTATATACAGATGTAAAATAAAACGTGAGAAAAGCGAAAGAATGTGGGCGGTGAATGTAAATGCTAATTAATAAGATACAAATATAAATAAAAATGAAAATGTGGTCTAACGAGCGAGTGTCAAAGTACAAAGAGTCTCTAGATATGTTAAAATAAGTATTAGAATAACAAGTCCGTGAATTCGCTGCACTCTTCTCGTGAGTTGAGGGCAGGTTTGTAGTTCCGTATGTAAAAAGCTTCAAACAGTCGTAGATTTGCGGGGTCGTTTTCTAGTACAATGGTCTTGATTTCGATGCCTTTGTGAACTTTGTTTTGGCTTTTTGAAATGTGTTTCTTCACGGAGGAATTGTCATTGTTCAGGTGTTCTCTTACTCGATTGTGGATGAAGCGTGTAGTGCTCCCGATGTAGTATTGGTTGCAATTGTTACACGTGATTTGGTAAACAGCGTTGCGTAATAAGCACAATTTGGTGTCGGAGACAGGGCAGTTGGCCCTCGTGCATGTCCGTTCCGTGTTGTTCTGAGAGAGAGCTCGTCTAAGCGTGTATGACTTGTGCGCGACCCGTACTGGTATACCCTCTTTCCGGAAAATGTTAGTGATCTTGTAGTTGAGACGTTCGGAGACATATGGGATTTTATGTTCTTGTAGACAAAGTAAATCTTTACCTTCAATAATAGTATTAAACTCAAAGATTACATTGATTTACCAAATAGAAGCAATGATATCAAAATCAAACAATAAGTTGTCAGCTCAAAATAAGAAATGGAGCAAATATAAAAGTAAATTAGTATGCAATCCTGCACCGTTAGCCGCAAATTAATAATAGCATTGTAGAATAACATTTAAAACTGATAAATGAACTGAGGACTCTGTGTCAACTCCGATTAATTTTGTAGTATTTGTAGTGTCTGTTATAGTTTAGTAAAGTAGTTTATAGTGTGGTAATTAAAATATTGTATTTTATTTTATTATATTTTTGTATTGTTTGTAATAGTGTTGTAACTTAAGCATTGTATGTATTTTTTTGGAAACTAATAAAAATAATTAAAATACATAAAAAAAACTGCCACTGAAAGTTTCAGCATTACAGGATAAATCTCCTTTGGAAGCCCAAGAAATCCCTCTAATAGACAGGTTCTTCTCCAAACTTAAGATAGTAATTGGCTTTTACCAGGTCACTTATGGTTTAATTGAGGTTTTCTCCTACATCATGTGGCCAGATTCCCTGGAGGTTATTGCCAAGTATTCAGGAGTACTACAGCTAAATATCCTTCAGATTGCACTTATTCAGTGCCTTTTTACAGGTTTACAAGTCGATGCATTTGAAAGCTTATTTGCAATGATGGCAATAAATGCTGCTGTTATTGGCTTGTCTGGCATCTCTATTACGGAGTTCAGAGAGCAATCATCTTGAAAAGCCGAATCCAAGAAGGGGAAGAAAAGTCAAGAAAAGTATCAGAGACAAAAGAGCTGGTGTATAGGAATTTATTTTTCTTCCTATACGTGACCTACCTGAGCACGTGTTCCAAAACGGCCACTTTCCTGCCTTTTGCTTGCCGAACACTTTGCCGAGATTAAAAGGAAGAGTTCTGTTATAAGTACCTGAAAGCAGATTATAGCACAGAATGTCAAGGCCAATAGTACCAATATTTGCTCATCGGGGCGTACGTATCCACTGCCTATGTCATTGCCCTTCCTGTCGCCTCATTCATCACCCTTTGGAGACAAGTAAGAAAAATATCTGCTCCAAGAGACGCCCAACCGTGCTCTAGTATGGAAATAATCACAGGGTTGCGTTTTCTTTTTGAAAACTATAAGCCTCGTTCTTGGTACTGGGAACTGGTTAAAATGTCTCGCAAAGTGATCCTTACATCAGCTCTGATTCTGGTGGGTCAAGAGAGCAGATCGTACATTGGCTTAACACTAGTCATCGCTGTCATGTATGGAATGCTTTTCTCCTGGATGCGCCCCATGCAGGATGCGTTCGAGAACAGATTGATGTTCACGTCCCTTGCCGTGACCCTAGTCAACTTGGCTGTTGGAGCCGTGAGTAGGATTCCAGCAGAGAACATACCAGGCGCAGGCGAGCCGTACGCTGACGCAATCTTCTTCAAGGTTTTGGTACTTGGAGCAAACACTTTGGTGATTGGCCTAGTTGTTGGTATGTAACATCGCAAACATTTAATTTGAAGCAATTGTTATTTGTCATTAATTACTAAACAGTGACGAAAGTCATTGGATTATTACTGAGCAAATCACTCTTCTAATGAATGTTGGATTTAATAATTATAGACGAGTGAAAGTTAGCGTTGCGTACAATGCCGAGTTGGCTATGATTCCATCATCTAAAATCAATGAAAGCGAATAGATCATTATTGATTTTTGGAACTTTATACTCTTGTGCTTCTTTTTGTACAACGGGCCCCGTTAAAGCGTTTTTTCCTCTCGTACACACTAATATGATTGAACACGCTTATCGTTTTCATCGAAACGCACACACTCATTTAAAAACGCTATTAATGGTATCAGTGTGGACGGCGAACACGGACGCTTTTTAAAACGCTACGTTTTCGATCGTATCGGTCCGGAAGATAAGCGAAAACGCTTTAGTGTGGACGGGGCCTCAGAACTTTTTTCTTTTGGTTTCAGTTCAATACACTGTGGTCCTGTATAGCTACCTCAAGGAATGGAGCAAAAATCCGCATTGCTCTTTTTCTTGCTGTCTGGCTTTGCTTCTACCTCTCAACGATTTGCAGGGTGAAATTCGCGGACTAGTTGGAACTGACGTCGTTACTAGCCAACTGCAAACAGGACAAATTGATGCGCCCACTGTTATTGGAGCCGTAAAAGACAGCGGTGTCATTGATGTCAATCTGGAAGAAGGTGACCAGGAAGATGTAGCTACCACGGTCTTGCCGGAAGAAAATTGTCCAGACACCGAGTACAAAAGACAAAAATGTCACAAACAGAATCAAACGGTGCTATTTAGGCTCCCCATCATAGTGGAGGACACACACTTGTAAATCACTGTAAGAACAACATATTCAAATCTAAGGCGAAATAGCACTGGTAGTAATAGCACACCCGTGAACATCGTTTGTAAGAAACTGATTATAACCCGTCAATTACTTTCAAATGTCATAGTTATCAAAATTGTTAAAAGGTAAAGAATAGAGCATTGCTAACATTGCACGAAGAAATATTACACGCGACCTCGAATGTTAACATGTTTTTTTAATCTTTGAACTCTAGCAGCTAATAAAAAGGCCTTGTACATTCAAGCCAAATGAATTTGGCAATGAACTTGAAGACAACTTTTCCCGTTTGCAGATGCAGTAGAAAGGAGTTAACGTCATCTAGGAGTAACTATATTTTCGATGAAAGTGGAATTATATTCCGGCATTATATAACTCACCAAGAAAAGATGTACTTCTCTTGTGCCTTTTTTCGGTAGAGTCCGAGTTGTGTCTTAAATAGAATTATGCTCAATTAAGTTCATACTTTGGTTGAGGATTACAAGGAAAAAAAACCTAATTATTGCTAATTAGAATGCGTCATTAAAACTTAAAACCCAGCCGAGAAAATTAAATAGTTATGTCACGAGTGTGTATCTTAGTTATTATGAATGCAAGTTAAAATTGAAGTAAACCTTTCAAGGATTACATAAGCTTTCGATTTAGTAGACTATGCGTTTGATCAAATTAAATTATTCGGTTAATTTTTTAAAAAAATAAACATTTCTCATTGTGATATTTTTACCTCAAGTGGTAAGTTTTGTTCTTTTGTATTATTTTTATGGGCTTCTCTGACAGAAAAACGTATCAACTGCCCTAGAAACGTGAGGGGTGTACCTTAATGAACTACCCTGTGTTTGCAAGTATATTCCAGATTTTCCTTTAGCTATAGATTTATAGGTGATATATATTGAAAACAAACCTTAACGTGAAATAAATGATAAAGATTGTACATTTCAAGCTCGGTGATAAATGATAAAGATAAAATGTCCATTATGTCACGAGTGTGGGACAAAGAAAAAATCTAGGTTGATGACACGCGTCCTGCATACTGTCGATGTCGAAAGCATCAAGTGTGTGATTTACCATCTTTAATATTTATTTCACACTTGATGCTTTCGACATTGCCGATCCTAGCAGTATGTAGGACGCTTGTCATATTTGAACCTAGTAAATGGCCCATTTCACTACGAGTCTCTCGTAGCTTGGCCTGGTGGCTATCTGGTAGGCCATGATTCCCGTCAGGGACTCAATTGTTTTGGTCCCACGCTCGTGACATTACATCCACATTTTGTCCTCTTCAAAACTGAACGTTTTAGAAGATTTATTTTAATACTGTTAAAACAGTCTAACAACATCAAAAAGATATGTAACCACGATAATCAAACAAACAAACAAACAAAAAAACCTTTATTATATTATATTTATACGCGTTATTAGTTTAAAGCAAAAGACTTTCATGTTAAGTGGTGTTTCTAGAAACTAAAACATAACTATGTACATTAAAAATAATAATTAGCAATTATTTACAACTGAAGTGTAGGTGAATTGCGGTGGTAAATATCCACCAGAATTGTTTGAAGTACACCATAGTTATTTGAATTACATAGATACATTCGTAGGTTTTCTCTGTTTTCTGCAAACTAAGTGTCAAAAAGAAAAACATAATATTTATCCACCTGCCTGTGGCTTAATACATACGTACACATTTAAGCAGGAATGTAATCAACGGCTTAAATAAAATGTGTTTAAGAAAAGGTTGAATAAAGTGTGGTAGGTGAGCTCGGCACGAAACCAGACGTTTCCGGCAACAAACGTCATCCCCAGGATCCCCTCGGGTGTACTTGTCAAAATTGCAGCTCGCCGGGAGAAGGCCCTGACAAACACTCAGAGATATTTAAAACGTAATCTTATGCATAGGCGTACGGGCACCTTCGGACCTGGGGGGGGCGGAGAACTTGTTGCCCGAAAAAAAAAATGGCATGGGTTGAAAGCCGAATAAACAGGCTACGAAATGGACAACAGAACGTGCGTTAAATTAATCTCGTGACGTTGCCCAAAGATGTCAATGCACTGAATCCTTTTTCTTCGGAAATTTGTATTTATTCACTTTAGTTCAGCAAAAATAAAAGTATTTTTGGGAGGCAATTTACATTGTTTTTCCCCCACTTGAAAGTTATTTAAAATGCGTGAAACATTTTGAAGATGAACGGGTTGAAACATATTGTTGAAAGTTTTGAGCTCATTAGAGTCAAAAGCATTAGCTTCATTACATTTAATTTGTAACCGTATCGCAGCTTTGTTTTTGGGTCCACCGCTCGCAAACGTTCAAACTATGGAAAAGCTGATTGCAGCTAAATAATGCAGAATTTGCGAGAAAACCGAGTATGATTATAGCAATTGCAAAAGGAAACGAAAGCAGATTAATGAGAAATTTGGACTTTTGAACCACAAAGTTCGGTATATTTCCAATATTTTTTTTCTGTTGATATTATTCGTTTTGATTGTAATTTTCATGATTTGTCTGCTTATTTTCTATTTTTTCTCTAGCTTGTTGCCCGAATTCTTAGCGTTTTGCCCGAAAAATTTTGGCACTGGGGGGGCTGCAGCCCCCCTCGCCCCCCCCCCCCCGCCTCGTACGCCTATGATCTTATGAGGTGCTAAATGAGCCATAAAATTGGATGTGTTGCTTTGACAAAGCTCTGTTTGCACTGCCCAGAACTGAAGAAACATACAAAGCTAATAATAAATATCTCCAAACGGTAGTAGGCCTACAGTGATAGCTGAATATCTAGGTCCACCAGAATCGGATTAGAAAGCGCCACATGGGGCACTAAAAATGACGATTTTCTGTCCTTGTGTTGAACTACAACTACGTCTATTAAAGCTTATTATCACTCCAGATAAAGCAAAACCTGCCAATTTGAAACTTGAAAAGTATAGTTTGGGCCATTTTCGAAAAATACGATCACGTGGATTCAGTCTAATGTTCACTCTTGGTCAAAAAAAAATCGAATAAGAAAGCGTCACATGAGGCACTGATAATGAAGATTTGCGGTCCTAAGAATGAACTACCACTGCGTATATTAAAGCTTGTTTTCTCTCCAGATCCGGTAAAATCTGCCTGTTTGAAACTTAAAAAAAGTTACTTCTGGCCTTTTTCAAAAAATGCCATCACGTGGATTCTCCCTAATGTTCACTCCAGGTCCACCAGAATCGAATTAGAAAGTGCCACATGAGCCACAAAAAATAAAGATTTTCGGTCCTTGGAATGAACTACCACCACGTCTATTAAAGCTTATTATCACTCCAGATAAAGCAAAACGTGCCAGTTTGAAACTTGAAAAGTATACTTTTCGGCCTTTTTCGAAAAATGCCATCACGTGGATTCAGTCTAATGTTCATTCCTGGTCCAAAAGAAACAAATAAGAAAGCGTCGCATGAGGCACTGAAAATGGAGATTTTCGGTCCTTGGAATGAACTACCACCACGTTTATTAAAGCTTGTTTTCTCTCCAGATCTGGTAAAATGCTATATTTGATAAGTTTGCTCCCCTTCGCCTTCCCTATTAAATGCCCGATTGCACAGTACAATAGGCCTTGAGAGCACAGGTAACCAAAGAGTACTATAAGAGTTTGTATGGTATCTATATATGGATTTTAAATTGAGCGTACTATGAGCGATTGTATGGATTTGAAAAATCTCCTGTTTGTTTGAAAAGTAATTCACTGGGCAAAGTTTAAGGGAAAACGTTTTCCAAATCCAAAATGCGATGGACCGGTTTTAGAGACATTGGCTCATCAAAAAGTTCGGGCTCAGAAATTTGAGTCACGCCTATGATCACCCATCACTTTTGCACCCCCAGTGATGGTGAAATCTAATTGAGAAGTTGTTTTCAAAGTTTATTCCACCGATTTTTCACCGAAAGGTGTCTTAAATTTCAGAGGTTCTTAAAAAAATTGTTGAGGACAATGGCGGGGCGAGCAGGAGGGTCTCAATGGGGTTAACCGTTAGCCGTAAAACGGCCAAAAATTTAGCCGTTAGGCGTAAAAAATGGAAAATTTTAACCGTTAGCCGTAAAATGTGTTAACCGTAAAAATCGGTCAGTGGTTATAAATAACCCAAACTAGTTCACTTCATCGTCCCAAAAATGGTCCAAAGACCTAAAATACGTTTTTCAATAATGGAAATTGATTTTTAACTATTAAAAACAATGAAAATTAACTTTTAACTTCTGTTAACCGTAATGGAAATAAATTAACCGTTAGTCGTAAAAAGGCCAAAATTTTAACCGTTAACCGTAAAAGCCACCACCCCATTGAGACTCTCGAGCAGGCCTTAGAGGCGAGGCCGGTCTCAATGGAGTGGTGGCTTTTACGGTTAACGGTTAAAGTTTTGGCTTTTTTACGGCTAACGGTTAATTTATTTCCATAACGGTTAATTTTCATTGTTTTAAAAAATTACAAATTAATTTTCATTATTGAAAAACATATTTTAGGTCTTTATTTATAATTATTTAAATTACTGACCGATTTTTTACGGTTAAAATATTTTACGGCTAACGGTTAAAATTTTCCAAGTTTTACGCCAACGGCTCAATTTTTGGCCGTTTTTGTCTCGTGTTACGTCGCGGTCACGTCGTGAACGACGTGACCGTGACGTAACACGAGATTATCCGAGTAGACTTGGTAGCTCACAATAGTGCTTTGTGTAAGACCTCTCGTAAGGTAACGAAGTGATAAAGTAGCAAGGAAACAAGGTAAGAAATAGCCATATTTACATAGATACATTTTGCTGATAAGATGCACCGGGATGCTGTTCTTCGTATTGCGCGTTTTCTCTTGTCGAGTTTTAAAGTGCTTATTTACGCGTGTGAGACATATAGTGTAAATGTTTGCATTATGAGGTATGTGTATAATGTAATATATTACATGAAGTACTATCTTTAGTAATACCGCCAAATCTGATAAGGAGATTTTATCTCACATATGTTGCTTAAATAGGTAGTTTTTTACATGGAAAATGAATTTATCTTTACGGTAGGTTTGTGTTTTGATATTATATTTGCGGTGGGTATTGTTAAAGTATGAATTAGAAGATAAAGCTGTTGTCAAATTTCTGTTTGCGTTACAAGAAAACCATTTTGGCGAGTGTTAGGGTAAAGGGTTGTTGACGTCAGAGCAGTTTTCAGATATGTCAAATAATGTGTCAAAAGGAGAATATTAAGTGAAGTTATCACGCAAACAGAAATATTGATGTGGTATCTCATCTTCGGCTTTGTTCTTAAACAGGATTGCTCCTTACAGAATAACTGACAGAACTGTAGGTATGTCGACAATATGTCAGAAAAAAAAAACTTTTTTTGTCGTTCCAATCTTTTAGATTCGGATTTCAAAGATGTAATAGACCGTAATAGTCGAACCAGATGTGTGCCTTTACTAGCTGGTGCAAGTTGAAATTTGCGCTGATTAAACTAGTTAAAAAACAACTTGTAGATCCCTTGGACATTTTTTTCCTTGCGTGTGTTCAATTCGAGTATTACACTAAACCATTTTGGAAAACAGTTCAAAATTCCCTGAATTCCCCCATTCACTAAGACACATGCTAAAGGTCAACTCGTCGCAGTATTAAAGAAAGACACAAACAAGAAGCCCTGTGGCTTTATAGACGTGCCTAGTAGCGTTATTTCCTTTTTTGCGTGACAACCGATATACGAATACGATACTTTGCCGCCAGTAAGGTCAAAGGCTGCTTGCTTATTTACACCGCTTTGATGTCTGTTTCCTTTCTTACACTAAACCGCATAAAATATAACTTGTCTCTTTAACTTATATCTTGTACAAGCCCTTTCTAATTGTCTGGTTCTATTTTGCTCTGTGGTCTAAGAGAGGATTTCTTGTTGAGTTAAATGGTTCATACAAAATGAAAAATGCGTATTACGCTAAGGTAAACAAAATTCCTGTTCCCGATATCATCTAAGCAAATGTCTGTTTTCTTTCTAATACTAAAAACTCGTAAAATATAACTTGTCTCTTTCGTTTATATCTTGTACTAGTCATTTCTTATTGCCCGGTTCTATTTTGTTTTGTTGTCTAAGTGAGGATTCATTATCGAGTTAGACCCATGCAAAATGCGTATTACGTATGTAGTTAAAATCCCTCTTCGCCATCATTCCTGCCTTATCTGAGCAATTAATGTCAAGTGGCAGATGACGTAGAAAGAAAAACCAGAGATTACATTATCTCCGTCCCATATCCCTTCCCCCATCCAGGCAATTTCAAGGGGCTGATGAAAGATGACCCATTCTAACCTAATCAGAATGCGTCTGCCTCCTTCACAGGCTTTTCCAAGGCCGCGCGGATTTTGGAGAGTTTTGGAAAGAGGCAGGGATTTTGAGCGAGCGCGAAGCGCGAGTGGTGGGTGATGGGAAGGGGGAAAATATAGAAGTTTTATATTTTCTTCATTCTGGAATAATGCATATAGGTTTTGGAAATTTAGTTATGATAAAAAATTTTCTGTATATTATAAAATGTTATTTATGTGTGGTGTATTGGAAAGATTCCTGGTCCTATGGCCTATTGTTAATTTCGGTGAAAACATGACGGTGAATAACAGGGAATGTTATGATTGTACTTCGTTTTCACAACTTAGAAATAGGTTACGTGCAGTTGGTCTTGTTCCTTGTGATTGTGGTAGACTGCAAAACAGTCGTTTGTTCTCTTAAGTCGTTGAAAGGCGCAGTGCGCCGAACGTTGTGAGCCTGCGAGGCGAGAAAAAACTTTTAGCGTCTCTCCCCAGTCCCACTCACAGTTTTACATTGGCGCCAGACCTCTCGCTGTCGTACTAAGATATTATACAGGCCCGTAACCAGGATTTTTCATGGGAGGTGTGTATGAGCGACTGTGGCACGAAATCTTGAGCGCCGCAGGCGCGTTAATGTAGGGGGGAGGGGTCTGGGGGTATCCTCTCCCAGGAAATTTTGAAAAAATAGGCATTTCGTGCGTTTTGAAGACAGTTTGTTAGGAGAAAAGGCAGGTAAAAGTGAAGAAAACGACGACAATAATTCTAGTACATTTTCAAATTCAAATCACATTTTTCGAAACACAACCTCAAAAACGTAGTTTACAATTTATTTAGCTAAAAATGACAGCAGCACATAGAAGGAAAACAGGAAAAAGATAGGTCTCTTAGCTTCATTTTAGTGTCAAAATGGTTATTACATAAATCAGCCAGAGTCGGTTTGTTGATCTTTTAGTATTGTCCTTGGGTGTTTCCGAGCCCAACAAGTACCCAGTCTCCTCTCTTTTGGTAGCGCCTGGGAATGGCACTTCGAATGGTTCGACTATGAAGGACATTAGGTAGAATGTATCGTTGAATTTAACCTATAATCACACAATTTGGTCTAAAATATACCACACGAATCTTCAAATGGTGGATCTTCAACCCAAAGGACCATATTGAATGTAAATAGTCGAAGTACAGAAATACCATTTCCCTTTATTTATTTATTTATTTATTTATTTATTCATTTATTTATTTATTTTAATATATATATATATATATATATATATTTTTTTTTTCACAATGAGCGGACTTCCAAGGCTCGTGGGGGGGGGGGGGGGTGCGAACGCACCCATCGCACCCCCTCCCTACGGGCCTGTTATACAAAGACCGAGTGCGTTACATGCGTTCGCAAAAGATACGACTAGCTGCAGTCTATGATTGTGGTGGAAATGGAGACTGTTTTCGTTTTTCGAAGTGTTAGTCATCAGATATTTGACTCGGTAGCAAGTCATTTGCTGCCCTGAGCGCCGATGGCGAATAGGGAAGTAAGTAATTAAGTATGAAAGTAGCAAATCGTAGTGCGTTTTAGATAGTGCGTTTTGTAGTTGTTGAATACCTTAGAAATCATTGCGAAGATTTTGTTGAGTTTTTGGAAGGGCAGTCTTGGTTTGACTATTTGAGTAGAATGTGTAGAAAGGGCACATGGTGCGATGCTCGTATAGCACAGGCTGTTGCAAATGCTTGAGAATGAAATTTGAGAATTAATATTGTAGAATCCGGAGATGGTTTTTCTGAGCTTATATGATTGTTAGCAACGGGTGCTACTTTACTGATCTGAAACACGAGACAGCCCAACGGGCACTTTGATTTGGCTAAAGGTGGATTTCCACTGAAGCGTAATTTTTTACGTGTGTAAAAAAGTTAGAGACAATGTATGAACGGCTTGCGTACACGTTTACGCAGGCCTTTCATACATTGTCTCTAATTTTTTTCACGCACGTAAAAATTTACGCGTCAGTGGAAATCCACCATAACGGTAAACCCCATTGAGACCCTCGCCTTTGGTACGGTATACGCGATATACGGAGCACCTGTCACGCAGCGTCTGTCACGCACTCACGCAAGCACGACACCCCCATGGCATTGTGATTTAAATTTGATATGTCAAACAAAAATATTTTACTCTGCAGTGCTAACACACAATTACTTATTTGGAAGTGGCAGTGGGTTTTACAACAACCTGTAGTCAGATTGAAAAGATTGGATGCCCTTCCCCGGTCTGTGCATTAGTTTTTTCGCATCCTTCCTGTTCTTCAAAATCTCTGATTGGTCAAATCGATGTCCCCGTATGGAAACAACATATCACGTGACAAAACTCGAACCGATGGTGAATGCGGCTTGAAATGGCGGAGTTATCTGAGGTGGTCGATTGCTCGAGGCTTTAGTGTGAAGGAATTTCTATTCTTTTTGTTGCAAACGAAGGTATGTGCTATAGGTTGGTGCTAGCATTCATCTGTATATTGTTTAACTGAAAGCTCTTTCAGAATTTTTTCGTGGTCGCTCAGAAACTACGCACCACTGGAAATCTGAAATTAGCGTCAAAACGCGCGAAGAATTTAAGGTTAATATTCTTTCGGCGAAATCTAGTCATCAAGCGTGTCTTTGAGCTCGATCATCGCTTGTAATTACGGGTTGATATTGAAAGAGCTCTTAAATTTATTGATAAATGCGCCGGGTTAGAAAAAATCTCGCTTGTTATGATAATATTTTGTAGCTGCACAGCGAAGCTTTGATCGAAAGGTCAGCAACGATTGAATCCGATCAGATTATAGCGCGCCTCACCCTATTAAGATTTCTTATTTTGCGATTCCTACATTTCATTTGATTTAGCTGTGGAATTTTTTCCCTCTGGCAACTTAAGGTTCGGCTGTAAATTAACTTGAAGACAAGATACATCCAAAACTTTGGCAGAATCATCGACCGGAAATTGATTCATAAAATAGCTTTCGCGACCCTGGCAGAGAAGTACAAGCATGACTCGATTGTGTATTTAGGCTTACCTCCCAATTGTATATAAAAATTCCCGTGGCTTTTTAATCCTTTTTTGTCGTTAGGTATTTACGGGGTGTAGCTATACTTGATAAAACAAGGGAATGTTTTCCTTGGGGTATTCGAATCGCAAGAAACTCAAATTGACAGCTTCGATGCCACGAACAGCCATAATAAGCTCTAAATTATCTGTTTTGATTTTCCAAGAATTCACGCTGTTGTAGAAGATGAATAAATGTGTACGATTGCCTTGATGGCTGCTGATTTTACAACAGCTGGTAATTGGGAGTAAAGACTGAGCCTCATGCGATATTTTGAAGTCGGGAAACACACTTGTCGACGCCTTTTGAATGTTTTGGATTGCGATCGATGGCACGATAAACACGAGACGAAAGCTTGTTCATTTCTGCATGATCACTTCTTCCAGAACTACGATTTAGCTAACGATTTATTTTGATCAGTGACAGTAATTTGGTTTCACAAATACATGTAGTTAAGCTTAATTAATGGCTTCTCAAAGCACTCGCTGACAATGCTAGTTTCAATATTTAATGTTTATAAAAATACATCATAATGAAGTCTTATATGAAATTTACAGACTCCTTGTAAGTATTTAGAAATCATTGAACAAAGGAAGCGAGCTGGGAGGATGTTTACCCAAGGAACAATAATACAAGAACTTAAGCTTTATCCTTCCCGCATGTTCGTTACATTAATATATTTTTAATACAATGCTTTGATCTTTTTTACAAGTGATATTGTAAATTTTTTTGAGCTAATCTGATTAAAGACATTTTTAATTGACTTTGAAACATATTGCCTTCTGGTGAAATGTACACTCATCAATTACCAGTATTGACTGAGGAATCTTTCAAAACATCTTGAACAGGCTTTTACATTTATACCCCGTACTAGAAAAAGGTTTAGTATAATAGTTTTTGTGCAACTTTAACTTTCCGGAAGTTAGTCCAGAAATGAAAACTATACAAAGTCAAGCACCTTTAGTACAGTTCGACCCCAAATCAAAGCACTTGTGAGTAAAGTTCCACAGTAGTGATGTTGATTTTTGACAAAGCCTGTTCTAGGCATTCAGTTAGCTGGGAGCAGCACCAGAATGGCAAGCAAAACATAAAATCTTCCAAATGCCTGGAACAGGCTATTTTTGGCAAGGAAAGCTAAATGTTATTTTTGCCTTTTAGGAAGATGATGGACGCAACTGCTTCGCCGATACTGGCTGGCAAGTGAGTGCAGCAATGTCTCTATTAATTTCCAATAGCTTTCAATTGTAAGAAGTGTTCTTAGACATTTATCCAGCAGTGGGGTTTCTGTTCTGGGTGTCCACTGATTGTCATTAGTGCCACTTATACGTTAACATTTGTTGGACATTTTCTGGGGAACTTTCCTCAAAACAAATCTGTCCTTTTTGTAATTTAATTTTACACAATCAGAAGACTTGTAAAACCAATGTATATGTTTCTGCCCATTTCTATGCCAGTTGGTGTCCTTATTATTTCAGCCATTATTCTATCAGGCCCATATGCAAGAGCTACAACTTTCTTGCATTCAACAAGCTTATGACAGGTCTATGACATGACATAGGACTGTTTTCATGCAGATCTGTTGTAAGGATGTGTTAGGTTGATTTACATGACAAGATTCGTGTTGTGGTCATGGCGTTAACCTGTTGCATGCGTTCATCATCATCATCATCATCATGACTCACCAGGCCAGTACAGGTAGTGGCATAAAGCCATGTTGCATGCGATAATCATAGGTAAAATTGTACTGTCCATCTTGGCTTTTAAACAGAAAATGAAATCACAAGTGATTTTAATCATGAACTGTCATACAGAGTGTAATCTTTTGCCCTTGACTAATTAATATAAACTGAATTGTTGTGAAAGAAAGCACTTCAACTTTGTGACTCCTATTTATATTTTGTCAAAAAATATCATGGTTATCTTGAAATACGAAACCGGATGCTGATTTCATTAAGTTACATTAAAGTAAAATTTAGAAGCAAGAACAATGAAATTAATTCAAAGCAATGGGTTCTAAGAAGAGGTTTTGGTAGCAAATTGTGTTTTTAGGTTCAATACTAGCCAATTAAACAGTTTTGAGGCCCAATACTTCAAGAATTAGTGCTGGGAACAGGAAACCCCCCAAAACCCAGATGAAAAAATAAATGTGAACTGTCTGCATACTCTATATTCTTAAACTCATTATTAATTCATCAAGTTAAAACAAAGAAAATCATAACCATACACTGTAGAGGAGGTTTGGATACACAGTCTTAATAAGCATAGATTTTTTACCATTTATTTCTTTGTTTACTCATAGTTTTTGTTTTGACTGAGATTATATATCTCAAACACTCAAGACAGTGCTTCATTGGCTATCCAAACACCTTGAATTTTGTCAAAATTACCCAACATCATATTTTTTACTCTCTTCTCTGTGTTTCGATATCCCGATGAAACACTGCCTCTCGTGTTTGATATTTTACATTAAAAGGAGAAGGGAATCAATTAAAATAAATTAAGGGAGAAATAATATTGTAAGTACAGGTCAAGTACTGTTAGGTAATGTGATCTCAAACTACTTCATTCTTTGCAGCATCTTGAATGAATCCATCCCTAAAGATGAAGCTGACCAACTTCTTCAAGACCTGTTTCATGAAATGAGTAAGTATGAAACATATAGTTAGAGATCGAGATAGAGAGATCAAATTACTCTCAGCACATTTTTTGCAATTGTATATACGCAGGGCTGCAAAAAACAGTCGGTCATTGGACGAACAAAATTTGCTCATGTCCAACGAAATCCCAAGTGTGGTGTGACATGATGTCCGGACAATTTTTTGATCGTAAATCATTTTACGGCAACCATGAATAAAAATCTGTCTAACCACAATTTTGTTTTGTCCAACCAAGATGGTGTCTTAGTAGGACATGTCCTTTCAAGTGAAAAAAATTATTTGCAGCCCTGATACGGGTAGTATTCGTGTTTTTTGCCAATAATTATAAGCAAGCACTATTGGTAACCAAATGATTTTGGGTGTCATTTGGAAGAAATAAGCCTTTAGCGTGGTAATGGTTCAAGTAACCTTTAAACTAAAAATGTTTGGAAGTTAGTAAATATTCAGAAAGTTACAAAACTTTGTTAATTATTAATCAACTGTCTTGATACATTCTGAAAGTGTTTCAACCATTTTCATTTGTTGATTTTAATTTTATTTTGGTTTAATTTTGTAGATGAAGAGAGTCTTGATGAAATCCGATTTGCAGCCTACCGCACTGCAGCAAAGCTGCTTTTCATCCAGAACAGAACAAACTGTAAGTATATAAATAAAAAATACAACTGGACATATCTTCAATCAGTTACACAAATGTACAGTATATAATGGAGTCGAACCTACATGTACAAGTATCTGTTTTTTTTTGTATGGTGCTTGGCCTTCCCTACACTAGTTGAATGGAGCACACACAGTTTTCACCAACATAGAACGTAAGAAATGTCGTGAAAAAGTGGCACATTCTCAAATTGTTATTTGCCATCTAATGTTACTAGTTTTTCTGGAAAAAATTAATATAATATGAGCTGATATCGGTATATATAATCAAAATTCTTGGTTTGAATAGCTTGTAAGGCACTTCAGTATATAATTTCTAGTTTGAAACTCCAAAGCTCACCATCCATCAGAGAAAGAGGAATGTTTGCATTGTATATGTACATGTGTACATGTACATGAGACTGCCGAAGTTAGAGTGAACAAAAGTGTCCATGTACTGTAGTTGCTGCTATTGGACGTAACATTACCTTGTGCTGAGAAGGCAGCGCAGGGCTGCAAATAACAGTCAAAATTTGCTCATGTCTGACGAAGTCCCAAGTGTGGTTGGACATGATGTCCGGACAATTTTTTGATCGTAAATCATTTTACTGCGACGATGAATAAAATCTGTCCAACCACAGTGACTGTCTTGTTTTGTCCGACCAAGATGCTGTCTTAGTAGGACATATGTCCTTTCAAGTGAAAAAAAATTATTTGCAGCCCTGCAGTGTGTACCATATTCCCATGTACATGTACATGATTGTGCTGTTGGTCTATATACCACTCTCTGATGCCTTAAAACTGTACCACACTTTGCAGCTAATTGTTGACTGAGCCAGGTGTCCTTCTGTTTCTTAGGGAAGACAAGTTCAGGATTTAAATCCATCCTGTAAGGGCCACAATTACAATAATTACACGGCACAAACACAAGCATTCACTATTTTAAAACCATCCATTTGAAACCTGAAGCATCCTGTTAAAACACATTCAGCACTTGAGAAGAATACAAATTGATTAGCACTATTGGCATTGTTTAATTTGGCAATTTACAGACAAGTTATGTTTACATCCATTCCAAGGATGGGAGGGTGTCACTCCTGGGCAGAGTGATTGAGGCACTGTGAGAGTAGAATCTCTCGCTCATGAACACAACACAGTGACCCCAGCGAGCTCTCCAGTCAACCATTAGGCCATCATTTCTCCTAAATACATTGTATCAACTATAAAAAAGGTAAAAAACGGCGAGGTCTGCTTTTGAGCCTAGTAGCCCATTAAGCCAGAGCTTATGCTGGTTTCAGTGGCATGAAGTGACTGGGAGTATTTCTACTTCCCCTGGATGGGATGCTAGTCCATTGCAGGGAAAACCTGTCCATTACAAATTATTTTTTTTGCCAGTACCCATTTATACACCTGGGTGGAGAGAGGCACTTTGAGAGTAAAGTTTCTTGCCCAAGAACACAACACAATGTCCCCGGCCAGGGTTTGAACCCAGACCACTAGATCCGGATTGCAACATGCTAACCATTAGGACACCTCCCCTCCCATAGATCAATCATAAGTGCTCATTAATGTTTGTTTTTATCTTGTGCAGTGCACTTGGTTGATGTCTATAACATGATTGAAGCATTTCGGGAAAATGGCCTAAACACACTTGACCACAACACAGAGCTCCATGAGACAAGGCTGGAGGCAATTGTATCCAGCATTTTCTATGCTTTGAACAAAAGGTTACCTACATCTCATTACATTGACGTAGAGCGATCCATAAGTCTGGTAACAAACTGGCTTTTATATGCATATGACAGGTAAGGAAGCTCTCCTTCCAATAGCACCCCCTTTCTTATTTAGGTGCCCTCAATTTGACTCTCTCAGACTTACTTTCTCTTTCAAATACAGTGTCATCAGAGTACATTAAGATCGTCTGTGATTCATCTGCCTTCTAACCTGTTTACATCATTCCTTCATTGCAAAATGACTTCTAAGTGTTCCAACTGTAATTTTCATGTAAAGGCATAGTTCCTTCAAATTAAAGATCTCTGTGATTTCCATTGTACCATGTTTCTATCCTCCCCCCCCCCCCGGAGATGGGCTGCTAGTCAATCGCAGGGTTATCCCCCCCCCCCAGCAATTATAATTTGCTGGTACCCATTTATACACCTGAGTCGAGAAAGGCACTATGAGAGTAAAATGTCTTGCCCAAGGACACAACGCAGTGCCCCAGCGCCAGGCCTCGAACCCGGACCACTCAATCTGGAGTTGAGCGCGCTTACTGTTAGGCCACCATGCCTCCCACATTCAGATGTAAAGCTGTTATTAAGTAATCCAAATTTGATTTTTTTTTGGTTTTCAGTGATGCCATAGGTAGAATTAGAGTACTGTCTGTGAAGACTGCTCTGTCAACGCTTTGTGCTGGGCGTCTTGTAGACAAACTGAGATGTAAGTACCCTTTTGAACAAAAATGTTGTAGTTTGATTTTTACACGTACTTGTTTACTGAAAGTCACTTATACAATGTATGGCAAACAGTTTGTTTTGATGGCATACCAGGGCTGCAAATAACAGTCAGTCTTTGGACATTGGCCGACCAAAAGTTGCTCATATCCGACAAAATCCAAAGTGTGGTCAGACTTAAGGTCCGGACACTTTTTTGATTGTAAATGATTTTACGGTAATGATGAATAAAAATTTGTCCGACCACAATTTTGTTTTGTCCGACCAAGATGGTGTCAAGATGGACATATGTCCTTTCGCATAAAAAAAAAATATTTGCACTTTGGTGGGATCAAAAAAGCTGGAAGTTGTGACAAAGGCTACATATTATCCATGTAGCTGAAAGACATTGTTGCATTCAACAATGGATATCACTGATTAACAGGACACCAGCATTTCAATGTCATGGGGTCTACACCCATACATGAGGCTGGGTAAGTGGCCGTAGGCACATTTTTGACTAAAGACTGAAGTTCACTTTTTTTTCTTTGCAGATCACTTTTCTCAGATAGAGGATGACAATGGGCTGCTAAACTTTCCCAAGTTTGAAGCTTACTTGAGAGAATTGCTACAGGTTAGTTTTTTTTTTCCATTTTGACAAGAATTTTAGCCACATGTATCACACCACTAAGAACTACAGTGAAATACTGATTTTTGAACCCTCCAAATGAAGGGAAACAGATTGGTTCAACAAATCAGAGAAAAGATTACAGTGTTCGACTGAGTGAAGCAAATTCAAGGAAAACAACCTTTTGGGTGGATAACTCTATCCAGTGGACAACTTTTGACAAAAGTTTAAAATGTACTATGCTATTCATACTGGGGAGGCACGGTGGCCTAATGGTTAGAGCGCCAGACTCTGGATCGAGCGGTCTGAGTTCGAGCCCCGGCCGGGGTCACTTGTGTTGTGTTTTTGGGCAAGACACTTTACTCTCATGGTGCCTCTCTCCACCCAGGTGTATAAATGGGTACCGGCGACATAATGCTGGGGGGGAACTCTGCAATGGACTAGCATCCCATTCAGGGGGGAGTAGAAATATTCCTAGCCGCTTAATGCTACGGAAACCAGGATAAGCTCCGGCAGTGTGGGCCGCTTGGCTCGTGGCTTCTCCTTCCTCCTTTATGCTATTCATTGGATAGTGAATATCGGTTTTGACATGTTTTCAACCCTTTCAACAACTGGGCCCTGGTGGAAAAGGTACATGTATAGCAAGGGTTATGTGCTTTTTGTTACATGATGGTATTTTTTTGCATTTATTTCAGCTCCCAGCTGCTGTGGGTGAGGCTCCAACATTTGGTTTTTCTGAAGACATGGCAAATAAGTTCTTCAATCCAGATGGGGTAAGAACAGTGAAGGTCGCACCACTGCATTAACTTTTTCACATCTAAATTCCATGCCATCTTGTTTTTGTAGCCATACCATAATATATGTTGTAGGTTAAATTATTTTTCAGGTTAAATCTGTTTCCAACCTTGGTTATTGCGGTTTTCAGTGAAATGCGAACTCTGAAATTTAAAATCCAACTAATGATTGTGTTTTTCGCTGCCATCAATCATAATTACATGTATGGTGACTGCTAACGAACAATGACAAACAGAAACAAACAAAGTGGATCAAAAATCATTTCCAATCACAACTGACAGACGTGAACTTTTGACCCAGCAGAAGTGAACTTCTGTGTCTCGAGAGGTCCGCTAAGATGATAGACGGCAGCAAAAAATGTAAACCGGTGGTCGAGGATTGCATTTCAGAGTTCGCATTTCACCTGAAAACCGCAGGATAATATGTTCAACCTTAAGATGACACTTTTAATAAACAAATTTGAATATATTTGTTGGAATTTCTTTTTAAATGAATTGTCATTGTCATTGTAAACGTATTATTTTCAGGTTGCAACAGATTAACCTAGGTTGGAAACAAATTTGACCTACAACAAATTATACACTGTTAACATGATATTTGGCCAGTTGCAGTATTTGACTAATCAAGTAATCTTTCTCCTCCTTATTAGCCATGGAAGAGAAATGAGACAGTGCTTCTTAATTTCCTTGAATGTGTGATGGGCAGTGAAGCGCCCCTCTGCTATGTTTGGCTGGGAACAATGCAAAAGATGGCCAATGCTGCGAAATGTAAGTATAGACTTGGCATTGCCTGCAGTAGATTATTGGCTTACGTCTCAATCATTATTAAAGATATTTTTATTTTAGCAGGGAGCCCACGTCACAAAAAGGTGGTTTTCAGTGGGGCCCTGCATAAAATAAATAACAAAATTAATATGATAAAAATGGTTAAAAAGTGAAAGTTAAAAATAGAAGATGTAAAAAGTTAAATTTTAAAAAATGAATATAAGAAATTAAAAAACTTATCGAATACTTCTAATATGTCTTTTAAAAGTTAAAATGTCAAATGCGCTTTTTGCTTTGTCGTGTAAAATGTTCCATTCGTGAGCAGCTTGATTAATAAAACGGTTCTGGCCCCAGGAGCGACCTGACTTGGGCCTACAAATGTCATTTCGTCCATGAGTATTATAATTATGAATGTCTTAAAAGCTATAAAAATTAAAATCCCAGTCAATCAAGCCATTTAATGCCTTACAAAACTCTTTTGTTTCTTCCTTTAGGTGAACACCAGATTCCTTGTCAGATATGCAAGACCAAGCCCGTGGTCGGGTTTAGGTAAAGGTTTCTAATATTCAGAGCTCTGTTAAAAGTATACATGTAGAATATGGATTTGAATTTGTGACAAAACTTGAGATTACTAGTACAGTCGAAGCTCTCTTACGGCTTGTGTTTCTTTCTTTTTCTTTTTTTTTCGGGGCCCGGTTTTTTTACGGGTATTACAAAATTACACCCACAGTGTGACATGCATAGCGGCTTTCTTTCAACATCCATCTTTTCAGAAGGTCATGCTAGTGGGTTGTGATTGGTGGATTGTGATCCTTTATGTTTGTTTAGCATGTCGAAAGATGACTTGTATGTAGAAAGATAGCCGCTATGCACATTCACCGCGGTCAAACGTTTCAGGCACTTTTCTTTCTATTTCGGGGAGTTTCGTTTATTATGAAGTGTTAGTACGAGCAAGGATAGATGAAATAGCACCTGAGTGTAAACAAAATCCCATTCCTCAGGTAAACGAGTGTTTTTACTTTTTAAATTTTCCGCATTCGAGCCAAAGTTCTTTGACAAAATGGCGCCGACAAGATCGCATATTGCTATTTACAAACACATAGAACCTTTTTTAGTAAAGCTCCAAAAAACTTAGTAAATCGTCAGAATACCGGTAATGTATTGAACTTTGAACTGTGAAAATTAAAACCTTATCTTTGAAGTGCTTTTCTTGTTTTTTGCATATTTCTGACGTTTGACCGCGGTCGACTATGCACATAACAGTGAACTTGTTAGCCTGCAGATGTAGACATATTTCTGCCTGTAGTTTTCAGTTACGACTTTACACCCCCAAGAAAAAATGCCAAACGAGACCTTTTCAGGCGGGTAAAACAGCTGGCTAAATTCCATCTGTGTTGGCATTCTGGGAACTTGGCAAACCCCCTTACATGTACTTGTAAATAAATGCCAGTAAGACTAAAACGTGGGTCATCACTGTCTTGTTTTGGTTTCAAACCTCGCATCCAGTCATTCTTGAATCAATAAGTGTTCTGTTTGCAATTGCATTTGCTGCTGCTATAACAGATGCAGTTAAACTTCACCGATTTTAATTTTTTGATACATTATACTGTAGGTACTTTCAATTGGTTTCAATGGTCCAGACCAGCATGTTATAATAAACTTATCAGTGGACATTCTCTCCTTGTCTTTCAGGTACAAGTGTCTTCACTGTTACAATTACACTCTGTGTCAGGTATGTGGCGTTTGTTTTGCTTTACCTGTGACAGACTCCTTGGCGAGGTAGAGCAAAAAGAAGAGGCTGTGAGCAAAACGAGCCAAGGGTTAACTGGGCATTCTCGACCCCAGAGCTCTTGTCTTTTGCGCATGACTGACGGCGTCAGTCACGTGCAAAAGGCAAGAGCACTGGGGTAGAGAATGGGGAGAGTGGCATTGTAGTGAGCTTTCTGTGCATGTTTCAGGTCACGTGTTATTACGTCAAGCTGTTGTCAATGAGTTGATTTCTAACCATTTTGGCATCAAGTTTAATTGATGAGTCAAGTGACCTTTCTAGGTGTTGACCATGGTGATGAGCTTTCATGCCAATTTACGCTGGTCCCAATCCCATTGCCAAGAGCAGTTTTTGAGTGATGTAAAACCAAAACCAAAAGTTATCACTTCGGCTGATCACAAAGGACGCAAACAATCCAGTGAACCAATCAAAACTAGAAGCAAATACATGTAGCCGGATGAAGCGCGAGAGCGAGTCACAAATGGCTTTGGTTTTAGTTCTGATTAGTTGAGAAAGTGGCATGAGTGTGTTAAACCAATCACTAAGTGTAGTAATGCAAAACCAAAGCAAAAGCGGATGACTTTCGACACTTAAGTGAAAAACGCTCTAACTACGGCAGAAAAGCTTATAAATGATTAACTTTTCAGGATTGCTTCTGGAGGGGCAAATCTTCACAAGGCCACAAGCAAGACCATGATGTTCGGGAATACTCCACTTGGGTTAGTTGACATGCATGTAGGAGATTGTACTTTGTACGGTGTAAGAGAGTTTTGTGACGAATTTATTATTAATTTTTGAGGGTTGATTTTGCCATTTTGTGAAAAATCAACTTTATGAAAGATTGTTAATCAGAGGTCAAGATGGCTCAGAGATGTAACTAAGGTTTGAAACTGGTGGAAATTTCTTCGCCATAGGCGGGATCTAGTGAAGAGGAGGGCTTTGAAACCTACCCAATTGTCCCATTTCCCAGCCTTCATAGGCGGTAATATTCGTGCAAGCTGTATAAATAAAACAAACAAATCAAAATACACACGTTTATTATGGCCAGGGGGTTATAATATTATTTAATTATAGCAACCCGTTTAAATGCAAATTGTTATGCATGTTTAAGTTGCTTTTTTCTACGTTTCTGCTAAAAACAGTTCCAAGTTCGACCGTTTCATGTACCATTATTTCGTGGTCATTTGTGAAAAGTATGAGTAGGAAAACATTTAGTGTTTGTTGTTGTCGTAATCACATAAACTGATATTCGCTTATGTTTATTCATGTTCATTCAGAATGCTGGCGAGAGGGGCAGTTCTTTCAGGAGCAAATTCCTCTGTGGAGGAGGAAAGAAAAAACGTTCTTCGCTGCCAGAGTTCCCCAAAGAACCAGAGCCTAACAAGACGTTAGATGTCACAAACATTGTGTAAGTATTGATGCTTTCCTGTTGTTACTCTTCTGCTCGGAAGGTTTTCGCTGCGACTGTTGGCCGACGAAAGCCGAGGGAGCAGTCGGACGCGCCCGAAAAGTTGACGGGAAACTTCGTTCCTTTTTTTTTGACATTTTCGTAGAAGCACTCGAAGGGTTTCCGATTTTTTTATCCAATCAAAAGACAACGCGTACACTCGGGAGTCCTCCGATAATTTTCCCGCCAGCTTGAGGCAATGAGAACACGTCATGTTGCCTAGCAACTTCGGTGATGAAAACCGCAGGCTCAATGAATTTCCCGCAACAAATCAATTAGAAATGGGAACAAAGACAAGTAATATGTGACTTGGATTTGAAAGTTTCAGAAAACTCTCGATTTTGGTCGTAAAACTTCCTGATCCCTTTGTCCAATGAGTGTGTTTTCATTATAATTTTGTCGAGTTCTTAAATCAGTTGTAAAAAGATGTTTTTTTTTTCGTTTGCCTGCAAAACGCCGTTGAGATTGTAAAAAAGAAAAAAAAAGTTTGCATATTTCTGTGAGTTTAGATTTCGTTAGTTACAAAGCCTTGGTTATGTCGACGAAAATCGATTCTGGTGGCTAAGTTGATATTCCCTTTACTTCAAAGATTTTGTTTTTTTGTGGAAACCCAAAGTAAAATTTACCCGTCTTTGCTTTTAGTTCTTGTTCTAAGATCAGCCACCCGCTAAGTTAACAGGCCATTGACGTTAATTTAGTTATCATTTTTACAGTCGATAAGATAAAATAACCGCTGGTTTAGATACCCTATTGACTAACGGTTTATCAAACTAATACTTAAGTTTAGTAGTTTTTTTTTTTCGGGTTCTCCCAACAGAAATCGCACTCAAACCTTTTGGACACTCTGCCACTGAGCTACATGCGACTCGTGTGAACTAGGCGATATAAAATAGTTTTTGGAAATTCCAACTTATTTTAATAAAATTTCAATCGTTTCACCCCTTTATAGACAATCTTCTTTTGGCACAACAGTCTGCCGAATACATCGCTTGCAAATGACACCTTATTTCACATGATTTAGCTTCGCATACAAATTCTGTGTGACCATACCTTTCTTATAATTCTAGTTGGGTGAATTCGATGCTATATTAGTACAATTTACACTTGGCGATGCGTTCTTTTATTGTTATTACACACATACATGACTTAGTATTGATGTTTGTAAGGAGAACTTTTATTTATAAGTGTTTTAAGGCAACAGTGGAGTCTGAAAACAGGTCATCTTGAAGAAGTCCCGTTTTCAAAGAAGACCTGTTTTTAGATCGACTTTGTCATGTGAACGGCCAAATAGATAGATAGTTTTATTGAAGTTTTAAAATTACAGCTTAAGGGCTGAATTAGATAAAACTTTACAAGTATACAAATGTTTAGTTTGTTGTTTGTTGAGAAACTGTTGTTTGTTAGCGATTTGTGAGCACGTGAAATTGTTTTCACTGTTGGTTTAAGACTTTCGATGGAATCTTTCGAAGTGGACGACAATGAACAATATTTCTTCGAGCAATTTGACTCTTTTATACCTGTATTATTTAACCAAACAAAAACCTGCTTTCCCCCGAAAGACACACGGTGATATTTTTCTGGTTTGATCGATTATTTTATTTTTTACAGTCTGGTAAACTCCGTATCTCCACGATTGGGCAAAATCCAGTAAATAATTAATTGCAACCGATTGCGATCAGTAGTAAATAAATGATTCATGTTTACTCCATATAACGTTTTTATTTCACTGCTACGTTGCGTAGCAAGATAATACTCAGATTCGACAAGCTCGGAGTTAATTTTCTGTTGCTTGAAATGGAATGCCGATCGCAAAAATGGGTACATTGTTGGATTGTTTTACCGAACAGCAAGATCTTTGCGACGAATTGGGCGAGGAATTAAGATGAGTTCTTGCGGTAGCAGTAGCGGCAGTAGTTCTAGCGGCAGTAGTTCCAGTGCGGGTAGCAATTCAAGCAAAAACAATTCAAAAAGTACCAGTAGCGGTAGCAGTAGTGCTGGTAGCAGCGACTCTCATTCAGATAAACGGCTTTTCATAACGCTAAAACCAAACGCTCACCAGACGTGCTATATTTTCACTCGTCCTTTGAAAGTCCGTGTGAAAGGCACCGCTTCAACGTAAGTGAACAGTTTTAACTGATAAATAATCATAAATTCCTTTACTTCCCAACTACAGACACGTTTGTTTTATGCTTGTAAGAGTAGTGCTTCTAAAGAAATGTGTTTTTTCTTTGCAATCTCACTAGTTCAGTTTTGTTTGTATCGTGTCTTGTCGGTAGCTTTTACATCCGAAATGTTTGTTTTTAAAGCGGTTAGCTATCGTGCCGTGCTGGGCCGTATTTGATCGAGTATCTGCTTTTCTTCGTTGTATAATTTGCGAGCTTTACGTAACAGTACCAACCAATTTATGTACACTACTCGCCAGCTCTTTGTAGGAACAAAGGACTTCTTTTCCCGCATTTAAGTAAACAGTGGTCGAAAACATTTTCTTGTGTCAGAGCATAGTACAAAATTTACGCGTTTTATTTTTTGGTAAACTAAGCATTAGTAGAAACTCACGTGTGTTCTATTGGTGTTTTTCTCCTTTTTTTCCGCGGTTTTTTTTTTTTTTTTTCTAATACAACGACATATTAGCAATTTGTTTTGCCTACCGGCGAAAATCTTGCCGCTTTTTTGTTGTATGTTTTGATTTCTTTCGCCGTTAATCTTTTTATTTTATATTTTGTCTGATGATGTTTATAGTCTATTTACCATGCCGTTGTGTCGCGGCGGTCTTTGTTGCGGTAACAAACTTTACTCGACATAATGGACACTTTTAGAAGTTATTACATTTTTTATGTTATTTCACTGTTTTTGTAGGCAGTTGTTTTTTTAATCTTTCTCAAGTGATTCTTTCTGATGACGTTTAACGTATTTTCTTGGTAGTTTATTGCTTACGTAACAGACGGCAGTCTTGCTCTTGGAGCCAATCAAATACGAAACCCAATGCAGTTGTTATCGGCGGACGCCATGTTTTACTTTCGCGCGCTTTATCTGCTGGCCGTCAATTGTTGTTCTGGCAACAACAGCACTTATGCGGGATGACGTCACAATTTATTTTGATAACATGAAAGCGAGGCTTGGTGGTGAACGATTCGCGTGGTTTGTTTACGATCAAAGAGAAATATTAAGTACTTGTGTTGTTTTTGTCGCTTTTTGTTAAAATGCCTCACTGGTGTATTGCCTACGGCTGCACAAATTCTTCCGACATGGAAGACAAAAATCCTGCATCGCTTACCACTCGAAAACAAAGAGTTGCTTTCCAAATGGATCGCGAAAATACGGCGAACAAATACGCCAGTGAACGAGCACTCCAGGATATGTGGAGATCACTTTGAAGCTGAATGCTTCACCAAAAAGCCGGGTTCTTCTCGTGTTAACTTAAAGACAGGATCTATTCCGACTAAGTTCTGCTTCGTTCAAGAGAAAGAACCGAGAAAGCCCCCGAAAGACCGTAAACCCGTCGAGAAACAGCAAAAGATTTCAGATAAAAGCTTATTCACCGAAGGGGCAGATGATTGTATCGAAAATGACATTGAGCTGGAGGAGTCTAACGAGGAACACTTAAAAAGAAGAATAAAAGAGTTGGAGCAGGCACTAGAGAGCGAAATTATCCGAAGGAAGACAGCCGAAGCTGCCTTAGAAGCTAACGATTTTCGGTAAAAAATTTGCTGAAAGACCCCAAGGTTTTTAAGTTCTACACCGGTTTTACTGAAGAACAGTTTTATTGCCTCTTGGAATTCTTAGGCGATGGAATGAACAATCTTACCTACTGGGGAACATCAAGTGCTTCCAACTCAAACAGTGAAGATTTAGGGGGTTTAAAACCTGGGCCGTCGAGAAAATTAACCACCGAAGGAGCTGCTTCTTGTGTTGACAAGGCTTCGTGTTGGAATGCTCGAACAAGATTTGGCCGTTCGGTTTGAGATGTCTCAATCGCACGTTCTAGAATAATTACTACCTGGGTTAATGCGATGTATCACCGTTTTAAAGAAATAGACATCTGGCCAAGCGTAAACAATAGAAACTTGCCTGAAAAATAAAATTTTGCCCCACTTTAAGGTGCATCATGATGCAACAGAAATTTATATTGAACAGCCAAAAAACCCTGAGGCTCAGCAGCTTACTTTTTCTACTTACAAAAATCACAACACCCTCAAGTCCCTTATTGGTATCAGTGGTGATGGTGCCGTGAACTTTGTTTCGACCTTGGAAGGTGGATCAATTTCAGACAGAGATCTAACTGTAAGATGTGCATACTTAGCAAGGATTGGGCTAAGGGGGATGTCTGATGGCAGACGTGGTTTGAGATCAGGACGACCTTGCACCTCTTGTGTAAATTGAATATTCCACCTTTTTGAAAGGGAAAGGCAATGAAGAGGATGAATTGTGAAACTCGACGCATGCCATTCGCATCATTGAGCGGCCGAGCGCATCAAAAACTATCATATTTGACTATGTACCAGTCACTTTGTGCTCATCAGGTGTCATCGATCAAATTTTCTTTGTTTGTGCAATGTTGACAAACTTTCTGCCACCATTAGTGTCAGATGACAAGGACAGCAGCAACACGACTGGAACACCTTACTGATAAGTCTCAATCCCTACTCTGGTAAAGTAAAGTCTGTGTCCGAGCCATGAGGCTCATACAGCCGGAGCTTATCCCGGTTTCCGTAGCATTAAGCGACTAGGAGTATTGCTACTCCCCCCTGGATGGGATGCTAGTCCATCGCAGGGTTACCCCCCAGCAGTAAATTCGCCGGTACCCATTTATACACCTGGGTGGAGAGAGGCACTGTGAGAGTAAAGTGTCTTGCCCAAGAACAAAACGCAGCGCCCCGGCCAGGCCTCGAACCCAGGCCGTTCGACTCGGAGTCGAGCGCGCTAACCATTAGGCCACCGCGCCTCCCTCCCTACTCTGACCTGTAGATAATTATCAATTATTCACCGAAAGGGAGGTGAATAGTGGGGGATATTTATCAAGAATCAAAGTGGCAAGGTAAATATCCGGGGGGCGCACTCCCCTATATGGCCTATACGGGGACGTGCCGCTGGATAGGGTATGGTTTTTAACTCCTCCGGTCCTGAACAGGGTATATAATTTCAAGCTCCTCTGTCCTAAACAGGGCCTGAAGCTGTCCTAGACAGGATTGGCTGCAAGACTGTCGTCGATGTATTGTTTTCGCTTTCGCTTCAATAAAAAGCATTAGTTTATTCGGTGGGATAGGTGTTTTTGCATTTCAATGCTTCAAACATCGAGTATGGGACGCAATCACAATTAAGCGTAAATGATTGTTGATGTTGCCCTTTGTCCTAAATAAGGTCTTAGAATAGGGGGTGTTGTCTTACACAGGATAGGTATTTTAAGTTTTTATTGTCCTAAACAGGGTCAGGGTTTCAAACCTCCAGCGGCACCCCTATACCTAAACTTAGGTCAAGTACCCCCCCCCCCCCCCGGGTAAATATCCACCACTTTCACTAACAGAGCTGAATAATTGTAAAATTATATCACAGAAGCTCAATGAAATAGTGACCAAAAACATTACTTTTGGTAGCCTAATCACCTCTGCGTAAGCCAATAACAGCACGCGGAAAGTACTATTCATTCATATTTTATTATGTGTAGAGCGGGGTTGCATATTACAATGAGTTAACTCAACATGTAAGCATTTGCATTGTCAAGAATTTACAGGTTCACATATAATGTGCATGTATTGCCATGTAGTAGAAACAATTATTTATGCTGAATGTTTTGGCAAATGCAACATGTTTTTCAGAATACAGATACTACATTTGTCAGTCTGTAGGCACACTAAGTTTTGGTTCAGATTTTTACTTATCAGCTTTACAGGTGACATCAAATAGTTTAAACATTTCTTAGATAAATGTTCTGATTGCTTCAATACAATGGTTATAAAAATTAAGATTTCCGAAGTAAAACTGGCATAATGTGGGTAAAATAGAAATCAGTTAATTTTGGCAGAGAAGTTTCATGCCATTTCTCATCAAAATAAATCCTTTCCACATGAACTCCTTGGTCACCAAGGGACAAGTCAGTCATTAAAACAAAGTCATTCCATCTTAGCCCAGAAACACCACACTGACCTTGAACTTGTTTATGGTAGTGATGGTTTGGGTCTAGCTCAAGAATCTCGCCATTTTTTAATAAACAAAATGATTTCTTTTTGCCAAACAGAGGCTCTTTCTTTGCTTGGTATGTTTGTAAAGGAGTCATTCCCTTACCAGACTCTATACATTTGATTTCAAGTCCACCATAGGGAGGGTCACTTGTTGGGTCATAGACAACTCTATCTGGTGAAGCTCCAAGCCAACTGTATTTAGGATTAACAACAAGACCACATGGGAACACTTTGATTCCAGGGTGTCCATGTCTTTCTTGGTATTGTACATAATAATTGGCAACAATGTCTTCATTATTACGACCATAATTTAGGGAACTAACATTTAAATTTTTATGAGAATTTGTCAGTCGTTCAACAAGTTTTGTACAATCTTGTTTTTTTCTTTTGAGAACTGAACCGAAATTTGAAGCAGTCAATCTGCATTGTCGATACTTGAACCACTCATTGTTATCAGATTGGTCTCTAGTGGACGACTCGATTACAGCAGCTTGCTCAGCATTCACCTTTACCTTGTTGTTAAACAGGATCTTGGCTTCTTCTGACAAATCATGTGGAATTTCAATTTCCCCCACAGTAGCATCATTTAGTGGAAGCTTGATTGGCATATCGGTTGACGAGCTACAACTAGCTGTCAAAATTAAATGAGATCTTGCACCAGGTGTAGGGCTAGGTGAGGAAGAAGCGAGAGGGGTTACTGTTTGGGCCAAGGGGCTAGGTTCTAAAACTGTGGGTGTGACTCGCTGGGATGGGTTAGTCCATTCCACAGGTTCAGACATCAATGGCCATGGGTTGTTAAAGCTTGTAGCTGTCATTGGTGGGGTAGTGCCCCTACCTGGGGGAGGAGGTGAGGGTGTGGGAGGTAACCAATCCAACCTTCTGGGGTGAAAGCCTTGTGCTTGGGGCAGAGAAAGTATTGTTGAGTCAGGGGTACATGATGGTGTTGCCCCTGGGGTAAGCAGTGATGCACAAGGGGGTTGGGTAAGTAACACCTGGGGAAGTGTGAAGGGAGGAATGAGTAGGGAAAGAAGTTGTGGTGGTGATGAGAAGGGGAGGATAAGGCGAAAGGCCAAGCAGTGATCCCACTGCATTTGAATTTTGGTCTGATCCCGGCGATTTTATGGGTAGTATCGAAGCATACTCCATACAGCAGCAGATTTTGATCCATTTTAATGAGAGGAAAGAAGGGAGTAAAAAAGTCGCACAAGCAGGCCGCGATGTTTACAGCTTCTTGGCGCGGCACCAGCGCAAAGGAGAAAGGCGACTTTTTCCCGTTTTCTCTGTAGCACGATTCTCCGTATCTGATTCCGCTTTAAATAGTGGTGATATTTAAGTTCGAGCGATTCCCATCAATCGGTATAAAAGAAGCTAGTAAATGTTACCCGGCGATTCCTTTCACAGTGCGAAGGAGGAGGAAATAAACTCATCATCACCGCGTCGCCGGCGTTTATACCCAGATTTCGCCTCTATTTTCTCGTTTTGATCAACAAGATCCTTACCAGACCACCACGAATTAACTAATAATAAGTTTTAGTAAATATGATTACGTCGCGCCGCGTCTTACCCGAAAGGACCGCTCGTCCCCCCCTCAGGAAAGCCCCGGAAGTGACATAGCACCCTCGAAGCACAGCCCCAAAAATAAAAGTGACTATAACGCGAAACATCACCACCAACTTTTTGAAGTTACCAATCCACCCGAAGGTTGTACTCGTTGCAACCGTGCTTCGTGGCAATCTTTTATTCGTTTAATATCCTCCTAGAACATTTTGCCTTATTTACTAGACAAACAAACAAACAAACACCACAAGTAAAAAGAATACAATGTTACTTTGCAAGTATTTTTCAGACGTTTACATTTCTCCTTGCAGGGATATAAACGTCTTTGTATTGACGATTTTCTAAGGACATATTGTGCCACAGTTAACAAATTTCACGGTGTCTATCAATTTTTGTCTTCCTGTAAAAACTCGCAGTTGAAAATCTCTTTACGGAAGGTGCAGTCTCCGCCAAAAACTTTTTTAATTTGTTGATAGCGAAAGTGTGTTACTGTATTTCCTTCCAGTCGCACGTACCAAACACTTGGTCATTTTATTTTAAGTTTTTCCTTTGAATACTTATTTTTGTTTTGTTTGCAGTCCTCCGTTGCCCTCGGATCTGTCCGGACCCAACCAGTATGTGGATTACGTTCCAAGTTCCACTTCTCCCGAGTCGGTCGACACATCCATTGCTTCAACGAACCCACCGAAAATGACAGAGGACCTCGATGAAAGGTAAGAAAGAATTGCGGGGAGCTGGGGTGGGGATCCATCTCCGATATTTGTTTTAGCTGCTGCTTACACTTGCTATTTATCACATGTGGCGGATCTTTCTGACGAACAAACGCTGTGTCAGATTTCGGTTTGCTCATGCAACGTTCGGAAGACCGTTCGAGACATTTTCCCGAAGATTTGCCATGAAAACTCTCCGGAATGTATTCCAGACTGACTTAAACTAACAAGAGAGTCCTCGTAGCCTGTGTTGAGTCGTCCTTCTTCCCTAGTCAGGCCCTCATAACGGGAATAAAATGTTAAAAGCGGGCAGGGAGGTGGGGGAGGGAAAATAAACATTTATTTGACTCTCTTTCCTTTGAAACCCTATTTTGACAGCGGACAGTTTGATTCTCGTTTGTTTGACGCTTCCTAAAAATCGTTAAAGGAAATTCCTCGTTCCCTGTTAAAAATGCAGGGGAGCCATCGCTTAAAACAAAATGTTTTTAAATTTTTTCAAACGTTTTTAATTAATGACTGCCTCAAAACTGAACACAACGGAAAATCAATGACAGATAAAATGAGCACGGTCACCAGTAATTCAATTAACCAATCAGTACGCTCGAGACAAAAGATGGTAACCGTTGCCAAGCGCGGGAAAACTTGCCTAAGCTAGGACACGATTGAATTCTGCTTGCACCTGATTGGCCAATTCAAGTTTTTCTTCTCTTTGATTGGCTGTTAGCTACGGGAAACAAGGCGTGTGGTCTAATTATAGCAAACGCAAAATGAAAAGTAAACAACCACCTGATCTGCTCCGCAAGTAATTCAAAAGCCGCTCTTTATATTAAAACCACACACAACACATACAAAAGCGCTTGTCAGAAGGTGATATGAAAAAAATCCAAAATGGAAAATGATAATTTGATATCCTTCATTTTGCATCCTTTTATGGGAGGAAAGAAATTTTCCGGCCAAGTGAACAGTAAAATGATAATTGGGCGATGTTTTGTCGTGTGTTTTTCCTCCTAATTTAGCGAGAAAGGTTCGCTTCATTTCCTCAATATGGAAATCAAGAACAGCGGATGTAATCTTTTTAAATTTAGGAAACGAGTATATTTTAAATCATGGATGTGAGCAATGAGAATTCGCGACCTTTTTGACATGTGTTTAGATCAAAACAATCAATTTTAGAAACGCGTTTAAGTGAAACGAAGCAGTTTGTTACGTGTCAAAAAATTTTGCGTATCGAAACTAGTCAGTTTTGCTGTATCGAGTATCTCGTTTTAATTTAAAAACACTGTTTTATGTTATTTTTCGCCGTTTAAATTCAGCAAAGTCGAGTTAGAATCGCTGGTTTGTTTTCGCTAGCATAATCATTCACTGTCATGAATTACATCAAATTATCTTGTAGACTTGCGTCTGCCGTGAACAGTAAAATTCTAGTTTATTATTCGATGCTTTTTTTGTTTAATTTAGCAATACATGGGAAAAAGATTTTCAACACACCTTGCAGATATAAATTTATCGTTTTATTGTATGGCTGCAAAGATCTCCTATGGCGATAATTGGCATAATCTTTCAGATGACAGGTCCCGACCAATGAAACGAACAATACATGTATTCTTTAAGTGAGTGAATTTATTTCTCTTTCCCTAAAAAACTCATTATGAATATGTAGATTTGTTTTATTAGCACCTGATGGCCACCGATACTAAGTACACCCAAACACTAACTCCTCTTGAATAAGTCAAAAAATAAGTAGACAGTGTCTATCGATCTCAGCCTCGCCGTGCACGATATCGTTATTTATCATCATGCCAAACGGTAGCTCCATTCCCAGTTGTCTTGAGCACGCTTTTTTGTTGTCTGATTTCAGAATGGATGATGAGCACAAGCTGATATCAAGATATGCGGCTAGGTAAGTTAATAAACTCCGTATTTCATGACTGGTTTATACGCTAAGTGAGGTTTATGGCAACCCATGTTTTCACCCTTAACATGTTTTGGTGCTATGGACTGGGTTGGGTTTTTGTCTTGAGGATGCCTGAATGTCTGCCGGTCAATAATAGCCGTATTTTTTTCAGTGAAGCTCTGCCAAAAGAAGGTATCAGAACAGTAGGTTCATATATGTGTTTATGACATCTTCAATTTTTTTGCTTTGTGGTTTTAATTTTCATATTTTCTACCTGTTCTTATGCGGTATTCCGAGACCCGCCTCGCTTTCGAAGACTTTCTCAATTGACGTTTTATTTGATCCGTTTTGATTCCTCTGCATTCGAAATACATTTACAATCAAGCCTTAGTATACTAAAATTCTTTTCTTTCACTTTGCATCAATGCAGAATTAACTTCCAAGCTTTTAACAGATTTATGTCAAAAATTTTCAGTGCAAGCTTGAAATAATTAATTTCCATCTTGATTTCCGGACGTAACTATTATTTTTAAAAAAAATTGATGGGACATCAAGACAACATTTAGCCATATTTCAAAGTTAGGATTTTTTTCTTCTCGTCTTCTTCAACCAACAATGTTTCTTTTCACCACATTCCTTGTGAAATTCTTGTTTTGTCTTGATGAAGCGTGAAATTCTCATTACTAAAATTAAAAGAAATGCACAAATCAGTTAGAAGAATTAATATTTCACGTGTTTTTAATATGCGATTTTCGTAGACAAGCGCATCGACTGAAACTTGTTTCTGCAACCAAAAAAGTCCGAATTTTCCTAGTATAAATATTATTCCTTCGAGGAAGAAAAATAAAAAGTTTGCGTGTCCTACATTATTTTCTCAATAAAACAAACGACACTCTTCACAATGCTACAATTTATTTTCCCATTTGATAAGAAATTGGTCGCGTCGCGTTGTGACACTCTAGAGTGATTTCAAAATGAGTCATTGTAAATGAAAAAGGCTTAATTTCCCTAATGTATTTTCAACCAACCACAGATTTCGTTTTGAATGCACTCATCCTTGCTAATGATTTTTTAAAAAAATAAAACGCATAGCCATCGCCTTGGATCATTGCAATAATTCGAGAGTGGTCTGCTCATTAAGTCATGACTCGAGTTTGTTGATTACTAAAACGGTTTATTTTGACTCGTGTGTAAATTTTCTTTTTCTACAATTACGGGCATCCTCAAGAATCAAACCGCTTGTATTTTTTTGGTTACATTCCGTGGTTTTTGCGTGAAACTACAGCTGGGATAATTCCCCTACCTTACGACCCCATGTGCGTTTTTGTGGCAGTCTTTACTTTACCCATGCAGCGAAAGTGCAAAAATAAAATTAGTTTTTCCTTTACAGCATTCCTTGATAAATATAATCTTCTCAAATGGCGCCTAAACAAAATAATCTGTACATTTGTCGCCGTATTACTTTATTTCTTTGATGTAGTGTAATTTTTTCACGTTATCTAACTTTTTATCTTTGTTTTTGTATTTTGCTCACCAATGGAAAAGACTCGCGGCAAATTCGGTAAGTCTACAATAAACGTATCTACCCATAATTTGCGATAAAAAAGTAATAACATAAAAAAATAAAATAAAACCGTCACCATCTTTTCACGAACGATAAAAGTCGTTTTGCCGCGGATAAACTCACATCAATTTAATTATTTCTCAGGTGTTGATTGTGTAAATAAAAATCATTATTAAATTTTTGCAATTTTATATTTTTATTTCTATTGTACACATCGGTTTGATTATTCACTACATGCTGATTGTGTAAATAGAAATTTCTTTCTTTTTTATTATCTGTTTGAGTTCCAAAGCATCACGCATTGTCTTTTAGCCAGGTGATGGGACTAAAATCAAATAGCCAATGCTTGTCCCGCTGGGCTCATTTATATTTTGTATTTTGGTTTGAAATGAGACTTTTCAGGTTATATTTTGTTTTTGGCTAATGTACATTTAAGGGACTTTCGCAAAAACATTCTGCCGATAATTCAGTTATACATCATGCAAGATTTGAAGAACATTTTTCTACAATAATTTTATAGATTTAGGCAAGGCTAAAAGCGAAGCTCCCTATTTTTTTATTTTTTTTTATTACTGGAGTTTTATCCTCACCCCAAGACGAAATCAGTTAATTTGGGTGGGGGGGGGGGGGGGGAGGGTGGGGGAGCAGGTCTCGCAAAGTCTCACATGAATGGCTTGCTACCCTTCGAGAGAACAATATAGTCTAAGCTCTCTTAACGGACACTCTCGTAAGCGGACAGCTCTACTTACGGCCGCCTTGTTTGAAATCCCGTTTTAACTCCCATACAAACTCTGTATTTTTGCATTCTCGTAAGCGGACATTCCCGTAAGCGGCCGCGGACACTCTCAAAGATTATGTTTTTGACTTTTTCTTTGTTTTTACGCTCCCGTAAGCGGACAGCCAAAAGAAAATCCTATAAACAACCTCTGTATCTTGTTTTTTTTTCTTATTAACTTTACATCGCCGATCGTCACAATTATTTTACAGTAATTACAGAACCATATTTCAGTGTTTGTTTTGTCGTTATCCTCGTCTGGTTACATTTTGAAACACCACTTGTTAGCTAGGCAAGCTCCCGTAAGCGGCCATCTATCCCCTTCACCTCTAGTGGCCGCTTACGAGAACCATTCTCGTAAGCGGCCAGTCCCTCCAGTTACGGACACTTTTTTCGCGTCCCGAGGGTGTCCGCTTACGAGAGCTTCGACTGTAGAAGAAACAACAGGAACAATGCCTCTAGCCACAAAAACTGCTACCCTAAAGGAGGAAAAATTTCAAGCTTACGAGAGCTGCTACAGAACTGATTAATATTAGGTAAAATGTAAGGAAGTGGTAAAAGGGAGATCAAAATTTAACTGATAGCGGTTGCGCTTTAAAATGACGACGCCTCATCTCGTTCTTAGTGGTACATAAGATGTTAAGCGCATTCCAACATAATTATACGTATCGAATTTAAATGTATTACCATTACCATTAGAGCGGTTTTCAATTGAGTTCCGAAAGTAATCCTGAATTGCATTGGTTTTTCTTAACTTTGTCGTGTGATTGGTTTAGAAAACTCACGCCACCTTCTCAACCAATCAGAAGTGAAACCAAAACCAATCGTGGCTCCCTCACACACGTTTTCCCGCGCTTTGCGTCAGCTACACGTATTTGCTTCGAGTTTTGATTGGTTAACAGAATTGTCGGTGTCTCTTGTGATTGGCCAGAGTGATTACCTTGGTTTTGGTTTTACGACACTCAACCGAAAACCGTTCTATCACACCAAGTCAATTTTGGATTTAAAAAAAAAAAACGCCATTCGTACTTAATCGCTATTCAAACGGCTGTTGTATTGGCACTTGATTTCTTTAAATTCGCCTTATTGGTCTCCATACATTTCGTATTACGTTGGTTTGGAGAAATTGATAGGAAATCAAGGCTATTTCTTTTCCTTATAGCGTCAGAAACCTGCCAATAAGGTGAGCAAGTCATCAAGTCAGTCGAGCATTGACGTTAACAGGGAACAGAGAGAGCTGATGCAGACACTGCAGAACAAAAACAGGTACCTTTTAAATGGCTGCTATTTGAACGTATCGGCTTCTTACCCTTAGGAATACTTGGCCTTGTTATTAAATTTGGAATCTCTTACCCTTAGGAATACTTAGCCTTTTTATTAAATTTGGAATCTCTTGCATTCAAAATACACAAAAGGTGTATGTACGCATTATGAAAGCAACAAATTAACAGTCTTACGAGTGACAAACCCGCGGCCCACGTACTTTCCATCGAATTAGAGTTATTAAGTTTTGGCTTCTGTGGAGGGCGCACATCTGGAATACTTGCAGAAAACCCCTCGGAGTTAGAACAACACAACACAACATAACATAAAACTTTATTTAACCTCGAATTCTAAGATGGCTTAAATAAGCTGGCATCTTTGTGAACAGTGCCCCCATCTATTTCTGCATCCCGGTTTGATTCCTATGAAATGAGAGTGAATTACAACAGCTTGATTAAGGGAAGGCACGATGGAAACTTGACACTAAACTGTCAATAGAGAAAGCTTAGCCACAAAGCGACCAACATTGGCAGGGCTCGAGACTAACGGTAGCCAACTAGCCAAAGGCTACTAAAATTTAGTTTTGGCTTCCAGTTTGCATTCTCTAGCCAATTGGTAGTGAAAAAATTAAAAAATAATTTTTTATAAAAATAAAAATAACCCACCAAAAAAAAAATTTTTTTTGTAAAAAAATAAAAAAAAAAAAAAAAAAAAAAAAAAAAAAAAAAAAAAAAAACCCCATTGGTAAAGAATCTGTATAGTATTCGAGCAACCAGCAATCATGACAATGTTTACAGCGGTCAATGGAACTACTCTTTTTTGCAGTCCAGAAAACTAAAAACTCACATGAAATTAGATTTTTATTCAGAAACTGAGCTCCTCTAATAAGATCTGTTTTTGTCCAACAGGCTTCTTCTGAAAGAAATTCGACGCCTGCGCGACGAGCATGAGGAGACGTCGAGGTCAGCGGCTCAAATCGCTCAAAACCCTCAGCTATTGGCCGAACTCAAGTTGCTACGGCAACGAAAGGATGAATTAGAATTGCGCATGTCTGCACTGCAAGAGAGCCGCCGTGAACTAATGGTGCAGCTTGAAGGGTTGATGAACCTGCTAAAAGTAAGTAACTGTGTTAATTGCTCCAAGTAGGTTTCTCGTATTTAAGACGTCGCAGAGAAATGTAAATACTCAAAATTGGACAAGATTGTAGCAGATTGGAATAACACTAACTTAATAAGTTTTAGCGAAACTATGGTTTTTTTATCGGGATTTTTTTTGGCGATGGCGTTAGTCTATCTCCGTTATCAATGAGCCTTCGACCGGTTCTGTCCCAATCGACCGACCGATCAGACCTAACTACAGGAGTAAATGAGACGTCAACATAGATCAAGTTAGGACAAGAAATCGCCGCGAAGAACACAAAGCAAAATACTCATTGAAAGTTAGAAAGGACTTATACAAAATATAAACGAAAGAGACAAATTATCTTTGACGAGTTCTATCAGATTCAGTAAACAGACATCTTCTACGGTTGGCCTGTGTAATACAATTACGAGACCGCGTTTGTAATTATTTCGACCTCGGTCGCTCGCTCGAGAGAAGTATCGTATATCGTATATCAGGCCTATACGAGATGTCACGCAACACAATAACGCAACTTTTGTTTCGATTTTGTTAAACAGTCATTCAATGCAGAAGTTGTCAGCTACTTTTATTTAGTCTAGAACGTTATTTTTTTGAAAAATTTCCTAAAAACTATTTAAGTAGTTTATTTAAACGCCATCGCCTCTGCATGCAGTGTATGATGTCTATTTTGTTTGTTGTAACTGTATAGTTTACAGTTGTTTCATTGCGTTAACAGGCGGTCAAAGTTTAGGGGACAATCTCCAAAATTTCTGTGAAAACCTCCTCCAACATGTGAGCGTGCTCTGTTTTCAATACTCGGTGTCGTTTAAGCGGTTACTTTCGAGCACTTTTCAACCCTTGTATTGTACTTGAATATCTGTGTTACCTTTATCACACCCCGAATGACTTACGTTGTCACGCAACGCAAATCCGGCCCCCAGAAGCGTTGCGTGACGATCTAGTCACGGCTGGAGACACGAGGTAAGTATTGTGTACAGTCCGGAAAACAAATGCCATTTTTCCGTCAGTTGCGAGAAATCGTTAGTTCATCAAAGTGCCTTTTGTCGATTAAATTTCTTTACTGTCACCAGTCTGCTTGATGTGTAATGAGAAACTAAAGTTTCGTTACTCTTGGGAGTAAAGGGTTGTGCTGGAACTCTTGTTCTCTTTCGGAACGCACTATTTTTGTTTTAACCTTGTATACTCTTTTAGTTCTGAGAGCATCGAGTTATGGCCTGGTGTTGGGACGTGTAGTACGTGTGTGCTCCAGTGTGCAGTTCTAAAAAGCGCTTGGTTTTGCGGGAAACTCAATCTTTTTGTTGGCCTGTGGGATAGTCGCACCTCGTATGGCTCGCCGGATAGTCAGTTTCTGTTGGCTCATGGAGCAGTAACGTTTTCTTTTAACTTTAATAATTGTCACTTTTTTTCGTCGGCTTGCAGGATAGTCACGCTTTTCGGTTGCGGGATACTCGCGCTCTTAGATCGCGCTTGTTTTAGCGTGCCAGATAGTGACGCTCGTGGATGCGGGAAGTCACGCCGTTGGCGCGGGAAGTCACGCTCGGGCTGCGGGAAGTCACGCTCCGTGGTGCGGAAGGAGCGTTTTCGTTGGCTTGCGGGATAGTCACGCTTTTCCTTCGTATAGTCACGGTAACGCTTTTTGTTAGCTTGCTCAGCTGAATATAACCGCTTCTCATAAGTTTTTGTAAGGAAAGGGCCAAAAATACCTTTCTTCCAGCCGTGAAAAAAGTCAACCAATTGTCTTCACAGCATCAGGAAACATGGCAAGGAAAAACATGGATTGACTTGAGACAGAAAAGACGAACTAAGAGAATGTTGTTGAACCTTGTGAGACAGTGAATGAAATTGTCTCTTGTACAGTGAACTGTAGTATTGTTATTTAAGGGTGGTCGTATATTTATTGGTTTATTAATAATAAAGATGGTAAATTTTAAGCTCGGTAATAAATAATAAAGATGAGATGTTCTACATGACACGAGCATGGGACAAAGAAAAATTCTGAGTCCCCGACGGGAATCGAACCCATAGCCTCCCAGATATCGGTTGGGCGCTCTAGCTCAGTTGGTTAGAGCGCCCAACCGGTATCTGGGAGGCCATGGGTTCGATTCCCGTTGGGGACTCAGAATTTTTCTTTGTCCTATGCTCGTGTCATGTAGAACATCTCATCTTTATTATTTAATATATTTATTGTTTAATTAAAATGGGTTGTCACCATTATGAAAGGATGTATACTTGTTTGTTACTTTATATAACGAGGAAATGGGAACACTTTAATCACGGTCAATGTATAGGAGATCTGGTTCCATAGCTGTGTGAGCAGTTAACGAAAATCTAGAATTAGCTAAATTTACGTGTTTTTAACCCCTTGAAGCGCTGAAATTTGCAGTTAGACATCTGTTGACTTGCTCGTCTCATTCCTGGAAATGGCGTCTTGGGAGGGATAAATACGGTGAATTACGTAAATGTATCGTGTTGTTTCCTTGCTAAATAAGGTGGCAATTTTCTGTTCTATAAACGAAGACTGAACAAAGTGGATTAAGGGAATTCGATCAGAGAAATGTGCATCTCATAGGCGATTGTTTGCTAGGGACAAATATGACACTTGTTATATTTTGGCTCTATTTAAAAAAATTGAGATTTATTTCAAGAAATTAAAACAACATTATTTTATCTTGATTGTGTTGTGTTCATACGTTTGCATACGGCAGCCCAATTCATTTTCAACTGCTATTTGTTTTACCTGGGTTTCTGTTTTAAAATCAGAGACATTTTTTAACGTCTTACTTAAAATTGGCGAAACGTCGACAGAAATCTCTGCAAAAATTGTTCCAGTCATGCTTCTGTTTTATTAATCCACTTTGTTCTGTCTCTTGCAGGCAGAAAACCTCTGAATCCAAGACAAGAGGACGATCAGTTTTAACTGTTAGATAATTTCAAGAACCTGTCTTAGAAGATCACTGTATGCAATGAACTGTCAATAGTCGTCTTCGTGGGGGACGGGCAGGGTTATTTGGACCGTCACGCAACTAAGTGTTGCGTGACAACCCAACTTCACACATTGCGTGACGTTGGGTTGTCTTCATCAGGGAGGACGTTGCGATGACGATCCAAGCGACTAAACTAAGTGTGTATTGTGTTATTTTCGGTGTTTGTTTCAAAGTTAATTGGGCAGGACGAAATTACTTCAAGGAAACCATTTTATATTGCCGAGTTTTCTCGCACAAAACAAAAGTTTTACATCAGTCTTATCATTATTACTTTTGAAACAATGTTATCGAACGTATGGATAATTTAAGAGAAAGGATATTAAGGTTTTCTTTGTATGTGGATATAAAACTCGCCTTGATTAACATAACGTTTTGCTTCTATTCTCTCGGCTGAATTAGGTCGAAAAGCAACAAATGAAAAAAAAAATGGCTATATAAAGGCAGACGAAATCAGTTTCTTTAGAAGGCTAGTTTTGTTTGTTTTATTGCGGTACACTGTAATTATGTATTTCTTAATTCTTTTTTACGTTTCGTTTCGTCTTGGAGTTTTTTTTTTAAAAAATTCAGGTTTTGTATCATATCTTAACGTGCCGACTTCATTGCATGCACAGTAGTATTAAGTAATATAAAATAATGCTGCTCTTGTTTAGAATTATTGGAGCAAAGTTAAGCCAAAGTATATAAATAGATTGTAATGGAATAATGCCACGTGACCACGCGTTTTGGTCACGTGAGTTATATTGACATAAATAAGGAATTGCTTTATTGGCGTCGTCTTCGTCAGCAAAACCGACAAAAATTTTATTTTATTGTTTTGTAAGAAAGTATTATCAGATTTAAAGTTAAGAGCGATTGCTTTGCTCTGTGTATTTTTTGGTAAATTGAACATAAATATTGCCTTGAGATTTATTAAGAGAATTTTTTCCACAATTTAATTGTGTTTATTATTAGCGCAAAGAAATTTAGAAAGTATTTTGTTGGAGTTTTTTTTTTTTCAGAAAAAAGCAGTAAATGTAGTTGAAATGCTATCGATTAAGCAATTTTAAATATACAGGATTAAGGATACGGGGAAAAATACGATATACGGTTAAACTCGTTTGAAAGGATTGCTTAAATTTATGTCTAGACAAAAGATAGATTTGTACAGAGACATCTCAGAAGTGTTTAGATAGGTAAAATCGATGTATGCAGGGCGAGCAAAAGTCAAGTTCAGTCGAGGAACAACTGCCCGTTTTGGTGAATCTTCGTTGAAGTTGCCGAAAATTTGTCGATAGTTTTTGTCCAATCATAACATAGCACGAGCAATCTGTGAGTTGTCTTGTCAGGTTGTCGTCAAGGCTCGGTTTAGTTCGGATCTATTCGGATGGGGCTGGTCTCGTTCGGCTTAGTTCGGTTCTACTCGGTTGGGTTGGGTTTAGTTCCGTTCTATTCGGGTGGATTTGGTTCAGATCAGTTCTATTCGAAGCCGAGCTTAGTAAAACGGTTGTTGATTCCTCGACTGGCGAAAGCAAGGACTCGTTCCATAACAAGAGGTAAAGCGTGCTGATATTGGTTTAAAGGCCAATTTCAGTGCGTTATATTTGAAATGAATAGGTGTAACACAGGGAGATGCTATGAAATGTCTTTTGCCTAGAACAAAGTAAATAAATGGTAATAACAAAAGGTTGAAACCGTACTAAGAGGAAGTAAAATATAGTTATACGATATTCTTGAAAGATGTTATTTTTACTTGCTTGGACAAGGGGTATTTTGCTAAGGCGGTTTTTTAGTGGTTCTGACGAAATTCATATTAAATCTTCCCCGGCTTTCATCATATTTACTCGTGGAAAAATCACAACACAGAGATCCTGTAAATTCCTTTATTAACAACTTTCAAAATTAATTGTATGTTTATTTCTGTAAAGCGCTCCATCCAATCAGGGCGAAGAGCTTGTTGCCTCCGACCAATCAGGTGTTAAATCAAGGCCAAGGCAACTTTCCCGCGATTTCCATCGGTTGGGTTTTTGTTTTTCCCGCTCTTTCCACTCACGTTTGTTTTCCCGCACTTTTCACCTCACGCTTTTTTTCTCTCTTTTTTTTTTTTTTTTTTTTTTTTTTTTTTTTCTTGTTTGGCTTACTGCACCTGTTGCCGTTTAGGTGATTTTGCTCTTTGTAGACCACTGCACTTTATGGCGGGAAAACGTCGGTGACCCAACAATGTTGTCATACAAATGAAAGCTTGTGTTCGCGTAACATTTCACTATATCATTCATTTACCAAGCTACAATCTACCATCTCTCATTATTCAGTTATTACAAATATCATGATTTCGACATTACTGAACCTGCAGTTGCAGGACGCGTGTCACATATCAACCTAGTAAATGGCCCAGCTCACTACGAGTCCCTTGAAGCTCAGTTGGTTAGAACGCCCAAACGGTATCTGGGAAGCCACGGGTTCGATTCCCGCCAGGGACTCCGATTTTTTTCCTTGTCCCTTGCTCACGTAACATTTCACTTTATCATTGGTTCTTCTGTGTTGTTCACGAGTGGACTGAGTTGAAAATTCTACTTAGATTAGCAAAATACCATGACAAATTAGTTGCAATGTGTAAATCAGTGCTTGAAGAGTCCTTCAGTTTTGGTTGACCTTAGTTCTACGATCTGTGTGTAGAATTGATTTCGTTATTCTTGGTTGTTTGTGCTTGGAGTGCTTAGAAAATTCCAACCTAGCAATTAGAACAATATCTTCATTTTACTAATTTTAGCAGAATTTGTTACGGCGCCCCATCCAAGGAAAGAATTTGTAATATTTTGTGCTTGGCAAGCTGATAATAAAGAACCGCTTTGAACTTGAACTTGTTTGTCCGGAAAGCAGTTGAGGACTTCAAAAATCTTAAAAAGCCAATGCGCTTCCTGTTTGCTCAGTATAAGAAATAATACAAAGCCCATATTAATGATAGATCAATACAACAACTGTCGAGACATCGAACTTCAAGAAAAAGTGGAATGCATTGCTTGATAGCTTTCATTTAAATAGTCATTCATTACGTTTTCTTGCACCGTATTTTTTAAGTTACAACCACCTTGTACAGCGTTGTATTAAAAATAGCACCGCACTTAGCCTGTGAATACAGCCCCCCCCCACCCCCCCCGGCCGGTTTGGCGTTTATGAGAGGCGACTGTATTCCCAAAAAAGTACTGCTCGGTAGCTTTTTTTTTGAACGATCACACACTATGCCCTTTTTTTTTTTTTTTTTTAAAAATAAAGGTCGCATCCACAGACTTAAAATTTGAACCACCTTGTATAGCATAATGAATAGCTCACACCTAGGGTTTCATCCAGAGACTTGTAAAACCTAGAACCACCTTGTACAGCATAAAAAAAACAGTGCCGCATGAAAGTACTGTTAAGAGGAATTCCGCCTGGTTTTGGGTTTTTTTTTGGTAATATTTTTTTTAAATTTTTTCTTTTTTTTTTTTTTTAATTAAATTTTTTTAAAAAAAATTTTTTTATAAAAACAAAAAAAAAAAAAAATTTTTTTTCAAATTTTTTTTTTTTTTTTTAAATTTTTTTTTTTTTTTTTTTTTTTTCAATATTTAAAAAAATTTAAAAAAACAAAAAAAAAAAAAAAAAAAATCTTAATAGCTTTCATATGTATCGCCACTTAACAGTGTTTTATATACAGACGTAACACTTGAACAGCATAATAAACAGTACAATATGAAAGTGCTGCTTAACATTTTTCAAAGAAGGGCGAGGCAAGGTTGCCAGCATGAGAGGAAAATGTTTTCTTTTTCCTTCTCAAATACGGTGATGGAAGTCGCAATTTGAAATTCTCTTCATCAATTTGTTTTGATCTCTGCAAGCAAAAATAAACAAATTATAAAAGATGAAGGGTAGATAGCTAAGTTAGTAACGATATTAGTTCTGATATATTTGGCTTAGTAATGGCAACCAGTGGCTAAGCTGCCCTTGGCTCTCTGAACAGATAGCTTAAGTTATTTTTAGGTTACTTTACCTCTTAAGGTAACTTTACATGGCGTAATATCAACTAAGAGCAGGGCCATATATTGCTAAGACTTAGCCAGTTTAAGCAAATCTTAAGTAGAATCTGCAGACCAATAAATAAGTCGCTTCTTGGCTCTTATGGCAGCTATTGGTGAATGGTGACGAGAAACTAGATCGATGCATCTTAGCAGCAATACCTTCAACCCTTGTATGAAAATGTCAGGAAAGATAAACATATTTCTCATTTTTCAGTTTTTCCACAAAGATTAACGTATGCCGTTATTGCTACCAAGTATACCTTCAACTTACCTAAAACCGGCGAATTTTTGTAGCAGCGACAAAATATTTTCGTGTGTCGAAGAATTTAGACTGACGAAGGGTTTTGTTGGGTTGAGTGGCTGGCTGGGATAGCCATATTGCTTGTACGGTAAAAATGGAATTCGATCACGTGACGTTATTGTATTCTTGAGGTCTGCCTTAGTCCCCTGTTACAGTTTCTTAGTGTGCTATCTCCGCCGGCAAGAGAAAAGTTTCGTTGCTTTAAATAATTACTACAGACTTTAATTTAAAGCTTCTTTGTGAAAGAAACAATTACTCACTGCTAAGCCCTAAGTTGTGCTGAAAGCGTGTTTGAGTATTGCAAATGACAAAACCTCCCTACCGACCCTTAAAGGTGGCGATCATGCCGTTTCCGGTTTCCTAATATGGAATGTATCACACGCAAGCCAATCACAAACAAGCATGGTGGAGGCACTTAGAAGAAGTGGCGTTTGGTTTCTTTGTCCGAGTCGCTTTGAAAACCTCCGCGAGAGCGCTTACGACTTAATGAAAATCAAAAATCGGAGTCGTAAGCGGATTCATAAGCTCGATGGAATCGGTGTCGGAAGAATCAGAACGTTTCCATTTTCTTCAGATTCTGCTTATAACTCCGTCGTTGATGATCCAGTGAAAACTAGATTGACGGAGTTGCAAGAAGAAGCGGAAGAACAAACCAATCACAATGCTAGCTACCAGGCCCTGCGAGAACAGTGTACTTTTTTGCTTGTTATAACCAGCTTTAAATGTGATGAAAAGCTAATTTCTCATTCCGAGTTTAATACATTGTTAAGCAGACGACTGACGAGAATATAGGAAATCATCAATTAAGGGATATTGACTTGATGAACCATCAAACTGTCGGCGGTGTAAAACCTATTGAGGCGAAGAAGCCATTTGCTTTCGTAGGCTACCTGGCTGGCGAATGCTTAAGTTTCAATTTAATCGGCGTCGTAGGAAATCAGTAAAAGGTCTGATATTTTGGCGATATTTTGCCCTCCTGGTTAAGTTGCGTTTAACTTATTGGCGTTCGCAACCTAATTAGTTAAAGAGAGGCTCGTTCTAATAGCTTTAATATTGGTTTAGCGAAGTAACTTTTTGAGGAGATTGTGGCATCTCCAGCATTCTCGTCTATTCTTCTTTGCAGTCTATAAGTCTTAGATCTAAAAGCTGTATAATGATAATGATAATGAAATGCACATATAGTAACGAGAATTACGGAGATAACAGGAAATTTGTCAAAAGCAGACTAAGGCACACTATCTAAAGATAAAAATTACTTTCTTGGCATAATTTCAGGACGAGGACCAAATAAAATGGCAGCAAGCTATTTCTTCCAAACTCGGTGTATAAAGAACTTGATTGTGGTATATCTTCGACTCAACTCAACTGAAATAAACTCTCTTATTAAGGAATTCTGCTAACTTTAAGGTCTTCTGTCTAGCCGTGTCGACGTTGTTTGTTCTTGTTTTAGGAGTTTTCTCAATGTACAAGTAAAACGATTTGAGTTGCGTAAGAGTTTTTGTGAGTGGAGTTACGTAAGCTGTAACAAATTTTTCACAAATTTTTGTGGGGACCAATGGTATTCATGTCAGTTATTTAGTGATTGTTTTTCCGGCGGACTGCAGTAAAATCGGAACGTCTTTTAAGTAATATACGTACAAGCGGCCGCTTTGTTTTTCATGCTTCGTCAAGCGAAAAGCGGGAAAAAAAAAAAAGAAAAAAAAAACTTGGAAAAAATTGTCTTTCGCTTCAGATTGTTTTCTGCTTGAGGAAGACAACGCGTACTCGCTGTTGAATTTATACTACCAAGAGGTCGTGAAGTGTTGACGTACCTTAGATCGTAGATTTTTTTACATGTTGTTAATCGAGGGAGGTTATTGTCCTTCCCGCTTGCAGAGTCCTCATTCCTTTGCAAGTCTTTGGTTATAAAGATATTTATGCTATTTATTTAGTCTTATTGTTCAGAGACGGGAATGTCGTTAAGTGGGGTAAAAACTTAAGCGCAAGGTCCAAAATAATAAAGCTCTTCAACACTTTGTGTCAAAGCGCTATTTAACTGTTCTAAAATTAACTCTGCATCTTTTGCCGGATGTAAGATATTCGCCTCGAGCGAAAATACAATGGTACAAGCGTTATCCGACTCTTTATCTGTCTTCGGCATCACAAAAACCTGCTTAGTGCATAGCGTTATATTCGACTGTCTATTGCGTCACGTCGTCGAAAAACGTGCTATATATGTGGAGTTTGTAGTTTTTATTTGCTTGAAAAAAATTTGTAAGTCGGGCTGCTCTGAGCGTTCACTGACACCACGACTATTTCAGCATGGAGTCCAAGCTTATTTCGGTTGGAAAAATCGTCCGTTTTTGCAACGATAACAAGGCATTGTCTTGCACGTTGCTTTTTTTCGTTGTAACGAACATTTTGGCGATGTTTTCGACCAAGTTTGAAGCTCCGTGCGTTTCGTGCACGGTGACAAGGACTTTGTCAGAGTTTGGAGGGTGTTCTTATGATGCGGTCCCGTTTACATTTAATTCCGTTAAGGTAATGGTTTGTTGTTTTTTATAAGTGCTGTTATTGTACAGTTTCAACTTTTAGTAAGGAAATTCGTGTTTGCGTAATTTTTCCCTGCGCACGCTTTTTTTGGCGCGAAAATTGTGCGCAACGCGCGTCCATAACTGCCATGATTTAGAGCCTCGACGAGGATTGGTTAAATTTTACGCGCGAATTGACTGTTTTACTTTTCGGCAGGGCACTACAGTACAGTGTAGTGCATTTTCTGTTCGAAATTATATCCAGACATAGCTGTTCTGTTTGATAAAACATCAATTTTTTTCCCCGCTCGAATGTTGCTCGAAAATTTGACAATTCCCACTGCTGCTTATTGCCAAAAATTGCCTCGGCTATTCTGGTCGAAATTCTGCCGTTAGAATTTATCGAAGCCGAGATTTGACGTTGCGAGCTACAATCATTGAAAAAAGTATTCATGAAGAGATTGTCGTTGAATTTTGAAATTTGTAAAAGTTGAAAGTGATGTCTTTCCAAAACTTGTAACTGAATTCGTCACGTCCGGTCGTGAAATATATTATTTGCTTTTGTTGAAATATATATCTTTATGGGTGTGTGGATGGGGCGATTTTGCTAGATCTTTCGAGGTCGTTATCTGGTCTTATATAAGTAGCAGTAAAGTTTATCTTAAATCTTTGCGGGTTTTACTTTGACTCGTCTTGTGTTGTGAGATTATGCTTAAGTCACTAATTGACATGTGTGTATTGTACAAGAGAAAAAAGAATTGATTCATCTAAGAGTCTTTTATTGGTCCGTGGGAAAGAACTTTGGTGAAGTTAACAAATTCCAACATTTCTTTCATGTTTTGAGGGAACAATTGAAAAATATTTTAGTGGTATTCAAAACCAACCGTCTTCAACATAATAACAAGTCGAGCTACCTATATGTTTTTGACAAACTGTATTCTCACTTAAAATTGTACAGTAGTTGTTTTTTGTTATTGGGTCTATATCTACAGTACCAAACTGGGCCAAAAAGCTACAAAAGGACTACCTTAATTGGTCATGAAATTCTTATATATTTTGAGGTTTCCGGTTACCTATTTGAGCAATATGCTGCGTACGAGTCGATGTCCCAGGGGTTGCCGCTAAAATAAACCACTCGGAATGTTGGAAGCTGTGGCGATCACGTGTACACGGCTCATACACTCGGCTCATACACGTGTTTTTCAACAACGTATTTTCAGAAAAACGTGATGGACGCACAGGCGTTGACAAATCATGAAAAATACATGAAGTGGAATTTCAAGATGAGCGTTTTTCTTCGAACTTATGTTTTTCACTAAATAGTATGATGCAACCTTTTTGGCAACAGTACGTTTGCGCGACAGTAAAATATTTAAGAATATTTGAGAATTGTGAATTATGCGGTTGCACCTCAATTAAATCTTTTTTTTTTCTTTCTGCGGAGTATTTTAATTAACAATTGTGCTTAAGTGAATTTTTGATATTGCTTTTGAGTTAATCTTAACATAATATTACGAAATGGTTACACGTTTATCTCTTTTAACAAATGACTGACGTAAACATCAAGTGATTAAAAACTTTTCTAGTGTCTGAGGCTTCGAATTCTGACACGAAGTAAGTGTAAATTGGGTGCCCTTTAAAAAAATTACTGTTTAATTCGCACCGCGATTACGCAAATTCGTTTCGTTGAGTTCTTTGCTTTGATATTGCCCATGTATGTTAAGTTGTGTTCTCTTTAAAAAGAATAGTTTAAATGAGATTAACTTAACAATAAAGGTCTTATTTTAAACGCTAGAACAGACGTGGGTCTTTAAATCATAAATACAATGAATAGACTATAATGAGATATAATGACACATGTTATATTCAACATACATAAGAAAGCGTACACTCTTCTTGAGACTGTATGGTGGATATCATCTTAGAAACTTGGCAATGAAAAAAGGACTTTTAAAATACTCAAGTTGTTGACTATCTTTTGGTTTAGACGTACTGTATTGTCTATTAAGGGTTGGTAATGTTGATTCCATGAAATGTGTTAATATAAATGGAATAAAAAAGCATCGTTCTGTCATTGTCTGTTATAGGGCTCGGCGTCGGAAGCCTGTGTTCATTGTTAGAGCGAATTTTATCTTCAGATTTGGTCCGTTTAATGCGTTTGTGGGGGAATGTTGTGCTGGCAGCTTGTTCTTTTCACAAAGGATTTTGTATTCTCTTGTCATACCAAGTGCGCGGAGATTAGGGAAAAGAAAAAGCGCGCAGTGAATGATGGGACGATGGTTCCCTCACTCGTCCCTTGATATTATTGCCGATTTTTTTTCTAGAGGGGAGGGGGGAGGGATTGGAAGCCTCTAAAGAAGGGAGATCGAACACATTGTTTGTCATGCATTGTCGCATATTCACTTTAAACTTTTGTTGCGCCGACCCGAGAAGTTAATTTTGATGGTTTTGCCTCTCAAAGCACAGCTCTTCAACTTTATTTTGCATTGCTTTACAGGCGGGATCTCCTCGCGCGCCACGAAGTCCCAAGGCACAAAGAATGGCGGACGCTGGTTCTCCTTTGGAATTTGAAAGGCCTCCAGTCCCTCCAGCTACTGTTGAAACCGGCCTAAGCTCAGAGCCTCCGCTCAGTGGGGTCGACGGCAACATCAAAGAAGCGTTTGGCGACCGTGCAACCAGTAGGAACCTAAGAGATGATCTGCTATTGGCTGCTGACAATGTCACTAGTGCGATGTCCTCGCTTGTTAGGGAACTTAACTCAGGTAAGTTTTTTATGTTTGGAACTCTACTACTAAAACTTTCAGTCGACTATTAGGGTTTAGATGAAGTAAAATTTAGAAGGCATTGTAGGAGAGCTCTGTGCTTTTCAAACATTTTTGCACTGTTCTCACATTCTCTCTAAAAAAAAAAATTCTCTCATTAATGGTTAGTGACCACACCGTGACCCGGGATCTCGGTGTTGTGTTCTTGTGCAAATACTTCACTTTCACGGTGCCTCTCTCTCTGTGTATAAATGGTTACCAGTGAATTTAATGTTGCAGGGTAACCGGGCAATGGGCGACCATCCCATACAGGGGATAGAAGTGATACTCCTAGCCGCTTAATGCTACTGAAAGCGGAGATAAGTGCGCATGCCTGTGTGATCGGCTACTAGGATGAAGACTTAATAGCGCTAAGTTTCTTTCTTTTTCTTTTCGTTGAACAGAAGATGAAGATGAAGGTACCAATTTTCCAAACGGTAACACGGATGACACAGACTTAGAAGCCCTTGAACAGCAAGTGAACCAGATAAGGGAATCCCTGGAATCTCATGAAGAGAGAGCCAACTCAAATCTGACCAATGGTGACATCGTTATGACTGTACCGTCGGAGAAGGTAATCCTTCACGGTCCGAGTAGAAGCGGGAAGAGCCCGAAGGGTCGCCGAGCAGGCTCCGATTTGGATACGGACACGGACGACGACGACCCGAACGCTCGCCGAGGAGATTATAAGAACTCGTCGCGCACCCAGATGACGGATGACGAGAGTTACATTCAAACCGACGACGACGAAGGCACCGTACGAACAGATGACGAAGATATGGAGTGGCAGGAGTCGATCAAGCGATGGGTCAATCGTTAGATGGTCGCCGAAAATCGATAGATGGTCGTATAACTCAAATGATCGTAAACTTATTTTTATAATTCGCATTTATACAATACCATTTAAACTGACAATGTGGAGATTTGTCAAAGGCTAGTTGTTAGTTCCTTTAGTCGAGTCATGGACGACTCAAACACAGTTGTGACCCACAACGCAGTGAAAAGGGTCGTTTATATATTTTATATCTGGAACGGACGGCACGACCATTGCCTTTTCTGCTTCGTCAGTATAAAGCTTAAACCTAAGTAGGCTATTATGCCGTTTCTTTGCAAGAGAACCACGAACTCTCTCGTCAAATTTGACGGCCGCAGTGTAGGTTAGATGAGGACAGTTTTATGACAACAGATATGCAAGCTCCCATCACGCGGGGGTTTTGGATGTAAGTTTATTTTTTTACAAAGTCGCGCTTCTTACAATGAATCGCTCCAACCGCTGTAATTCGAGAGTTCTTCTTGTTGATCTTTGACAACTTTTTGACATCGTTTATTTTTCATAGCTTGGCCAATCAAAGCCAAGTTATAAATAGCCACGTGCCAATCATTTGAGCGTGAGGTTTTTTAAACTTTTTTATTGGCTGAGAAGTAAAGAGGCCACGTGGCTGAATGGTCAGAGTGCTTGACTTCAGGGCTTGGGTGCTAATTCTCCTTTCTGTCGATCTTTGACCAGTAGCTGAATAGTAAAACGGAAGCCCCATGTTGAGCGCCTTAGCTATGCCAGTGCCAATGGCAATAGCCAATCGGTCAGTCTTCCTACAGTTGAATTCTTAACAAATTTACGTCCTATTTACAATATATTTTTTTCCATTCGTAGTGATCGAAATTAATACCACAGTGCTAAATTCACCGACGTTAAACAAAGTGATTATTTATTTTTTTAGCGAGCAAAAAGTTGGAGAAAGTTGTCAAAAATTAACGAAAAAGAACCTTAGCTAGTGGCATCGCTACAAAACAACTCCAAAGTGCTAGACGAAAAGGAGTGTTATCATTATAAAGTATATTCCTATTTGTGAATTGACCCATGATATAGTATAGTTTCAATGAGACATTACTCCGAATCAATTGTTTGTTTCTGTTCGTGGATGAATATTCAAAGGCAACGGATTAATGCTTGCCTTGATTGTGATCAAAGTACAATTGTAGCCAATTTGATCAGTGGATCAGTGCAAATTAAGATATTGTACGGTTCTCTAAATAAAGATTAGAGGGGTTTTTTCTCCTCTCCGTGTTAAAATTAATTTGTTTTTTCGTGTGTTGAAATTTCTAATGCGCACCCCTGTCCCCTCACGTCCGATGTGCTGGGCACTTAGCCGCGCAGAATCAATGCAGAAGCATTGAAGCAGGTTAGGTGATTCGTCATGAATTCCTAGCCGGGTGCAATCAGGTGTATTCCATCGAGCGAGTGCATTTTGATCGGTTGAGCGCCATCTTGGATTCAAACTTACAGAGGCTTGCGGAGAGAGGAAAAACCTTCCTAGGCAGTAGGGGGGTGGCGGAATGAAGAGGTAGGGAGGTGTCGACGCCGCCTCTCTGCCTTGGTCTCTCCTCTCGCTCTCCAACCGCTACGTTTGCGACTCCCGAGGCCAAATACGCAACGCTTGCTAATAAAAAAAAAAAACCCGCCTGCATTGTAGGCTAAGGAATTTCCGAGTTAGGACGAGTGTAGTGTCACAAAGGTTACCAAGTTTCCACGTTTCTGGCTGAGATTGAACAAACACAAGGAACGTACCTTTTTCTGATCACAACACCAAAAAGCTTTATTTTGATATGCTCAATAACTTTACAGTTTAGACCACTATGCTATCAAGATTACACTTTATAAGAAAGTGCTTTTCTTACCTAATACTTTATTAGGGCTTTTACGGTAAATTACCTGATAAGCTATGTACAACTAAGGGAAATACAGCGGAATCCCTTGATTTCTCGAATCTTCCAATTACTCGAGCCAAACTTGGATTCCGTTCAGCCTACATTCTCGTGCCCATAGCCCTTTCGTTTCTCTTAGCCGGCTTGGCACGAGAAAACGGAGGGCTCTGGGGACATAGGATTTTTGAATTAATTCGAATTTTTTTTGATTGGCTGTTTGGAACAAAGAATTCCTAAACGGAAGTAAAAAACATAACGACTCTCTCATACATTCTTTTGAAACGTGCCATGAAGACCGGAAGTCCTAGAATCTAGGACTGGAAATTCTCTGTCCCCAGAGCCCTTCGTTTTCTCGTGCCAAGGCTCAGCCGGCTAAGAGAAACGAAAGGGCTATGGGGACGAGAATGTTCAGCCTACTGCAATTTTACCCCCGACTTCTAGGACTAATTTTCGTTTCCCTAGAAAGCTCGAGAAATCTGGATTCCACTAAAGCAGTATTTTACACAACCTCTCCCTTCCGGTTTTTTTTTTTTTATCACACCAAGGGTGGGATAGGAGAGAGCCTGGGATCGATACTCTCGACGTGCTTCTACTCATTCTCGTCCCCAGAGCCGCTTGTCCCTCTTGGCCGGCTGAGCCTGGGGCACGAGGAACAAGTGGCTCTGGGGACATGTGATTTCATTGGCTACATTTTTAACAGAGAGAATTCAAATCTATCCAATCAAATCAACCGTAGTAAAATTCCATACATCAGAGGGATTATATTCCGGTTGTTTTGAGTTGCTAAATTTTAATTTCGTTTGTTGTACATCTAGCCAATCAAATCATGTATCCCCAGAGACACTTGATCCTCGAGCCCCAGGCTCAACCGGCTAAGAGGAACAAGCCGCTCTGGAAACGAGAATGGCTTTTACTGTACATTATTTTTCTGTTCTAAATGATGGTGTATTTCAATCTATCATTGCTAACATGATCTGTGAAGTGCCTAACAGATACACAGCTACTATGACAATGTAGTAACGCACTTCATTACAAATATGGTGGAACAACTTTCGCTAAATGGTTACAATCATTAAACTGCCATAGCTCATTTTTGTAGCAAAATTTACGGAATTTCTTTGTGTCGTCATAGAATCCAAAATCATGATGGCGAAGCAGAAAAGTAAAGTCACAACCCAACAATATAATTCTAAATATTTCGTTTCGGGTTTTTTGTCTAACAACTTAACGACAATTTGTTCCAAAAAGAAGTTGATGTACGAGTATGTACTGCAAGTTCCTTTTGAACAAACTAAGCGAAAACTTCCTCAAAAACTTCTCGATTTGTATTATTTTGATTATGTAACGTTTCGTCGTAAAGCATACGTTTCAGTTCTAATGACTACACAAAATGTGGCAAAAACAAAGCATAAAACGGAAACAAATAGGACATCATTTCGCTGACTTTCGGACACATTAGGCCCGGGCCAAAAGTCGAACTTCACATGAGTCGAACCTAATGCAAATGACCAAAAAATAGGTTTTACCTACTAATTTGCATTAGGTTCGTCTCATGTGAAGTTCGACGTTTGGCCTGGCCTTACTAACTAAAACAATAACATCTATGATTCTAAATGGCATGAAACCAGACCGTGTATGTGACAAGAAAAAGTTAAACGCTGTTCCATGTCTGTTTCCTGGAACAAACAATTTGAAAATGAAGCTTGGATCCTTACAACCTCCAACCTTCTTGATATTTAAGGCTATATTCACATGTTTACGTTTATCTCTGTATTCATACAAAACTTTTGTCCACACGAGCTCGAGAATCGTTTAATGATCGTTTAAGCTTGTTGCTGTTTACAAATGAACACGGTCGTGTCTGTTCACACAAGAATACGCAACCGTAAATAACTGTCCGTTTACAAATCTATCCACTTTTTTGCGAAAATATACATTTCCGATCGTTTATGTCGTTTACGTGTGGACGTAACAACTGCACGTGCAATTTATTGACACGCGCCTCGCAGACTAAACATGGCTTTATGATTGATCAAGCCATGGGAAAAATGAATGTCAAAAATATAATCTAATGAATTCGAATGGTGCTCTCGTTTTACTTATTTAAATACATTGGTCGTAGTAAGGCTTTTTGAATGGCAAGTCCTTTAGATCACTGTGTAAACTACCAAACTGGCTAATCTTCAAGCCGATAGTATATATCAACGTCTATAATAATATCTAAAATTAGTAGAAACTCGCTCGTGTTCTGTTGGAAATCCGTGAATCTGATTGGTTCTCTCTCTGTTTTTTATTCGCTAATAGTTGCCCTTAAAAAGGTGAATTTTTCTTCATTTTTTGGGTTAAAAGAAGGAAAAATTGTAAGTTTTGGACTGCAGTCCTTTTAGAGTTTCTACTAAAACAATAAGACTACTTACCGTCGTTTTCTATGAACGATAGTCGGGTCGACTGTGCCTAGTTGACTATTCGCTCACAGAAAACGCGGGCTCATACTCTAAAAGAAATACTCAAAAGCACGTTAAGCACTCTCAATTGAAATGGAGGCCAAGTCAACAAGGAGAAATGAAACTTCAACTCGGAATGCTAGTTATCTGCTTTAGCCCTTAACGATCGGCTGTTAACTCTTTTTCTATAGTGGCTGGCTATTAGCAAACTCGCAGCTTTGACTGGCTACGATGTGGCCGTCTATCGATCGTTACATTACCACTAAAAGTCTGTTTGCCACCAATCACTACTCGTCCAACGAGCGCCCTACAAAATTCTGTTGTGTGACTCGAGTCACGCAAAACAATAACTAAAAAAAAACCCGTTTTGTATCAACTTAATCTTGTTTTTATACTTATTCGCTTAGCAATAAACGGAATATTTCTTAACTTTGTCTCCTCTTAAAACGATATTTTAAGCTTATGAAATTTATAACCGATTAAATCTTCTTGGTTAAAAACACTTTAGGATACGGTATTGGTTCTAATTACGAAAAAACAAACAAAAGTTTTAAAGGAGCAATGTTACGATATTTTGAGTCCTTTTTCAGATTACTTTTAAATTGAAGAAAATCTCAAAATAATTGTTGTGTAATGTAGAAAAACAATAAATGAGTAATAAAAACGCGAAAATAACCATGGATGGTTTCGACTGAAGAAGATTAAGACAGATTACGATCGACAAACTTAAGATGGTTTCCGCCGAACATTCGAGCAATACTGGTACTTAAGGGGTTTATTTATTTTATAACCCTCCGATTAATTTCTACAACGCGCTTTATCGCCAGTAAATTTATAGGAAAAACCTACGTAATAAAACCAGCGTAACTGTGGTTGAAACAAATGTAAGTTGATTGGTTTACGTGATTTTTTATCTCTGTGATTTCATTAAAAGTTAGAATTGAATAAGGTGACTTTATTCGTTTGTTTTGTGCTTGCCTATAAAATCGGGCGACGGATATCAAATCGGACGGTGCTGGTACTGGTACTGGTACTGGTACTGGTAGGTACTGGTGCTCGAACTTTCAGCGGAATCCGTCTTAAGTTTTTTCAAGATGGGTTGCCCGTGACGTAGCTTCTTTAAACAAAAAAAAAAATTGAATCCCGAACCTACACCGTAGCCTTGAAAAAAAAAAAAAACAAAAAACAAAAAAAAAAGCAACACTCGTGTTAGCTTTCATTTTTTGCAATGGTTCTTATGACCTAGTTCCCAGGCCAACACTTGACACTCACGGCTGCAGTAATACTCTTCGCAGTTAGCGCATCTTTTCAACTTGTCTCCTTCCCCACCAACACAGTTGCCACAGCGACGGATCGGCTCCATGCCATACGACTCACGGTATTTGATCATCATCTGCAATTCAAACAATCATAACTGCTACTGACACTGTTTCGACAAACAAAGGCTTGTGAAAATTACTAAACTCGTCCATTGAAGTTAATAAAGGAGGTTTCATAATGAGTTTAGCTTTTAAGGAGGCAAGCGTGGCCGAGTGGTTTAGGGCGCTGGTGTTGTAATCCGGAGGTCACCGGTTCGAGGCCTGCCCTTGCCACTAGCTGGATTTGTATCTCGGTTGTCCCGAGTTCAAATCCTCGACCACGCTTTGTATATAGCCAACTGGTCTGCCTCCTGCCAGTTGGGATTTTTAACCTTGTTATGTTCATTTATAAATTATTTGTTTCCTCTGTTTCAGTGGCATGCCTGTAAACTAGCTATCTCGTTGAGATATGAAGCTAAGTGCATGACCACTATAAACACATTATTTATTTATTTATTTTAAGCGAGCAAGGATGGCGCAGTGGTGACAGCACTCGCCTCTCACCAATGTGGCCCGGTTTCGAATCCTGGACCCGACGCCATAGTTATGTGGGTTGAGATTGTTGTTGGTTCTCTTTCTTGCTTTCCTCCCTCCACAAAAACCAACAATTCTAAATTCCAATTCAATCGGGAATACACGGCCCACATTAAGCTTCTAGCTTTAAGTACTACAGTGGAACCCCGATATAACGATCTTCGATATAACGATATTCCCGATATAACGATGAATATGTTATGTCCCGGCAATAGTAAAATGTATGGGACGGAACCCCGATATAACGATTCCTCGATATAACGATATAATTTTACTGCCCCCTTGGCATATCGTTATATCGGGGTTCCACTGTACCGTGTTAAATTTAAGGTAATTTACTTTTTATCTACTTATTTTCTAGGAAGTTTTGATCTCAAATATCTTAATTAGCATAGATTTCTATGATTTCATTCCTCCGTTTTCTCTGTATGTTTAAGGGAAAAATTTTCTGCGCCTTTACGGCGGGAAACAGCCTCAGCACGAGAGAAAAGGCAGGATATGTTTACCACACGGACCAACAATACTACGTGTGTTCGAAGAGGGACCTGAAGGGGTAAAATGGGAACTGGGATTTGGGCAAATGTTCACTGGGAAAATGGGATTTGAGTCACTGGGACTGGGAATCAAAAACAAATAAGCAGTAAAGCTACAATTGTAGGGTTGGGATTTGAGATATCGGGAATACAATAGGCTGGGAAATGGGATTTTGCATCACCCTTCAGTATCCTCTTCAAATTGGTCGCAAACGAACAAGGAGAAATGGAGCTGGCTTCTAGACTTGTTCCTTCGACAAGTTAAGAACTACTGTACACAGAACCCTTTACTTATATCTGTCCTTACCTCCCAGTAATACGCCTGAAAATGACATGCACTACTCCCGGGTGACTGGTTTCTCAGACAGAATGTGATATCATTCAGTGCTCTGAGGTGTTGGCCTAACTCCGCATAGGCTCTGAAGCGGCGGAACACTGTTTTTATGAGTATTTTGTCGGCTTCGTCGTTGTCTGAAAATACAATTGTTATGACAAATTTAGATTAATTACCGTAATGTTGCAAAAGCAACGAACTCCGATAGTAACCACCCTAAGAAATTTATTAAAATAATAATAAATAAATATTTATATAGCGCCTATCCAGGCCTGCTCTAGGCGCTTTACAATAATGTTTAAAAAAATTAAGATTACTAAAATTACAAAATAAAATCGATTAAAATTCGCTTAAATAAACTGTATAAATCTTAACAATTAAAAATGTGCATTAAGTAAAAATCGCTAAGAATAATAAGATTTTTTTTAAAAAAGATAAGTTTTAAAAACATAAATTATCACAAGAGCGGATAAAAAGAGGAGACTGTTCCAGAGTTCAGGAGCGGAAACAGCAAAAGCTTGATAACCATACCAATTCCGATGTAAATTGGTGTGGTTACAACCTCATACGCATCTTGGCGTGTTAAGAATAAAAAAATTGCATTTATTTTATATAACCCTAATTCCAAAGGCAATCCACATTGCTGTATTGCTCGGTTCTGATGTAATGTTGGGTTAACCTGGCCATTGACTACCAGCAAATGGATAAACCATCTAAGCTTGTTAAAAGAGCTCAACTTTTCGTCAAAACACAGTTATGTACATTTGGCTGTAAAATCATCATTGATTAACAAACCTTCAAGGCATCTTGCCATAGCTTCATTACAGTCGCTCAAGGCACTGTCCCAGTCACAGTTGTTTAAGTGGCATTGTGCACGGTTACTGTACAGCACGGCTGGCAACACCCACCTGGGAGAAAAAAATTGGTGTTAAGTCGGCTTGAAAGATCATGCTCCCTTTACTAACAAAACACCTCCTGGGACCTCCAGATAATAAGCCCAGCGCCCTAGCCCATTGGCTGGGATGCTTATTAATTTTACAAAAGGTATAAAGAAGCGGGCCAGCCAAGAGGCTGGGGTGCTGGACTAATAACTTGGAGGTGCTGGGGTCAAATTAACTTCTCTGCCACTGGATGGATTTGTGTTTGGTGGTCCTGAATAACTACTCCATGCTTTGTAAAAAGTCAACTGGACAGTTTCTGCCAGTTTGGATACTTAGCAAGTTTCTCCAATCTCTTCTATTAGCAATATTTGTTTGCTAACCGTATTTACTTCAATAAGTGCCACCCCCGAATAAGCACTGCATTTGGGACAAAAAAGTCGTAATAATAGTAAATACGGTATTTACAGTGTCCACAATTAACACAACAGTGTTAAATACTCTGACACTTTCAATGAGTAAAGGGGTGTCTGGAAGAAAACTCTAAGTAACTTCTGATTAATTGCTAGATTCTCCTTCCAATTTGTGCTACAGTGTATAATTATATGCTTGTAAATGAAAGGGAGAATTTTATATTTGATCAGAAGTCACTTACAGCGTAGAGCCTTATTCAATTCACCCCTTTAATTAAAGAAAAAATTGAAAAACACTTTATAAAAAATATCAACGCTACAAAACGCTAATATTCTCGCCATTACCAAATACAAATTATAAACTTGTAAGTTTAGAATATACATGTACTTAATAGTTTCAGTTTGTTCTAATCAACTGACATTATTCGTTTTCATTTTTGACACTCAAACTGCTATAATTTTTTTATATTCTAAACTTACAACTTTAACTTGCATTTGATAATGGCAACAAAATGACGCTGAACATCATGTTCTAGCATTGTTACCCCTTTAATTGATAAAGTTATATATACACATGTAATAAATGCGAAAGCTGCACCATGTCAAAATACACCTTACCATCGAATTCCATCTTTCCCTGCCTTGCTGGCCTCCAGAGAGTGGGGCATACAATTTAATGCTTCTGTGTAGAGTCGAACTGCATCCTCAAACAAGCCTAACTTGAACTTCTGGTTGCCTTTGTCCTTTAGAATCTGGGCATTTTCTTCATTTCGACATTCAAAGAAATCATAACGTTCTTTTCCAAATGCTATCTCTTCTTGAGTCCATTCTCTGAAGAGAAGTAGTAAATTGAAACTATTAAAAAATAAATTTATATAGCTTAATGGATAGTAGAACCTATATTGACAGCGAAACTACGTAATGAGACAGGGAAGTGTGTCCATATTATTGAGGTGTCTGTACTACAGAGGTAGAAAACATATAAAATTTTGGTCACTTTCAGGCCAAGCAAACAGTCTTTAATAGGGTCATGAGGTGTCTGTAAAGAGGAGGACGCAGGCTGTGGTTAGGGCACTGAACTTCGGCTTTGGACCCGGGTTCCAGTCCACCTCCCTGCCATGGATTTGTGTTTGGTAGCCCTTAATTCAACTCCTCCCCACTATGTAAGTAGCCAACAGAATACTGGTCAGCCTCCTACCAGTTGGGATTTTTGCAAGTTTCCGTTTATTTACAATGTTTGTTTGTTTGTTTGTTTATTTATTCAAGGACCATATCGTAAACTACTAGGACACCAGTAATTTCATTAACCATTTATTTTTTATACTGTACTCTTATTAAAAATCTACTATTTAACTGGTCTTAATGTTTGTGACTATATTGTAGCATGTGAATCGTATTGCCTCTGGTTTTCTAATTTTGCGCAAAACTACCTTATTATATGAAAATTTCGCGACACGCTAATTTCGCGATTTTGAGGTGTGCATATTTCACGACACTTAAATTTCGCGATTTTACGAAAATTTTGTATTTGAATCACATTAATTTCGCGTTTTTGAGTAAAACACAATTGATATCTCCTTGCAAATATGATATTACATGTACATGCCCTTGATTTAAAAAAAAAATTCAAAGGAAGTTACAATGACGTCAAAATTAACAAAAACGCAAGGGCAGGACTAAACCTTGGCAATAGCAACAACTGAGCAGTTCTCACAATGGCTGCAAGCAGGTCATGCCTGTACGTGCATAAGTTATTGTTCTTAAGTCAATCGTCGATAACATTAATTTACATTGAAGATTCCTTCCTTTAGTGGTACTAAACTTATTCATTCTTGATCATTGAGATATGTGAGTCACTTAACTTTCGCGTCACGTTATTGTTCGCGAAAATCGCGAAATTAACGTGTCGCGAAAATTTCATGTAATAAGGTAGACAGTGACTTCTCTTCAAAACAGCAGCCATGTGAGGGAGGGGGGTAAATTTGTACATCACACTTTTTTGCCATGCCCTAACTGTGCTGAGTGAAGAGAAGAATTATGTATGCGAGGGAAAAGTAGCTCGAACAGGGTTCCAGGGATTGCAACTAGTGAATAAAACAAGTAGATACTGAGCAAAGAATAAAGCAAATAAACTTAACTCACTTTTCACAAGTTCTTCGGAGGGCTTTCTCTATCCTTTGAGCATGGTTGATGGCAGGATGCTGCAGAAAAATTAACAAAATTGTTAACTTAATATTTGTCATCATTTCAAAAAGTGTGCGCAAGCTGATAACAAAAATATGAGAATGCATTGCATCTTTTTACAAAAATTTACCAGTATTCAGTGACTAATAAACTACATTAAAAAGTTGTGTCTTTTTTGTTCATTATTCAGTAACACCACACTTGGCTGGTGTACATTTGAACATGTGTGCAGAGATTGCTTTTAAAAGTAAATATTTTGAAAGGGAAGTGCACAAAAAAATAAAAATAAAACCACCCTACCTGATAATATGTGATGATCAAAGTGATACTTTTGGGAGTGATGCCACACTTTATTAGGTTCTTAGCCATGTCATCAGACTCTGCCAGGTTTGCAATTGTACGTAATACTGGGTCTTGTATCTACAGTACAAGAAATGCATTAAAATTTACTGACTGACCCTCATGACTGAAACTGACTGACTGACTGAACGACTGACTGACCAACCCACCTGTAGACTGACTGACTAATAAACTTTCTCATTTGGTTATTATTGACAGATACATGTAGGAGGCAGACAAACAAAATGACAGACAGACAGATGAACTGGTTGACTGACCAGACTGGCAGATTAACAGCCATATACATGTAGACAATCTACTGACTACAGGTAACTAGGGAGGGGGAGAGGAGTGGTGAGGGAGGGGAGCGGAGAGGGGGGGAGGTGAAGTACTGTACAGCAGTACATGTACATGTAAAAAACGTGCAGTTGTCATGACTGGAAGTCATAACATGTATGTACATGTAATGACTTCATGCAAAAAAAAAAAATACGAATGAAAAAAGTTGACACTGGCCAAAAATATTGTTTTTGGACGTTTCGGCCACTACTGTTGCCTTCTTCAGCAAGATAAAAATGCAAATGTTCAACGGCGTCCTGTTAAAATATGTAACGAATGTTTGAAAACTAAATGAACTTTTCTTTGACTTCATTTACATGTTGGCTTACAGTAAGTTAACTGAAATGGTGTCAAAACATTAACCCCTATGAAGCCTGGTTCTTACCTCTTTGTGATAAGAGAACATGTATCTTGCAAGTGTTTTGAGAATTTCCTGCAATGACATTATAGCAACGACATTTTGGTAATCAAAAAGTAATAAACGAAAAAATCAATTCTCTCCACAGTTCATATTATGGCTTGTAAATAAAAGTCATCACAAAGTGGTTCTACATGCACAATACAACATGTATTCTTTTTATGAAAAACATAGGAACACACAGTTTCACCTTGCTCACAATGACTGGATTCATAGCTCAGTTAAAAGAGCTTTTAATTTTCATGTTAATTCACTTTTCACTTTTACATCAAGTTACTGACTACTAACAGTATCTTACCTCATTTTCCAGTATTTTGTTTCTGCATCGACCACTGTGAGTAGAAAGTTGCAATATCGCCTCCAGATGTGCATTCAATGGTCCGTTATTAGGCATGAGTACTGTGCACAAGAAAAAAAAAGTTACCATAATAAATGTTAAAGCAGGGTTTACACAAGCAATTTTTAGGAGTGAAAAATATATTTGATCGTGTAGATGACACAAACATAAAATATTATAATTATTATTTGTCAGCAGACCAAAGTTTAGTGCGCCAGGAATGAATGACCTTGGACAGCAGAGATACATGTTTGCAGAGAGATATGCATGCAGAGTGCTCAGAAGGAGATTGGGGAGGACCACATATGCTGAAGCAATTAAGTTACGTAGTTTATAAACTGTTACAATTTACATATGAAAATAAAGGTACAGGTACATAGGAAAATAAAGTAAATGAAAAAATATAAATAAATAAAAAGATTTAAAAAAAAATAAATAAAGAAATAAAGAAAAAACCACATTTTTGTGACAAGTCGTCTACACAAGCATATAGGTAATAATTGTTACAGCCACCTAATTTTCCGGTTGCTTACGCCTACTTCAAAACGTTTTGAAACTCCTGTACTAGAAACTGTCCCTTGAAATAATTATGTTAATAAGCTGGGTTTTTATAGAAAATAACAAACCTCCATCTTCCATGTGTGTCATGATACCATGTCTGTCAATGAACTGCCAGCCCAGCTCTTCATTCAGGCACAACATGGCGATGATCTTCATGTTCATTGCAATCATGTTACAATCACTTGCTGTTATTCCAGGTGTTTTTAACCATTTCAAAATGGCCTACAACATAAAAATTAACAGAAAAAATATCATGGCTTAGTGCACAAGGCTTCAGATTGAGGGGTGTGGGTTAGACTCCAGGTTGGGGTCATTGTGTTGTATTCTTGGGCAAGGCACTTCACTCTCACAGTTCCTTAAGATCCAGGTGTACGTTATTATATTAAATAATAATGTAAGACTTAATTTAAGTGTCGACCGTATAATTACATCTTTTACAAACTAATTAGGGGCACCAGTAAAGTAAAGAATAAAATAGAGTAAAGCTATAGTGATTTCTCTACACAAGACTACATGTACAAATGTAAAAGGATCATTAATAATCATTTAAAAAATTACACTAATTTAGAGTAAGAAATTTTTGTTGGTAATAATTGTGTAAATAGGTAGTGGTGAATTACAGTTGTAATGCTTGGGGCAACCCTGCATTGGACTTGCATCCCATTCATGGAAGGAGTAGAACAACTCTACACTAACAAGAATTACTGGTAAATGCTGGCTGTATAGATCACTACTAACAGTGTGTATGCACTAAGCAATTACCTTTTTCTACTTTCATCACATGTGTACTAAACACATTCTATAATATTGATCGTGTTAATGCATTTTCTGTTTTTCTTTTAACTTTATCCCTTTTATGTCTGGGCAGTTAAATGCAGCTCACCTTTGATATTATTTTTTCTTTATAAACAAGTTTTCTGTATTGATCATTCTGTTCTGCGATCTGTAAGACAAATGGCATAAAAAAGTGTACACATACATGTACATGTAAACACAAACATGAACACTGTATGATACAAATTATTTACAGTGCACATGTACAACTGCAATATTAACAAATGTACACAATGTATGGTTATACAGTGTATACTCTATCAAAAACAGTGGTCATGTAACGCCTTTAAAATGTCAATAATATTATGTCCGCTTCTGACTACTTACAATGTACAAGTACTCAATATTGAAATATTTACCTTAAATAAATACACCTGTACATGTACATATTTTTCATAGGCAGTGCAAGAATACAGTAACTATAAAATGTGCAGTTCCAGAAAATATCCATACTCACCCCACTGCATTGAAAATTCCAAGGGGGTGTGGGGGGGGTTCTCAAATGCCACAAATTTTTAAAGGAAAGTATGGGGCTTGACTGGAATTTCCAAAGGGGTGGGGGATGCAAACCAAAAAGCCTTCTGTGGGAGGGGTATGGATACTTTCTGGAACAACACAATAATGAATTGAAGCTGTAATACACTGTACAATTAATTTTTTATAATGTTGTTTTCAGTTGTCTAGCACAAGAAGAAGTTGACAATTATTGTCATTAGTGGCTCACATTTCAAGCACTCACACAACACATGTACAGTGTATAATTATGTACAGTGTACAAAAAAAGATGACTTGATTTGAGCCCTGATATACATGTACGGTACTTTTGTAAGCAGAAATCTGTGGATTAAATTCAGTAGCACGCACACACACAAAGAAAAAAAAAACAGAACTTGATTTTAAACACAACTGATTTTTGAGATCAAAAGAGAAAGCAAACAGTCATAAGAGTAAAGACCTAACTTACTTGAAGAATAATAACAGCAGCCGCCATTTGCATTTTCCAGCTCCAGCTTCGTAAAACATTCAATGCACTGTCACCAATGGACGGAACATAGAACTCTTTGAAGTTCTCTTCAGACTGATCAAAACGATCATTCAAGACCTGCTTTTGGAATGGTGTATGTCCACGTCTATATGCCTTGATAACCATTTTTTGGCAATTGTCTTTCAAAATCAAGTTTCCAATTTTCGGAAGTGCATTTAAACTGACAATTTTGTCGCAAGCTTCACGTTCCAAGCAGCACAAAGTTTTTAGCGCACAAACTGCCGGGTAGCAGGCCAAATAGTCAAGGTCTGTATCACAGAAGTCCAACAGTGCTTCAACAGTATTATTTTCCATGACTTGCGTACGGTTTGTTTGCATATATTGAGGAAGGGTTAAAATATGTTTAAGGACCATCAAACTATTAAAATATGCCGCTTTCCATTGTTGCTCATTGTTTTCTGTGCAGTCATCAGGAATTCGAATCCATAAAAGTCTGATGACAAAGCTAAGAAGATCTGAGCTAATCAGAACACTAAGAACCAGTTTCTTCTCGGGACTCCCTGTTTTCTGTAAAAGAACAAGATGAGAAATTGTACAATGTGAGTATTTTGCAACAAAGAGGTACAAAATGTATTCACTTTTGAGAAATTCATAGAAATTTCACGAGTTTCTCAAAAGCTAAAAATTATTTGTGTCAGACCATATTCCACAACATTTAGGGCCTGATTACATGACCAATTTCAGCACGGTTCGCCGGTCTGGAATTTTGTTACGATTACATGGCGAATTTCAGCCCGGGTTGAACACTTTTAAATCTGAATAATTATCGTGGCCGCCATTTTCTTTCATTGAATACCACCACTGTGCATCTCTAAGCTCAATTCAGCCCAGGCTGAAAATTGAAAATGCAATTACAAGCTCTTTGCCCGGGTTGAAATTTCCAGCCCGGTTGAAATTTTATCCTTGGCTGTAATTCTGCCTGGGATAAAACTTTTTTCATGTAATCACAAACGTCTTTTCAAGAAGATTTGTTTCAGAAGCCAAGGTGAAATCTCAGCCGGCAAACCGGGTTGAAATTTCAGCCCAGGCTGAAATTCGCCATATAATCAGACCCTTAGCAGGATAATTGTATTATTATCACTGAATTGTCAATGAAACACATTTTAAAGCTAGAAAAACAGTGATCTGCAACACTCTGCATGACTTCTGTCGGATCTTGGGAAAATACTTATCTGTTACATGTATATATGTTGCAGTTAATTTTTGATCTCAGTTAATTTTTTATTTTAACTAGTTATATTTTTTTCTAACTAGTTTTTTTTTTTATTCTAGGTTAATAAGTAGAAAAAGTAGAACATCCCCCCCTCCCTTGATATCTCATACCCACCCCCCCATCCTTACAAACCCTCCCCTACTATCTGCTCTTATCCCCCTCCCCTAAGTATTATCTTTTTTTTTTTTTTTTTTTTTTTTACTAACCTGCACTGGATTTGAACTCTCAACCTCTGGATTTGCTGTCCAACCCCTTATCTGCTATGCCACGTAGGAAACGTTGGGTGAACCACTATTTTTTTTTAAATATATGATACCCTTACCCTAACCCCATTATTTAACTAGTTAAAAAAAATCAACTACTTAGTTAGAAAAAACTAACTAGTTAAAATAAAAAATTACCTGATATCAAAAATTAACTGCAACATATACGTATGACAAATAATAAGCAATTATTGATACGAAAGCCGAATTCAATAATTGTTTTATTATTCATTCAAAATATTTCCAAGAGCTCTAAAAACACAAGATGAATTAAAATGGCTACTAACTTTGGCGTAGAATTTTCGCTAACAGTGACCAATTCCTCCGGTGTCGCTGGTTTTTTTATGTTTCTCTCCTGAAGATAAGCTTTAAAAATCAAGCGACTTCCCTTTGAAGCTTTTTTGATGTTTTTGCTATCTTTATCATCTAATATTTTGGCCAATTTTTCGTCGCAATGTTGAAATTTAGTGACCATTTTCGCCTACGGCTGAGCTCTGTACAAAGCCATTGTTGCCTGACGTCAATCGTCCAATAATTATTACGTCATTCGTCCAATCATAGAAGAGTCTTCCAAATTTGGTCGGTGCAAGCCGGTTAGTTTCAGAAACAAAGAAATATTTTGAATGAATAATAATAAAGGTATCCAGGCCATATAAGGCATTGTGCAATTTGTTAAATGATAAAACCACCCTAATTCAAGATACTGTAATTTTCAAAATCATAAGCCACTTCTTAAAGAATAGATGCACTGTTGATTTGCCATTTCAGTTTCCTCATCGGTATATTGAATTTCTATTTATAGTCACTGACGTTTATAAGGATTAGGAAATTTTTTAAACGTTCTAATCTCCCGGCGTGCCCAATCGATGAAATTCGATAATCGATAAAATCGATTGTAATCGATAATAATCGATAGCAATTAATCGATTGATATCGGAAATCGATGAAAATCGATGAACCAAAGAGTTGTGAGTATCGATTTTCATCGATTTTCATCAATTGTCATCGATTTTTATCGATTATATCGATTGTCAGTTGCAATCATTTAATAATGATTTCAGATACGTTTGCGCTAGGCATTGGCAATTGAGTCTAACCTATTGTATTTTTTCCTCTTCACAAAGAGTGATCTGTTGTGCAATTGCTGCTTTTCCTCTAAATGTGTAAAAATTACGAAACACTTGATCGAAAGTGTGTTCAAAACTCTCTTCGAAATGTTTAATCAGTTGAAACCCGTGATTTGTGGACAATACCCTCTAAATAGCCCTCCATAATCTCTGATGTGAACAGGCACGGATTTGTTAAACAACGTTTTCTGAAATTACCGACTTCTTCAATTAAGAAGAGACCCGGCAATTTCCCCCTTTTCCACGTATAGATAGACTGACTTCACTGCGGGCTTAACTATCAAAGGTTTGCAGGAGCTTTCACTGGTATCCAACTCTACCGGGAACTCTATCAAAATTACAACACTCTTGGATGTTGCTAGCTCTTTTTATTTTGTTTAATCATGAAAAGGCGATTTAAATTCCATCAGAATAGGCACTCGTGGTAGCCCTTCACAATAGCCTCTGTTATTAGTACAGTTGAACCTCGCTAATTCGAACTCGGTTATTTCGAATTCCCCGTTAGTTCGAACTAAAACCCGTTTCCCTTGGATTTGCCCTTCAGTCATTTACTATCGGCTATTTCGAACTCCCGCTATTTCGAACTATTTTTTGTTTCCCCAGACGGTTCGAAATAACGGGGGTTCAACTGTATGTTCATTTCGTGCTTTGGTTGACTCGCAGAACTTCGATTTGACTAACTTAGTGAAAGGATGTGTAACGTATCGCCTTACAAATGCAACAATTGATAAATGGTTCATTGATTTATTATAACCGATAATAATCGATAAAATCCATAAAAATCGATACAATTAAGAGGACGTGAATTGTGAGTATCGATTTTCATCAATTAATGGAACCAATCGATATTAATCGATTGATTTTTATCGATTATATTGATTATATTGATTGGTTTCCGATGATCGATTTTCATCAATTGGACAGGCCGGGTCTAATCTTCATTCCTCGTAAAAGAGCCAGTATTGTTTACATCAAGTACATTATTTTTATAAAGCTACAGTAACATCTTAAGAATGTCCTTTAGCTTTCTTCAAAGAAAACACAAAGATTTCTTGAAAGAAAAAAATCCAAAACATTCCTAGAAACTGCGGAACAGAACAGCAAAGTAAAATCTGACAATGCCTTTGTTATTAATTTTGCGTGAGTGTCGCACCTCGAAACACGACATTTTTTCGCACCTTTTTTTTGCAGACATACCACGATGTTCACTCTTTCAAGCCCAATATCGCAGGAAAAGTAAAATATGGTTCTCTTTGCTTTCTCATAGACGAAGACTTGGCTATTTAGATCTTGGTTACTTACCAAAGTCGGTGGATTTTCGACAAGTTTTACCATCTCGTACGCAGCCTTCAGCTGTGCTTCGCGAAGATTTCGATCTCGACGAACAGTTAGTTCGACCGCTTCTATAGGGCTATCTCCACCCGCTAAATACTTGAATAAGTCAAGGATTTTTCTCTTCTTTTTCTTATCCAGCGATGTTCCTGCTTTGAAGTGATCTATAACGCTTATATCGACCGTTCCCTCCCCCATTTTTCAAAGCGTTCACTTTCGTCTTCTCAAGTGCAAAATGGAGTCTCTTTTTGCATTTATTATTTCCAGAGCCCCCCGGCGCTTCACTCCGACAGCAGTCTGGGCACTAGTAAACGATTTCGCGCGCATTTCTCGTGGCATTCGATTTCAGATTGTCAATTTCATGCTATTTGTCATTCGGGAGTCTAAAGTTCTGTCAAATTTTCAGTTCAAAGGTAAGCTTAAATTAATTCAGTAATTAAATAGTTTAAACAATTTAGGTATTACAGACACACTGTTAAGAAGAAGGAAGAAAAGTCCGATTTGAAGGTGGGCGCACGGGGGAAAACGTTCTATCAAACCATCAATCATTCAAATTTGAATATTCACAAAACAAATTTATACAGTGGTTGTACAGTGCAACCCTTCTGCAGTTTTTCCACTTCTTTATAACAACACGAGAATAATGTGTAAGTCAGTCAGGTTGCATTAAGTTTACACGTAACTTGCAATGAATCAGGCCCACTGGAAAGGTATACTTTAGTTTTAGTGTACATGATGTATTGTAAACTGCAATCCGCCATATTGAAAATTGGACAATATGGCGCGAGGATCTGTCGCGCGCTCTATCGATAAATATCTTTCAAGTTGGGCTAACGTCCATCATTACCACTTGCATGCAATTCAATGTAGTCAAGCCCCCAGTATAACTAACTGATCACCCAAAATGTTGATTCTATTCAATTTTTAGGGAAGTCGTACAAATTATGCGGGTCTTAAATTTTGAGTTAGCTTGTATTATTCAACTTCAATGAGCAAAATACTTAATCCTGCAATGTTGTTAAGGTGGTTATTTTGTTGAGCCAGTAGTTGCCATTCAGTCTGTAAACAAACCATTCTTTAGTTCTTGATGTTTTGAAGATCTAAAGCAGGGCTAAAAATTAACTTCAGAGCTTGGTCGCCACTTGGGCCAGTATCCCTGAATTTTAAGTGGCCCAGGCCGAAATAAAGTGGCCCTCAAATTTCTTCCACTCACGCACACAACAAAAGTTTAAACCACTTTAAGCCATCATGTTTCAAATGTACATATAGTTTACACATTAATTTATGTCAACAGCACGATCACATCCACAAACAGCAATATTTATTGCTAAAATAATTATTAAGTGACTAGAAAAAATTGTCCTTTCTTCACTGGAACATCAACAGAGAAACAATCCATCAGCATACATAACGTACATTCCACTAAAGGTTAGCAATGCATTATTAAGGGCAATTTTCAAATGTGCGAGGTTTGATCGCCCAGCTTTTAGTGGCCCTGGACACTTCTTTATTGCCACTGCCGACCGTGCAACCGCCAAGTTTTAACCCTGTCTTAAGTGATATAGTGATATAATATAATATAAATATCACTGATATTCCTTTGAAGGTCGAAAATCAAAAAAATTATGAATATCTTTTTGGTGCTGACAACAAAAGGACCTGTTGCAGCAAATGCAATCTTGTCCCCAAAGGCAACGATCCTTCTGGTCTGCACTAGGAATCACCACCTCTGGGGTAGACTGAAAGCCTGCAAGACAGATAGCCAAATCAAAATGGCTGTTAAAAACTTGTTAATCACAATTTATCCACAATTGCATGCACACAAGCACACCAGAACCAGGATTTCCTGGTTCCCATTTTGGATTTGTCAAGAGCCATTGCATTTCCCAACCGCTGGTGGAGGGGAATGCAAGCTTTGGGTATGACATAGAGCAACATGTAGCAGGACAAAATGACAACATGTGCACACACAAGAGAATGCAGCAGGGACACATTAGAGTGATATGTCCCCCAAAAGAATCATTACACTTTTCAGGGGATGTGTTGCTGCAACATGTCCCGCCACATTTTCTTGTGTGAGTACACATTGTGTTTTGTCCCTGCAACTTGTCCCTATTACATGCCCCCTTTCATGTTTCAAGACCTTTTGTCAAGGGCATGATTCTGAGTCCCCAACATGCCCAGCAGTCCCTTGACCTCTTTCCCACCCAGTCAGATGTTTGATCTTCAAAATGATCCTAGCATTGCACTAAACCTTATCTTTTGGTAAATTCTACAAATCCATGCTTGAATTCCCATGTACTACTTGAATTGGTTTAAGTTAAATGGCTGCAGTCTGATAAAATGCCAGCTCTTTCAGTCCAAACACTACTGTATTTTGTCGTAACATCTAACATTGTACAATGTACTTTTTAAATAATCACAGAAACTGCTTTGCTGTACAAACAAAGCTGTAGTGTAATTCATTATCCTGTTAACTGGTATGTTGGGAAATTACAACCACCTGCTAACCATTCTGTGGCAGTGGTCATCTTGAGTTCTCTTTGTAAATTGTGTTGAAGCACTGTACATAGGTATCCTGCTCTGGGTAACTGTGTAACTTGCGGGTTGTGCAATTAAGGGGCTATTCCAGCAGTTCTGCCTATTTACCCCATAGTAAGTTACTGTAGTTAGTCTACTTCACCTGTACATGTAATACTATGGTTGCCCTGAAGCATTTAGGAGGTGGTGAATAGAGGCACGTAAATCGACCAATTTGTGCTATTTTTTGGCTGAATCCGTAAACCACTATTTTCTGTCAAATCGAAATTCACATAACTTGAAACTTTGGGTGGTATATTTTTATTGCAAGAGTGAGTCTGGAATCTGCGCCAAAATTTCCAGCTAATCCACGATCCGCTGTATTTTCGAAGTCTGCGAATCCGTTCAATGTATTGCAAAAAATCTGCAATCTTGGTATGTTTATTTAAGACAAAGTTTTAAGGCCAAATCTGTTGAACTGTGAACCTATTCATCCCCCTCATTTGGTTATGCATGTAATATTTAATGTGCAAGTACCCAGACTACTGTGAAAGTGTTCTTTATTTCACAGTTGTCAAAAAAAAGTTGATACGTTTTTGTGTGTACAGGTATAATGCATGCTCTTTTGGGATGACATAATTTCCAGTTGTTTATGCTCCTGTCAGCTGAAACCGTAGAAGTGTACCATTGGATTGGAAATTTTTTAAATAATTTTTTTTTTCTTTTTATAGACTGCTCTGTTTTTATGAAGTACAGGTGTCAGTTAGCGGTACAAGTCAAAAGGCATTAGCTAACAACTCACTAGATAGTTGAATCTGGCCCCAAACATTATGATATCTTCTTTGCTCTGCTTTTCAACAGTGTACATGTACTGCTTTGTTTTGTTTGCTTTGTTTAGCAACTGTATTTCAAGCACATGTACTTCATGTATGCATATGTTGTGGTTACAATCTACCTTTGGTTTAAAATTTTTCAAACCAGTTTTATTTTTATTTTTCATTGTTTTGTAGTCATTATTATAATTTGCTCGAAGCAGACTTTACTTACTTCACGTCATTCTTACATGTAGGTTGACAAAATGGGTGGCTACCAAGTAAAAGCTAGCCTCCCACGCAGTCGTTCTTTGGGGCGATGGTGTTTCACTCCTAAAACAAAAGTAAAAGCCTGTGGACAAAAAGATTTGCAGGACAATGGAAAGCGTGATCTGGATGATGAAATTAGTGCTCATTTGGATAGTCATTACCCAAGCTGGAGAGATCCAAAAACCACATACATGGTTCCACCTCTTTTCATATCTAAAACGCGCATCTTTGATATTGGAAAAGAGAACAGAGTGCCATAGCTCGCATAGCTTCGCTGTGCCATTGTTGTAACCTGAAATCATGCCCTCCCTCCCTGACCTCCCTACTTCCCACTCTCCCTTTCGAAAAAAGAACTCCTGATCGCAGGTTACCATTGTTGTAATTCCCTCGCCGCGCATATTTTTGGTCGTTACTTAGGAAACCGTTAAGTTCAGCGTCTTTGCCATTTCTCGTTCGCTCTCGGTTAATAAAGTGATCTTCTTGTACGGCGTTTCGTCTCAACTTACTGGCGTGGTGGCAGTGCTACGGTTCCAAAGAACCCACAACGGACGTCTAAGTGTTCCTGCTTGATGTTAGTCGTCTCTCCGAACAGCCAAGCCTAATTTTCATAACCGAAGACATGTCTTCCCACAGAGGGCCGAAGCAATGGTCGCTTACTTCGAACGAAACTATCACTTCGATCGAAGCTTGGGAGAACAACTTAAAATACATTCTGTCTCTTGATTCAAACTTCGCCGGCTTCCTTACCGATGGCTCGTCGTGGGGAAAGAAAATGAATGCTTCTCCTCTTCGTGGTTTCACCAACGATCCTGAAACTGTTCCTGTGGCGCAAAGAAGGACTGCTGCTCAAAAAACAGCTCATTTGGAGGGTGAACTTATTCGGCGGAATGGCAGAATGACGGAACGGCATGGCGGAATGGCGGAATATCCTAAAACACGGAATGACGGAATATCCTAAAACGCGGAATAACGTACTGGTAATATCCTAAAACGCGGAATGACGGAATATTCTAAAACGCGGAATTGTGAAACATTAAAAAAAGAAGCAACAAAAACAAACAAACAAAAGGAAAATTCTAATTGCTAACTTTCAGCTCAGACGGCGATAATGACTTTACGGCGATAATCACTTTACGGAAGGTCGAATCTTTCTTCATTGCATGCATCCACTGTAAATACTCCAAAAGAACTTTTCTCAGCTCCTTCCTGTATACTGGTAGCAGAGCATTTTCAGCCTTAACACGGGCCATTTCAGACGAATCTCCATGTTGTTTATACCGGTACTCGTTTATCAGAGCTTTGAGCTTGGCTTCGTGACGACTAGTGACTTCATCTTGAATGCGCGACCAGGGATCTTTATCCTCCTTTTCTTCTTGGGAAGAGTCTATTTCTTCGCTCGATTGAGAATCTTGAGATGACTGTTCACTTTCCTGTGAGCTCTCATCATCGCTTTTATCTCCACTATCATCGGGAAATATGATATTTCCATAACCCTCTTGAAAGAATTGATTATAACTGCTGTACATTGTGATCTGAACGGTGTAAACTCTGAGAATAGACTGAACTACATGGTGAAGGCGAAGGCGCGGTTACCCAGTAAATAAGTACTGGGGAGAGTATAGGCAGTCATTAAACGTATCCAAATGTTGATAAAATGTGCAGACATTTCTCCGGTTGGTAGAATACAGATCTTTTAAAAAAAATGAATTTGGTATTGTAATTACTGTAGCTATCTCCGCTTTTAAAGAAAAGTGAACGACAAAAATGAAAAGAAAATGTCTTTACTTAATTAAGATAGGTTTCTTGCAATCATTATGTATGTATTCATTTAAAGAGAGTATGCAAGAACTGCGACGACTGAAGCCGACAACTAATAAACGAAATATTCATAAATTTCTTTGTACAAGTAATTCACATTATTATTCTCAGCTTTGTGTCCCTTGCGCTGGATTAGATTCACAGCTTATAATAAAGCACACTTTGTTGTAAACACTGCCTGGGAAGGTCTTCGGAAGCCTCAAAACCTGCCATTTTTTTGTTTGAGTTTTCTCCGCCGATATAGAATTTCGGAAGTCGCTTCACGAGGAACATAAACTTGATGTTCTCTATTATGTTCTGACAAGAGCGAATTTTAAAACGTCCATTTCAAAATGAAGATAGCATGTTTCAAAGTTTAGATTTCACATTTTTACTCTCTTAGAAGCCATCAACTTCTAGCAGTTTTTGAAATCGAAAATTTCGTTCTTGCCAGAACACAAAAGAGGTTATGACTTATCACTAGCTTATGTAATCATTTAATTCGGTGCGCTGTTGTAGCTGAAAACTTGGACACAAAATCTCATTATCTGCAGTTAAACTTTTAAGAGCTTCAAAACGGAAAACACCATTCTTCTATATTTTGCAAAGCCTTCAAGATAAGCAGCAATTATTTTTACTTCGAATACACTTATCCGTTGTAAAACACCCACAAAGTCTTTGGCCTCCAGATTCCTTCTTTACAGTATTGTGAAAAAGTAATGCAAACGAACTGCACTATAATAGAATTATTTAAGCATACATAACTATTTAGTTTAATTTATTCTATATCTTGGGAAAAGGTTAAGAATCCGATCCAAAAAACGCGTCGGCCAAAGTGTCGGCCAGCGCGTCGGCAAGTATTTTTTGGTACATGATAACCGAGGATAAATTGTGCGTCGGCGACTTTTTCTCTTAAAATAAAAGCTTACAATGATTAAGTTTGTTGTTGTCTTACTCATTATTTAAAACTGCGAAGTCATTTGATTAGTTTTAGCTGCGATAAGTCTGGAAATGATCGATTTTTTTCGTCGACGCCATTTTTATTTTCCAACATCGACCTAGGCCCCATGCTAGTTAAACATGCAGCCTGACTGGGCACTAGACAGGTGTAATCACCTGTAATAATTCGAGTAATCATTTATTTATTTATTTATTTATCACAGTGCTCCAACCAAGGCCACCAAGGAACGAAAACCTTGTATGTTAACAATATATTTTCTCGCAAATTGTGGAATGTCATTAGCTGCATGCTACATGGGGGCAGAAGCAATAAATTTGCGACCATTTCTTTTTTTGTTTTGTTTTAACATTCAAACACTATTGGTCAATTTGTGAAGAATCTGCTTGGATGGCCTTGGCTTTTCGTTTTATGCTCCAGAATGTTCTGGGTTCTGAGTTTTTTGTCAGCACGTGATGTAGAATGAAAATGACCCTGTTGTCATAAAATGTAACTGCCTCATAACCACAGGTAGCCCAAGCTCCTAAAGGAGCCGTCAACATATAGACCACATATGACATTGTGTTATAACGTTATTATAAAGGTTTGTATGGGAATATAACGATCGTAAAAAATAATTCAAAATAGAGGAAAAATATCCAATAAAATTCACTTACCTATCCTCTTCTGTCTATATCTTGTGTTTCTATGCCGTTTGGAGGCGATTCCGTCAACATGTAGACTACATATGACATTGCGTAATCACGTTATCATAAGGGTTTGTATGGGAATATAACGATCGTAAAAATATAATTCAAAATAAAGGGAAGATATCCGAAAAACGACTTACCTATCCTCTTCTATGTAAATCTTGTGTTTCTATGCCGTTTGGGTGCGTTTTGAAGCGATTCCAGTGGGTTTTAGGTTCGCTGGTTTCCTCTCTATATAAGAATTATATATAGAGAGGAAACCAGCGAACCTAAATCCCACTGGAATCGCTTCAAAACGCCCCCAAACGGCATAGAAACACAAGATTTACATAGAAGAGGATAGGTAAGTCCATTTTATCGGATATTTTCCCTTTATTTTGAATTATTTTTTACGATCGTTATATTCCCATACAAACCCTTATAATGATAGGAAACCAGCGAACCTAAAACCCACTGAAATGGCTTCAAATCGCCTCCAAACGGCATAGAAACATAAGATATAGACAGAAGAGGATAGGTAAGTGAATTTTATTGGATATTTTTCCTCTATTTTGAATTATTTTTTACGATCGTTATATTCCCATACAAACCCTTATAATAACGTTATTACGCAATGTCATATGTGGTCTATATGTTGACGGCTCCTTTAGGAGCTTGGGCTACCTGTGTCATAACATGAATCCAAATACATGTAATTAGGTCTGACTATGCCATCCACCAAACAATCAGTGGACAAACTACCCGGCGCATTCTTTGATTTTGGGCTATCACTGATGCTACGGTGCTTTTCTTACAGGAAGAAAGAGATGCTGGGTTTACCACATGTGAAGAGCTGTGGACAAAAAGACCTTGCTGATGATGGAGTAAGAAAGTGGGATGACCAAGTTCAGGATTTCCTCAATTCCGACTATCCTGATTGGCAACATCCAAGTAAAACCTACATGGTCCCTCAAGTTTTTGCTTACAAGTCTCGCAACCCTGATGTTGGAGAAAAAACAGAAAAGAACTTTTTTGACCTTTTACTGAATTTTGGAGAGAGTAGAAATGAGAAAATGTTTGTTGTTCATTCTTATCGTTTTGCTGAACTGATTTCTGAATTGGATCATGGCTCTGCAAATACAGAAAGAGAGAAGTCAAAAAAGTGGCTAAGTGGAGAGCATGATTTTGTGATCATACATCGTCAGCATGGTGTTGTGTTTTTCCAGGTCAAAGCAGCCATAAAGAAAGCTAAAGTGTTTGCAGAAGCCCAGAAGCAAATAGCTAAGGACCAAGAATCGTTAAAAATTTGTGCTCAACAAGGGTTAAAAGGAAAGTGTAAGGAACTAACTGGGAAGGAAGTGTACTCATATCCAGGCTTTGTTGTGATGCCAAACTGCCCTAAAGATCATGAATCAGTTACAAGACCCTCAAAAGGTATTTTTGCAGAGGACTGCGAGAATGTGGATGCATTTTCAGAGTGGTGGGACAAGAACATAATGAGAAATGGAAATACAAGTGTTGACCAGACCGTGTTCAACAGCCTTGTCATGCGGTGAGTAATATGTCTCATTTTACACTGTACATGTAAAGGTCTGCAATGTGTTCCCATTTTTCAAAAAATTTGATCAATAATCAAAGCAATTCTAAAAAACTACCTTATTATAGAAAATGAACGCTTCATGAAATTAATGCGAATTTTAACGCGAATTTCAAAAATTCGCGTTTATTTAAGTCGCATTAATTTTTGTTAACGTTAATTTCCGCGCCGTTAATTAAGTGGAGCGCTAATTTCCATGACCTTATTAATTTCCATTAATTTGGAATCAATTTCTCGATACAGTCCAGAGTTAAGTCATTATTTCATCAGGGTGGAAATCTGCCGGATCACGTGTGGATTGCGTATTACGCGTGCGCGCCACGTTTATAAAGGCTATCTGCAAACCGGAAGTTGAAAAGTTTGTTCTTCCACTAAGAACGATCGGAATGCAAAAAATGTGTCAATCACGACAGTTTGTCGTAACACTGGAAGAGAAAAATCTTGTCTCCAAGAGCGATAAGAATGCGAAAAATCAACAGTTTGTCACATTAGATCGAGGTTTCTGTCTTGCAGACATTTCGTTTTGCAGACGTTGTTTTATAGGTGTTGCCTTTGAGATGATCTGCTGTGATTGTATCACAGATAAACTACGGCAAAGCGAATGATTCCAACAACGGTTATTCTCGAGAAATTCCTTATAACACTGACAACAAAGCGAGTTTGCCGACGGAGGAAAATCACATCTCAATTCACACCGCGTGCTCGACTACACTTAAATAAATAAACAACTCTGATTGGTTCGCGGCAATAGGAAACGATAAAAAACATTCGTGACTTCAGCGTGACGCATTACTCGACCTTACTCGGAATAATTTTCTTTTGTCCAGTGATTTATCGACACTGTCTGAAAAATTTTCGTGACCTGTTGAAAAAATTGCCGTTAAATGAGGTGACTTAAGTTATTTCTTCTTCCATCATGAACGGTTACAATGCGAAAATGTGTTGTTCAAACAGGAAGTCGAGGAATCTTTTTTTCGGCAAAGAATGATGCACTGTTATTCTCAGTGGACAGACTCCCAATAAACAACCGCAGTTTATAAAAGAAATCTCAATTACCACAGTTATGCCAACTTCTGGAAACTTCCCAAAAACTTCGACTTGAAGTAATTTTCCAAACTAACAAAAAACACTTCCCTCCCAGTACCTTTTCTTAACTGCATCGAGGCCCGCACTTTCTAACCTGTGGTTACCACTAGTTTGTATGTCGCGTTAATTTCCTTCATTTTGAAATGTTACCCCCTCTTTCGCGTTAAGGGACCATTCATTTTTTAGAAGGGGGGAGGGCCGGAGGAATCCCTGTGTGTATTCAGTTGAAACTTTTTGACCCTCCCCCTGTAGTAGTGTAAAAAGAGGAAGGCCCTCCCCTAAAGTGCAATATTAAATTTTGCGACCCCCCCCCCCACATGCACCTCAAAAAAAATTCACATCAAACCTCTTTTTTTGACAGAGCTCCATTCCGCTGTGTTGCATAAGATTATCTTTGATCGCAAAAAAATCTATGCTACAGTCAAACGCACGCCGTGCAATATACACGAATTGAAGCCCTTCTTCATTACGTGGAACACTACTCTCGCACGGCTAAGAAAGAACCACTCTTTTGCATCAGAAGTGACCTTTAACGGTCAAAAATGCGAAAAATAGCCTTATAAACAAACACACTTAAGCAAGGATCAAAACTACATTAACACAATTGGTCCATTTACGTGAGCCAATTAAAAACCAGAATTTTCGATCCTGCAGACAAGTACAAAAACGGCACATCGATTGATCATTGATTTCAAATCATTCGATGAGACTTTGACATAGGAGCATCGGATGAGGTCCACTGAAGGACTGAAACTTGAGTCTTGCTTTAGATAAAACATTTGCCAGAAGAGATCGTTGCGGCATACTAGAGACCTCAAACGCAGTAATCAAACTGCCATAGAATTTATTTGGTGGATGCAAGTAACGCAACAAAACAGATCAACAATAATGGAGGTAAAGGTTTATGTCTTTTATAGCTCCCAGAGCGCAAATCACAACCACTCAAACTAAGGGGAGCTTACAAAAACAACTCAAAAAAACCATTGCTCTCAATGTTTAGAGACGCAGACGCCTTCAAAAGACTCGGATCTTTATAGACCCTCACAACTGTGGTAACGAAACGTTATCCTACGAACTAACCGCCACTTTAGAATACGAGTTGACAGTTAGAAATCCACTGATCTGATACACAATATAGACTACAACATTCTTTTAAAGGCTTTTAGGAATCTTCCAACAAACATGAGCCAATAAACCTAACGAAATATGCCACAGAGCTAGCAAACACAATGGCATAAAGATCATCACTGAAAGCATTAATCAAATCAAATCAAATATAGAGCGTTAATCAAATCCTCCGTTAACAGACTGAAGCAACCAGCGGGAGTCGTGCTTGGCCTGTCACATTTTACTTAATATTTATTGAAAATAAAAGATTTGGATTTGGATGAAAATGCAGTGTTTTTTCTACGCGACCCCCCCTTTTCAAAAACGAAAATAACGATGACCCTCCCCTTTTGCCACTGTAAAAAATAAGTGACCCCCCCCCCAAGATTCCTCCGGCCCTCCCCCCCTTCTAAAAAATGAATGGTCCCTAATTTCCTTTATTGGGAAGTAATTTTTCCTTCAATTCGCGTTAATTTAAGTCGCGTTAATTTCAAATACCTTAATTAACACAAGCGTTAAATTCCTATAATAAGGTAATTCTAACAGCTAACAAATTCTAACAGCTAAACAACATGTTTGTACATGTTTGATGTGCTAGAATCTAATCAGAAAAAAATTGCGTTTACTGTACGTTCTCAACTGATGTTATATTACAATTAATTGCAGGTTCGTGGGTGTGCCTCACCTAGGACACTCCATCGATTATTGCATTGATAAAAGCCACCGCACTCTGGTGTTCAAAACTAAAGAGCAATTGGAAGCATTGCTGAATACAACATCTGAGCAATGGATAACAGGGCCAGCCGGTAGCGGCAAAACATGGCTGCTAATGGAGAAAGTGAAGATCCTGGCAGAAAAAGCCCTTCTTCGTGACACCAAAGAAAAAATACTTGTTGTTTGTTTCAACAAACCTCTGTCGAAGATGTTTTTAAAAACATTTGAACAGTATTTGACTAACAGTTTGCCAGATGGGGATTTGAGTTCTGTATTGGAGGTGAAAACTTTTGATAAGCTTATCTGTGATATAACTGGGTCGATTTCGGGTGACTCTGACCAGGAAAAAGAGGAAACTGTTTTCAGAGCTGTAAATCTTATGGAGCAACGTCCTGTACAGTATGACCATATATTCGTTGATGAATGTCAAGATTTGTATGGTGACTGGCCAGTGCTTTTCAAAAAGTTACTGAAGGATGTTGATGAACTGTCTGATGATGATGACGACGACGATGATGCTGACCCCAAACATATGTGGTTTTTGTATGATTCAAACCAATATCTGAGATTTGAGCAGCAGCACCAGCAGTACTACAAATCGCTCAAGAGAAGTACCAAACTCACCAAGGTTCTTCGCAACACTGAAAATATCTTCCAACAGTCAAGAAAGTACTACAAATCAACAGTAACTGGAGATCCTACATTAGGGCACCGCGAAACTGGCTTGGCAATCAAGTGGGATGGCATACTAAACTATGGAGTGGTAACAGAGCGTGAAGGCGCAGAGGCCATTTTGAAGCATATTCATGAACTCCGCCAACACAAGGTTCAAGAGAAGGACATCTGCATTTTGGTGAATAATGCAAAGGTTCGGGATAAAGTCAGCTCTGAGCTGCAGCACATTGGAGTAGAGAGCCAAAAGGCGGAGACATTGTATGAACATGGTCAAAACAAAATCGTTGTTGAAAGCATATGGCGATTTAAAGGCTTGGAATCGAAGGTGGTCATTCTTTACAACCCTCCTTATGAAGAATTTGAGGGCAAGTTAGTGAAGAGGACTAAGCAATATCTTTACACTGCTGTTTCCAGATGCATTTGCTATTTAGTGGTCATTGCTACAGAATTTGGTTGTAGAACATTGCAATCAGACGAGGGGGTGCAAACTCATACATTCCACCACCTGTCCCCTGGCGCCAAGTTGGCGCATAGGGCCTCGGATGATGACGATGATGATGATCAGGAGGAGGAGGAGGCGGAGGAGGAGGATGATGATGATGATGATGATGATGGTGATGATGATGAGGAGGATGATGACAAAGACGAGCAATTTCATTCACCGCCAAAAATTTCACGAACGGAAGGCCAAAGGTTGCAAAAGCCTACAGGACACTGAGCGGTAGTCCTTTAAAAGGTACATCAACATTATATTTTTTGCTTTTAAACTTAAAAATTGCAAAATATAGCCTGCCAAAATTTACCTGCTTTTTCCAGAACTTTCTATTGTCCTTTGTGTCGAAAGACAAATAAATAAACATGCAACTTTTGTTTTGACTGACCAAACTAGTGGCTTACATGTATTGGGACATATCTTTTCAAGAGTATATTAGGGTTGGGTACCAAGTCTTGCAAGAACTCGCATGAATGTCGCTTGCTACCCTTAAGGGAACAATAAAATAATCAACAGGAACAATGCCCATAGCCCCCCCAAAAATAGTAAATGCTTCACTAGAGGACTAGAATTACAAGCTTGCGAGAGCTTCTACACTTTTGATATATTTACAGCTGTTAGCTTTACATAGTATAACCTGATATCCTCCCTCCCCCCCCCCAAAAAAAAAAAAAAAACAAAGAAAGAAAGAAAGAAAGAAAGAAAAAAAAAAATGGAATTTCAGCGATCTTTTTACAGCTGTATATTTTCCTGTTTTAGTTCGTCTTAGTCGTTTTTTTTGTTAACAGTTTTTTAACTATCCCGCATTGTGTAAGTCGTAATGATGTAACAAGACTTTTCAGAGCTCAGTTGTTCAAAGGCCGGTGGATAACGCTATTCACCGGATAAATCGTTATCCATCGGATAGGTGTTAACAAAACATAATTCGCTATCCAATGGAGAGCGATTTATCTGTTGAAAAGTGTTGTCCACCTTTTAAACAACTGGGGCTAGAATTATAAGTGGCGACTACTTAATAGTACATCTTCAGTGTTAGTCTTTTTTGTTATTAAAAACACTCTTGTTTCTTATTTTTATCTTGGCAGTATTTGCAGATTTTAATGATGAACCCATCCCAAAGATGAGTTAAACATTCCATTGACTTGAAATTTTCATTACAGTAAAACCATACGGGTCTTCCCTTCAATTAAACGCACCCTCTTTGCCTTTAAAGGTGTTAATAAGAATAATGTAATAAGGACCCATGTTCTAATACCTTATGTCCCCATTCGGAGAGGTGTAATGTTCTCCCCTCTCCCAGTATTACCGGTAGTGTCCATGCATGTGCAAAGTGGCTTTGAGTTGAAAACGATTTGTTTTGTTTGTTTAAGGCTATCGTTTGATAAAACCTGGCCAAATTCGAAGTTCGTAGTTTGGGTACATCAGAGGTGTTATTATTTTAAGGTAAAAACGTACAATGAGCGTCCAGTTCTAAATAAATGTCCTTTCTTCAGTAAGCTTCCCCCTTTTACAGGGTCTGGAGGGGTAAAACTGGTAGCTGAGAACTGGTCAAAATTTTAACTATCAGCTGAGAAATAATGCGTTTTAAATGTTAGCTGAGATCTGAGATCTGAAAATTTTACTAATAGCTTTGGAAAGTTCCTCAAATTTTAACTGGATAGCTGAGAAATGGTTGAAGTTTTAGCTGATTACTGAGACAGAAAAAAACTCCATCCAGTCAGCGACCAAAACTAACTAGGCACCCCAGGTGCTAAATCGAGTTTTTTGGATTTATCGTTTGTTCTTTATTTGTAGTTTAGTTTTGTATTCTGATGGACTTTTGACTCTGCGTTAAAAAAATGTAAAGTAAGCATAGAAACTGTTTCTAAGGTATTGGTATATTTTTAAATTAATGTATTAAGTCCAGCAGTCATATTGGAAGTTTAGTGTGAGGTGTTTTTAGTCAATAGCGGTAGCTTAGCAGTAAAACTGAAATAACGGAATTTGATTACATTAATTTTGTCTAACGTTCTTACTGAACCAGCAGCGTGAGTTAAGCAAATAATTTGTCGATTATTAACCGAATAATTTGTTAATAACTTTTGACGATGACTTGAACTTCAATGTTCACACTTTAGTCAAACCTATAAGAAAAGTTACCTTTGACTTGTTGAAGTTCAGTTTGGTGACATGGCCTAGAGGCGAAAAGAAATTGAACAAGCACGTTTATTCATTAATTGTGCTCTCGAGCTTAATATTTACTAGATTGATAGTATCCTACAGCATAGCAAAACCTTGCTAAGAATTAGCTTAACAATGAAAGCAACTATTCCCCAAAACAAGGTCACCTTGGATAATTGTGGTGAAGCTGCACTTGCTTGAGTGGCATACCCAGGAAACAAGTCACCTTGAAGCTATTGGGGACGGACCATTATTTTCTTGGGAGGGGGGGGGGATAAAAAAATTGGGTATGCAAACTTTTTTTTTTAGTTTATGCACCTCTGCAAACATTTTTTTTAAATTCTTACTATTTTTTATTATACATATCGTTTTTGCAAACAATTTATTTTGTCTTTCCAGGCCCTGCAAACAATTTTTTTCAATATTTTTCATCCCCCCCTCCAAAAAAATAATGGTCCGTCCCTAAGTGTATGCGCTTTTAACATCCACTTAGTTCTATCAGTAGTTGTAGTTTCTATTTTTTTTAGGCTAATTCATTTACAATGTTGTTAGCAATCACAGTTGGTTTTAAGAAAGCGTTTTAGGTAAGCGTTTAGTAGATCGTTTTGTGAAAAACGTAGCAGTGAATTAGGCAGTGTAACCATGTTTTATGACCTTTAAATAAATCTCAAAAATTGATTTTCTGTGACATTGGCATTATTGATAGTTTATATCAATTAATTTAGTACCTTCCCTCCAATAAGCGCCCTCTGCCATCACCCCCCCCCCCCCCCCCCCCTAAAACCTCGGTCACCTTTTAGAGCAGTTTTCAATTGAGTGTCGCAAAACCAAAACCAAAAGTACTTGTAGCCGGCACGAAGCGCGGGAAAACTTTCGTGTGCGAGTCACGATTAGTTTTGGTTTAACTTTGATTGGTTCAGAAAATGGTGCATGAATGAATCAACTTTATTTTTCGAGGGTGACACTTAGCAGTAAACACTGATGAACTCGTGGCCCTCTAAACAAATTCAAAATAGACGTATATATACATATAAATAGTGAAGTGATTTTAAAATCAATCACTAAGCGTAGTAATGCAAAACCAAAACAAACGCAAATTACTTTCTAGTGCTGGGTTAGTGTTGCTCGGCTTTTGAGCGACGTAACCATCAGTTTTCAAGCCCAGTTAGCAGTAATAATATATGGTCTCTGATGAAGGTGAACAGTAGTCACCGAAAATTAAGGTTGCAAAAACAGATCGGCTTAAAAACCGTTTCATTTTATAAATGTCTTTTACCGATCGCAATACTGGCAGTGGCTTCAGTTGTAGTAATACTTGTCTCGCAACATTTTTGCGGCATCGCGAGTTGTAAAGTGTTGTGCGCGTATTACCACCCGTATTGCAAGTTGCGGCAATATGTTGCGCAAAGTTGAACTCATGTCTACTTTGCGCGACATGTAGACTTGCCCCAAGTCGCTCGTTTTTTCTTTGCATCTATAGTTACTCAAATAAAATCGCTTTGAAATCAAGCGAGAAAGACCACTTGAGTAAAATCACCTTTGTAATCGCGCGGGATTTATTTCTGTGAACGCGCGCGCGACCTTACCGAGGAATGGCTCGGAACGAGCGACTTGTGTCACTTGCAGGAAATCGATTCTGGCTGACGTTTATTGCCGCGAAAAATTGCATCATGCTAGTGTGCACTGAATTGGCTTCTTTTATCGTATTGACGTCAGTTTCGTGCGCCGTGTGCAGCTGACGCGCGCTGTGGCGTGTGTTAAAATTGCGATTTTCTTCCCTTTTTGTGGGAAATCATACTTAGGGCCCTTGATGGCTCTCTCATTCCTGTAAGATTTAAAAGGGACATGCACAAAAAAAGACAATTGTGTTGTTTGTTCTAAAACTGGTTTAACTGCCGATGTGAGAAGGAAACAAGTCTACTTAAGAGCTGAAAAGTTAAACGCAAGCTTGTCTCGCGAGCAGCGCGCGCTAAGTTGGCGGGCACAGCGCGCTCAGTAAGTTCGCGCGCAATACAATATGATTGACATAATCTCGATGGCGTCACCGGTGGAAAAATCCACCGGTGACGCCATATTTCAGAATTGGCGCGCTGCAGGTGGGCCAAGTCGCTCGTTCCGCAACGATCTAGACTGCTTGCAGTCAGTTTTTCTCTCGAAATTTAGTAAGGGAGTGCGAGGCTAGGGAGGGTTCAAGACGCGCGAGGAAGGAATGGGGCGAGACAAGAGTGCGCGCGCGATCGGATCGCGCGGTCGAGGAAAAACAGACTGCGGACTCTTGTAAACTTTTTGAGGACACGGGCTTCCTGTCAATCAACTTGGTTCTCGCGGGAGTAACCTTGGTAACCGACTTAAGAAGGAATCATGGCAAACTTTAGATTCTCCGTGGGCGATAGAGATTTCGACATGTGCTTCCAGCGTTCACTGGAGTCTGAAGCCGGCTGCGCTATAAGTTCACTTTCACGAAACAGAATGGCTGAGAGCGTTCCGCTTCTTTAATGCAACTTTGCACATACTCGACTGCGGTCCAAGATCTTCGCTTCGAAGTTACTTTCACGTTCAAGGCTATTTTATTTGTTTTACAATAGAGTTTTACTTGTAACATTTATAGAGAAATTATATTCGTAGGTTGCGCGCGCGAATGGCGTAACGGAGTGTACGTGTTTGCGTCAGCATAGTTTTTTGTTTTACAAAATCCTTTCCAAGGAGCGCCTGAATTCCTTCAATATAAGCACGCACCACTTGAGGTCTTCTTATTAATTTCGTGGTAAAGCTGGACAATCTAAATCGTGAAATCTATCTTTTGGTTTGCGAAAAAGGGTATTTGCAATAATCAATAAGCAGCACGCGCACACGGAACGGTAGTTGATGGCGAGAGCATTCGTAAGCTCTGCGCTTTGAAATCCTTGATTTGAACCACACGACGATGCTTGCAGCTGTTTGTCCGGATGACCACATGATTAAGACAGACGCGAATTCGTCTTCGTGTATTTTCACAACTGGAAGATTGCAGTTTTTCCAAAACCAGTGGGCAGGTTAATTTAAATGCTATGCTTTTACGCAATCTTCGCTTCCCGCGAAAGTTACGTAATTTGGTATGAACTGACCAATCAGCAACTCCGTTGCTGGACCAACGGAGAGCTGACGGATATCCTCAAAAATTCCAAAAGAGTCCGTAGTCTGTCTTTTCTCGTCTAGCCCCAAGCCCCTTCTCATCCACCCGCCAATTCAACCAGTTTGCTCGCGTTCCTGATATAACCGCGCGCTCCGACCCTAAAGCCCGGGCCAAACGAGGATGAGAGTTGATGAGAGTTGACTAGCAACGATCCTCCGCCATTTTGTTTCTCATGCCTGCGCGCGCCCTCCGTTTCCGTATCCAACGAGCGACTTGAAACAAGTCTACGCGACATGTTGCGGCAACTTGCAATACGGGTGGTGATAAGCGCACAACATTTTACACTGCAACTTGCAATGCAATAATGCGAGATAAGTTGAAAAAAATATATATGCCCGTATTACTGGGCCTTAACCACATAGCACTGAAAAAAGTCCTTTTAATTAGAACCAGTAGCACTGTCGGCGAGTCATTTCTTTCTTGAAAGTAAAATGTCTGAAGCACGTTAACCGATCAATTGCGGGCTCGAAATATAAATTCTATCGGATGTTGTTATAATGTTCTTTTAACGGCAGATGTGAAAGTTTGATGATACATCAGGTCACCATTTCTGGTTGATTTTCTGAATTTTCATCATTTAAAGTTTGGAAATTAAAGTGCTGAGCGCGCGCTTGTGTTATGCGAAATTATACGTTGGCTGCTTGTTTGTGACGCACTGTTAGATCAATTTGCGTTGTAGAATGACTAGAAGAGCGTTGAGGTAGTCGATTTGACCGCTGTTGTTTTAGCTCTGTTAACTCTGCAAACATGGGCGTGTCTGTTTCCCATCCTCTAAGACGATCACCAAAAGTGAAGTATATTCAAACTGACGGCGAGTGGAGTGCTTTTGACGAGACTGAACAGTTCTTGAGCCAAAGTACACAGGAAGAAAATACCAAAGGTGAAACCTTGCGAGCGAGTAAAGGCTCTTCAAAGCGAAACCAATTCAAAGGAGTAAGAGGGAACTCTAGATGCCCGTTTGATAGTCTCGACACCATTGATTCGAGGAAATCTGTACCATTCGCTGTTCTTCCCGAGAACAACAACGCTTCGACGAGCTCGCCTGATAGCAAAGTGGGCTTTACTAGTATCCAAACTGATGGCGAAACTATTTTAGCAGAGAAAACTGACAGAGTGTTGTTTTTCGATGAGGTGGATGATAATTTGGAGGGTGGATGTTCAGAGCAAACGTTTGCGGGAAAACTGAAGGAGAAAAACAGGTCGAGGCCCGCAGAATATGTTCAGCAAAAAGTGATCGCACCTTTGCAAGGGAAGTTGGCGAGGAAGGATCGTGTTTCTAGCATCACAAGATCCGGTGAAGATGTTCATTTACCCGACGGTAACCATGGCGACAGCACGCACGGAGAGCGTGCGGATGGGAGGGCAAATGAACGAGAAAGTGAACAAGAAAAAACAAGGATGGTATGGGCTGATAGCGAAACTGAAATGGTTCACCCGAGTAATAGACACAAGCTGGGTCCTCGTCACTCAACTTCTGAGAAGTTTTCTTGACATTTCTTTTTTGTAAAGTTCTGCTTCATTTACAGGTATAGAATCAAAAAAAGAAAACCTAATGCCATAATCTATTATAAGCATTGTTGTTTTTCTTTTGGTTCAGTTTGTCATTTCGTCCTATGAAGTCTCTAGCCCCCTCCTTCCCCTTTCGCCGCCTGCTACGCAGGCTATGAAGACTCTAAATTTAGTGACACCGCAACTTTCGCCCCACTTTTGTAGCGCAAAAGAAATTGACGTCCTTTTTCCAATTATGTTTTAATTAAAGAAATTCATACGTAACTTGAACTGCGTCAGCTTTTTCACGTGATCATCTCGGTACAAGAAACGAGTACAGTCAACTTCCGCCTTGCAGACACCTCGTTGTTACGGACAGGAGTTCAAGTCCCGGCAAAGAGTAATTACTGAAAATAACTCCCGCTGCTACGGACTTTCTCTATTGCAGACACTAAATTGCGGTCCAGAAGGTGTCCGTTATAGTAAGAGTTGACTGTATTTGGTATGTTTGATTATTTTTGGCCCTCTTTACGGTTACAGTTCGCTAGTAAAACCACTGTATTCCTGATTTCCGATGAGGGAATGAAAGCATAACTACCCAACACATACCCCCACCCTTGTGAATCGCTCCGAGCATCTCTTTTCTGCTGTGCTAAAATATCGTGCGGCATCATATTCATGTAACGCGTGCAATGGGCCATGGAAGCGACACCGTCTGCACACATTGCGTGCCTATGATAATCATCAACACACGTGCCGAAGCTATGTAAACACGATTATGGCGCATCATTGCATTCTGTTGGCTTTACTTTATAAAGAAATGGAAAGTGTTGCTTGTCATTTACACAGCAGACTAACGGTTGCAGCTCAGGTTAAAAAAAAAACTATCAAATTCTCCCACTCTCAAAAATGTTTTTTTCTTTTTTACAACATAACCCTCATGTCCCCGGCTCATGTCAAAGGCTCCAAATACATTGGAGATGAGATAGTAGATAGCTAACGAGGCTTGGAGTTCCAAGTTGACTATAGCTATCTCATGTCCAACAAGAGCGATTGGAATAATTATTTTATTAAAAACACCCAAAGAATTGCAATATTTGAGCTTCCCAGCTTTTTTGCTGACGGTACACCCCATGGTATCATGGTATCTGAGCTCGTATACCATGACCTGTAAACCAATAAAAACTCAGGAAATGCAATAATTATATCATGGCTAAGGCCTAGGTCTTAGATCAGTAATGGTGGATTTCTCCCAGATAAGGAAAACAAACAACAAAACATAACAGTTACATTTGTTCAGGACCATATTTATTTTACATACAGAACTTAACATTGGGTTATCTGCTCAAGTTATCTACAATTACCTGAAACAATGCAGAACGTTGAAGATTAAAAATTCAATATACAATAATTTCACAGTTTATATGTAATTTGAATCTCTCTAACAGCGTATTTCTATCTTTTCTTGTATCCTGAAAAAACTGACGACAAAGTGTACTGTGCCACTCTTTTTGCTCCAAATTTACAGATCTAGTTTTAGGTATCAAGACTGAATGCATGTACTTATGACTGTCTTAATTTAACTGCCTCAAAAAAATAATTGCCGGAAAAAAAAATGATGATCAAAGATTAAAATATCATAATAGTTTTTGCTATTACAGATTTTCATTCTAAGCAATTTGTGTGTGTGTACGTGTGTAATGTTGTAGCGGTCTTAAAATATAGAGCAATTCAACTGAGGTACCACAACAAATTTTGTCTGAAAATGAAAAATTTTGCTTTAGATAGCATACCAACTTGGCAGAATTTTTTTTTTTTTTCAGAAAACAAGAAAACTATAAAAAATAGGATGGAACAAGAAAATCTCTGTTTTTCTTGTTAAGCATAGTAGGATAAATATAAGGAGGTCATTATTTTTGCACATGCACTTGGGCCTTAAAGGTTTTAACCCTTTCACTCTCAGCAGTCAAACTCCAAGTTAATGTCATTCAACTTTTTTGTTTGTGAATAAATTGATTGTGTGACCATTCAAATGAAAGCAATTGAGAAGTACTTTTATGTGGTACTATTTATTTTTCAACATTTTTTTACATTAAATTTATGATTTTTAATTTGTAATTCCAAACCTGACTACTGAGAAGTGAGAGGATCAAGCAGAAATGCTATAAGAATTGTATGCATGACTAGGCTCTTTTTCAGCAGCTTACACTGTCGAGTATTCCATTTTGCTTTATGACTGTCTATGATAGATTTCTTCTGACAAACTTGTGAAGTTGTACAATGTAATGCAATTTTCATGACTTCACTATCACGGCACTTCCACTGTAAAGTTTTATGCAAGCCAATAACTTTTAGGGTTTACAAAAGAAGGCCCATTCTTGACAACAACGTACCTGAAATATTCTTACAGCTGAACAGCTAAATAATTATTATAAAAACCACAAAATATAACATTCAACTTTATCTATTTAATATTATTGTTATAACCTTCACTAGCTGCTAATAGACTGAAATTCATTCACAGCTACATGGACCCAATTTAAAAGTTAATATATTTTCCATTTTGTTTTACTGAGTTCCATAGACACTCTCGTCACTGTACGCTATGTAGAGAAAGAAGTCCTCTTCGTGATGTTCTTGGTAAAGCTGACCCATTGTCGCACTCGTGGGCGGGATTACATTGTTGACAAAAAAGAACAAGGCGTCCTCAGGTCTCAGATGAATTCTCTTGCGGATTAAAAAGTAAAACTGTCCCACTGTGAATGAGAAAGAAATAATGACAAATTAATATTTGATGGCAGTTTACTACATGTATTGACTGGTACTTAGAAATAAAAAGACGGTCCTACCTAATAAATTTACAGACTCAGAGAATCCCATTGTTACACAAGTTAAGTTTTATTTTTTTTTTCCAATCATTTGACCATGAGAGGTATGAAAAGTTTCAAATCAACAATAAAAACCTTTTCTGTTTTTTCATTGACATTTGCTATCTTTAAACAATGGGAAGGTTGGGTTAAATACTTAACAATTATCCTGCGAAATCGCGCAGGATATCACCTGGTACTTAGTCGACGAGGCCGTAGGTCGAGTGGGCTAAAATCAGACGATTTTTCGCAAAATTGAGCTGGAAAATTGTTTTATTATTCAAAAAATTGTCAATGAAACAAATTTCGCAGATAGAAAAACTGCAATTACGCAAAGCTTTACAAGATTTCGGACGAATCTTCGCAACCTACCTATATCGCGGCATATCTGTCATGTACGGATGACAGATAACGTTAACATTTTGACCATATATTGGCAGCGCACACTTTTGTTGAATAATAAAGTCTAATATACATTGACTTTCCTGTATTCTGATTTGCTGTATTTTCTATGGAGAAGCCACGAGCCAAGCAGCCCACACTGCTGGAGCTTATCCTGGTTTCCGTAGCATTAAGCGGCTAGGAATATTTCTACTCCCCCCTGAATGGGATGCTAGTCCATTGCAGGGTCCCCCCCCCCCAGCATTATGTCGCCGGTACCCATTTATACACCTGGGTGGAGAGAGGCACTATGAGAGTAAAGTGTCTTGCCCAAGAACACAACACAAGTGACCCCGGCCGTGGCTCGAACTCGGACCGCTCAATCCGGAGTTCAGCGCTCTAACCATTAGGCCACCTCGCCTCCCATTGTATTTTCTATGGCAGGGTATAATACCTTGTACGTCTCAAACTCCTAAGGGAAAAGAACTAAACAAAAATAAAATGCAGGGTTCAAAATAACTTTGTTGCGATATTTTTCTATAATATTGATACACCACCAAATAACAATTGCTAATTTTTGTGTCTTGGCTTTGTCTAATAAAAAATTATAACCCACCGATTAATTTCTGTGCATACTCATTGGACAAAACACATCACATGGACTCAGCAGTGGTACAAAACAAACAAACAAAGTCCCCTTTTAGGTCTTACTTTTTAACCAAAATTTTGTAACGAAAAACTGCACAAACTAACCAACTTGCATTCATTTCAACTGCAGTTACGCCGTAATTATCACTGTAGTTTTTTTTTTTTTTTTACTTTACCGACAATAAAGTGCATTGTAGAAATTAATAGGATCTCTTTCTGGCTTGCTGGTAAATTGAAGGATAATGTCCTTGGCGGAAAGATTGTCCTCAAAATTTCAGTTGCCTTTGAAGCTTCACTTCTCAGCGAATTGTTCACTTCTCAGACAATCTTTCAGTCTGGGGCATTACCTTCCAATATACCAGCCTCCTAAAGGGGTTTATTTACTAAATAAAACCCATTTGGTTTGACATATATGTCACCAAATTGTACAGAGAAGTAGAGAAGTACAAAACAAAGTCATTATTTCAAGTTTAAATGTTTTAATCAAATTATTGTGTAAAAAAATACATAACACAATCAACTTGCACTTATTTTAACCACAATTACGCCATAATTATTACAGACTGTAGGTTTTTTTTTGTTTTTACCCCAATTAAGTGCATTGTAGAAATTAATTAGAGGATTCATGTAAATCAATCAATCAATCAACCACTTTCTGGCTTGCTGGTGAACAGGTATAAAATTGTTGTTTAACATATCCCTCTATTTTGATGCATTTTATTTTGACACTGTATTTTACCTGTCAAATCTGAAGGAACCAGATATTTCTTTTTATCCAAGTCACCAATTCTTGCTTTGGGTGCTTTTTCCACAATAACCTATTAAAAAACAGATTAAAAAAAAAAACAATAAAAACCTTCCCTTAGGTTCATTTAATGATTATGTACAAGTACATCTATAGGGCGATTTTCCATAACACACAAACTCTGAATTTCAAAATGTCATCAATAGCTGCAAGTGGCCATCAATCATAAAATAATATACGTTGGCATTAGAACCGTACTTATTAATATTATTGTGCTTCAAATAGTCAAAATAGAATAGTATGATGATAATATTATTATATCAGGTGATGAATACATGTGCAAGAAGAGTACAGATCAAAATGTTTGATCAGAGTCACTTGATCTCTCCTTATTTTCAAATAGTTTGTCATTGCCCATTACGAGCACCCTCACATACAAAGTTAAAGCCTGCTGTCGGTTTCTGTAGCATTAAGCAACTAGGAGAATTGCTACTCCCCCCTAGATGGGATGCTGGTCCATCGCAGGGTTACCCCCAGCAGTTAATTCGCTGGTACCCATTTATACACCTGGGTAGAGAGAGGCACTATGAGAGTAAAGTGTCTTGCCTAAGAACCCAGACCGCTCAATCCAGAGTCCAGCGCACAACCATTAGGCCACCCTGCCTCCCACAGATATAAGACCTAATAATCAGTATTTTATGGTAATTGTAATTGGAGATAGTGTACGACATAACCATTAGCTAAGTTTTGAACTTCAGAGAGATTTTAAGATTTCTGTAATTCACTGAACCAACAGCATAAACAGAAAAACCCACTACAGGTTCACTGTACATATTTGCTGCATATCTACAACAAACCGCTGTGAAGTTATTTCCCAAAACTTGGTCTGTGCATGAAACTGGCATTTAGTGGACTTTGAGGCTCTCCATATCATCATGTGCTAATTTAGCAGTGCATAGTGAGCTAAACCTAATTCAAAGTTCACAGAAAATGTATGGAAAACAAAAATGTGACTACTTGCACACTTCCAAACACATACCAACTACATTCCTTACATGTATTAAGTATTAAAATCCAAAGTAAATAAAGTCTGTGTACAGAATTTTCAGATTCCCATACTCAAAACAGCATTTCTCGAGATATCTGCCTCGTTTTCAAACTTGTGGCATTGACCACAAAAAATGGTCTATTGATATCATTGATGGGGGTACAACTCTTTTTAATGTTGTCATGATACACATGTTTTGCATGGTTAGTTCCATGTCTACAACTTAAAAGGTTGTTTTTCTTAGGGCAGATAAAAGTAATATGAGAATGGCTCAATTAAGTGTTTATGGTGTAGTGTTTGTATACAGTGCCTAAATGGTAAGCAATTAAAAGCATCCCATGTATAGATGTAAGTTGTGGACAGGCCAGCTGTTTAAAAAATTAGGAGTTTAATGCAGACTAATTTCATCACAGAATAAATATTCTAAAATATTTAAACTTAACTCCTTAATTTTTGAATTCATATCAAGCAGTACTTCAGGATATGATAAATAAATTTTACAGAGACATATTTTGCAGTGCATCCCCGACAAACACATGTTTTGCCAGAAAGATCGACTCTTTTGAATGAGTAATATTCCGAGCGTTCTGTAGATTTTCTCTGGCACTGCAAATTCATACGCCTCTCTAGCTTCGGTTCTAAAAAGTCTCTACGTCGATTAAAATAATATGTTACCGTAAGCCAGACGTATTTTATATAAATACAACTCTATCAAATATTTATAAAGAAAACGGAGTCAAATGTGAAATTCTGCTTGTGAAATACAAGCTCGACAAACCACATCTAAAGTGAAAGTAGAATGGAACCTTCGTTATCTTCTTGCAAAAATGCTGTCACTCCTTCAGTTAAATTGACATCAGATAAGCTTGTATTTCGCTAAACAGATATCCCAAAGTAGTACTTCGACGAAAATTTTAAATACAAAGTAGGAAAAGAGAGAACTTGCTGCAACTTTATGAGCTGTTTCGCTCTGGGCGACATCAAAACACAGGGATTGGCAAACAGTGACGTTGCAACTCGGCTGACGCCATATTTAATTTTTAAGCGTTTTCGCTTTAAAATCTCCGTTTCGTTTACACCTAGAAATCTCCTAACAGAGCAGCAAAACCGAAAAACGCGTTAAAATCCAAGCATCTCTTGCACGCCTTACTGATCCGAGAAATGATAAAAATGCAATTACAGGAAGTTGCCTGATGGCTACTTCTGTACTCACCGGAACTCTATCAGGGTATTTCTTCCGAATTTTCTCTCCCTCGGCTCGTCTTTTTTCAAAGGGATGCTCTTCCTTGTATTCCCACTTCATTGCTGCACTTTTACAAGTTCTTTCTAATTCGTTGGTTGCTATCAAACGCGAAAAAAACGTCCTTGTCTTTTCACAGCACTACCAAAATGGCGCTAAATAGTGTGTTTCCTTGCAGATCACGTGATGTTGTGTTTCGACCGATGACGTAGCCAAGTTTGGTTTATTTTTAGACACAGTCAACCGAAACGAACCGGAAGTGAGTCACGAACCGTAACAAATTGCGACAGATCCGAACTCTCCAGACTATTTTTGACGGAGAATAATCACCGGGGGTATACTCTTGTTACCACTAAAAGTAGAAAAGGTATTGCGAAAGAGATGTTTTTAGGAATCAAAGACTATGAGCCTTTCGATGAGAACCGCAGTGGACCGGAAGTGGAGGATTTGAGCAGAGCAAGAACGGTCCGATACTTTGAGTTCCTGGGGAAAATTCTATTGGGACCCTATTGGGTTTTAAATCACATTGTATAGCTTAGTTTTGAATTATAACAAAGCTACTAGCGTCGTTGCAGCCTCCGCCGATTTAATTTGATTTCAATATCTTTTCGGTAAGGGAAACTTATGTAAAAGTTCCCCGACTGAACACCGTGGCGATTGATTAGTTCCGCCAAAGGGCTCCTGTATGACAATAACTCGCGGCCTTACAGAAAAATTTTCGCTTCAGTTTTCCCCGTGCACAAAAAGGATTGAAGGGACTGTTTCCACCACAAAACTAGTAAAACTAGACAAAATGACTCTTTTGAACCAATACTAACTGTTATAAAATTTTTTTGTTTGTGGCTGTACTAGTCTGCAGAGTCTGGCAAATTGCTGACTAATGAATGCGCAAGCTCGGACTAATGGTTGCGCTGCAATACAATGTACCAAGTAACCAACCACCCCCTGCTCTTAATAAGAGGAAGCGAATGACAAGTGAAACGGGAAAAACATTGCAGAGAAACATTGAAGGCTGGTTCTAGGTCTTTCGACCTATCTACTTCTACAGTACTAAAAGTCGTAAACGACACTACAATCTTAGACAAACTGACTGTTGAGACACTTCTGACACTTGGTCAATTTGCCACTAATTTGAGTACCACAGCTCACTTTTTTCAACCCCTCTCCCCCATTAATGTTGTCGTGTTGTGTAAACAAAGCGATAAAACAACATTGAGCACTGAGAAGGAGAGGTAGCCTTCGTTGCAGACGAACTAAAGCGCGTTTAGTTCGCCTGCAACGCAGGCTAGAGGGGGATGTCGAGACATTCGCAAAACGTGTGTGATTATTTTGGAGTTTAATTTGTTCAGGATTGTAGCTGAACCAACTATACAGCAAAAATATCGCAGTCTTTTTTTGCTCAAAGCGGAATTTTATGATGACTATTTATTATTGCCAACGAGACAGCCGAGCCAAGAGGCGAGGCTGTCGAGGCGGCAGAATCATAGAGCCGTGTGCGTATGAGTGTATAGACAGAGAAAATCTTAAGTTCTGCGTAAGGGACTTTTTTTTTACCATATTTGGGTGTAAGTAAACCCCATATTTGGGTTGTATTGTTCTTCCCAACTGGTTCCCAGTCTCTCACTCCTTGCTAGAGAGCAAATGACCAAAATGGCGTCCACGCGGCTCGCTGTTAAAATTTTCAATGTGGTCATTCATCCCTTTACCGATAAATACACCTTTAGGGAATTATAAATCGAAAGAGAATACCCTACAGAATATTCGACCGCCGGAAAAACGAACATCAAGATCTTTAAAGCGATGAAATGATCTTTCGACTTTGGAATCCTTTGATTTACGATCGAAGAGAGACATGAAAATCAAAAGCGGACTGTTGACTTCAAATAGAGTTTTCTTGACTTATGAGAATGCTGAAGTCGGGTAAATGCTTCCTTTTAGTGTTTATTGTGTTTATAGTAATTGTTTGACCGATGATTTATTCCAAATCAAATAGCGTTTATATTTTATTTGGCACGCATTTTCGCTCCGCGTAGGAATAACATCAATACAAAGCGCCCGGAAAGCGACGCTCACTAAAATTACTGCATGTCATACACACAAGAAAGTCAAACGTTTTTTGCTTCTAACGCCAAATGTAATGTTAACTTGAATAAAAATTTTGTCTCCAAATAATCCTTGACCGTTCAAGTTTTGTTTTCTGTTCAAATTTTTCAAGTTTTGCGTAACTGAACATGACACTTCGCATGCGAGATTGAAATCTGACCCGTGCATTACTGTCTTTGATTACTGAAAATTATTTTTAAAAAAGCATCTTAGCAGTTTTGATTTTGGGATTTGATTTATAAGAAGTTCTTGAAATGCAACTATCCCTTTTGTGGACGGAAACATTTTAACCATCGCGTGTTGTATTTACAAAACATTTTAACGTCAAGAGTTATCAATCTGTCAAACCCGTTTTGCCTGCGTAGCAGACATCTGTGTACGTTTTTTAGTGTGTTTTAATTATATAGCTGTCAGTAAATCCTATATTGTCAGCGCAGCTATTTTTCCTTAATTTCTGAGAACTGTCCAATTTGAGATTAAATTTGGATAGTTTCGAATAGGACTTTCTATTCGGGTAAAATGCACAAACTGTCCAATTTAAGAAAAATTGGACAGTTTTGTTTCAGCCAATCAAATCGAAGGAAAAGCGACATGTGACGGATATCAGCAGGGTTGAAACGTGTAACGCGCGCGCACAGCGTTTGAATATTCATTTTGCTAAGTACCATATTTGGAAACAAGAAAAATTTGTACGCGAATGCTTTATACACGTAATGACACACGCAACATAATTTTTGGTTTTGCGGTAAGTTGCTTGAATTTCGACCTAAACGCCGTAAATGTCTTCCAGAAACTAAAGAAATACATTAAGTGTATCGAAGCGAAGTTCTCCAGACTACTTCGTGAAGATGAAACAGGGGAATTTAACCAAATTTGACTTTGTTCAACCAAGCTTGTTCAAAAACAAGATTACGCCATCGAGCGCGAGCTAGCGCGCGCTGTGAATTTAATCCAAATATGGTTGTCGTAATTTTCCAAATATGGTACTTAGTGTAAACGAATGTGCAAACGCTTTGTACAATGCGAATCATAGGGAGTTACACGTTTCAACCCTTATGGGTTTCTGATATCAGCCAATTAGCATTAAGCATAGCGTCAGCCCGGTAAACTTGTCGCATTGGAGTTTGCTACGTTTTTCCATTCCTTTTGAGCTTTCCAGCAATAGTAACAACAAAGAGAAATTTTTTTACGTTGTCAGAGGAGGAGCTAGCTACACTAAGAAGCAAAAACTAGTACTAAGAGCAAAACGCCTCTAATAGTACAAAACTTGGGTGAACGTAAGTGCAGCGAAGGGAAGCAAGAAATCTGTCAGATATTCATCGCCACGAGCTGGATGCAATTCTTTGTCGTTTATGCTGAAATTCGAAAAGAAAACACGGCCATGAAGTTTGAACAAAATAGTGGAAAGGAGTATGTCAGATTCAAGAAGTCAGTGTAAAGCTCTTCGGACACTTTGTTTACGACTTTCGTTGATTGATGCAGTGTTTTCACTCACTTTGTAGCAAGCTTCGCAAACTCAGGTGAATAAAATTGCACTGTTTTGTTTAATTTTTATTCGTGAAGACAATGCTTTGAGTGAGTTGCATGTGCTGTGTTATGCCTACTATTGTTGACTGTTTTTCCCGCTCTGGACATATAAAAAAGTTTATTATTTACGCTGGATTGACTGACTAAAAGCTAATGGCTTTCCTTACTTTTAAGGGACTCGCGCTATATAGGGAAAACAACTGTCTAAATGCTCGCGCAAAATCTGTAAATGACGAATTTAGACTACGCAATTTCTGTAAAGAACGAAGAAATTTGTATGTACAGAGGTCGCTACGATAACACTTTTGATTTGTTAGTGCGAAATATTGCCTTCTTTTACTCGTTCTAAATTTGTTAACTGATTTGAAAAAAGATTGCCTTCTTTGACTCGTTCTTAATTTGTAAGTTAAAAGTAAATTCACTTACCGTTAATAATACGTGACTACCTTCTTAATAAATTCGCCATTTGTTGACGCCATAAAAAAGCTAATAATCAATGTAAAAGGAAAAATAAATTTCCTTGTGCTGCGTGGCACTTGTAAAAGTACAAAAATATACGTATAAAATTCTCACTTAATGAGTTTTAAGTGCCTAAAAAATTTAAAGTTCCAGACGTTTCGGGCTTAGCCCTTCATCAGTGGAAAGTCAGGATTTCGGTTAAAAAACGCTCGCTTGCGCCATGAAAACAAATTTGAGTTCAAAGGCGCGCGCGCAATAAGAGCGCGCGACACCCTAAAGATAACGAAAATCTGAATTCAGACCATGTGGCTGACTGGTGCCCAGCTGGAAAATAAGGCGCATTTCCTGGCGTTTGCGGAGTTTATTTCTTGCTATATAATTAATATGTAACCGGACTACATGCTTGTCCAATTTGGAAATAATTAGATTCAAAAAATTCCTTTGGCTGCCCTCGGAATTTTTTTCATCAAATTATTTCCAAATTGGACAGCATGTAGTCCAATTACGTATACAAAAGAGTGCGCGATCGCGAGAATACGCGCGCTGGAAACTACGGCGCCTGCCACGCAAGCTATCAAGCCTGTGTCATTTATGAACACCAGAGAAATAGCACTTTTTTCGCATATTACCTAAAATAAAATTTACCATATTTTGGCAATTTTAAATATAGTTCTATCAAAAACCATTCAATACAGTAAAAACCCGCGTGTAAGAACCTACTTTTTTCAGAGTTTGGCAAAACAGGTTCTTGTATTATGGGGTACTTATGACAGTTTAGGCTAATCAGGTTCTTAATTAGGTTCTTAATTTCTACAGAGTAGACATTGTTGTTGATTATCAAAAAATAGTATAAAATCTGGTCTGTTCTTCATTTTAAATATATATTAATGTACCCATGTTGCCAAAAGTCCAACAACATTAATTGATCAATGATACAGTAAAAAAATATATAAATTAAATAGTTAAACCCCACATTTAAGAACCTGTTGGAATTTGTTTGGCTAAACAGGTTCTTATATTTTGGGGGATTAAAGAAGCAAATTTCTGCCAGAAGGTTCTTAAATCCCTAGGTTCTTACACGCGGGTTTTTACTGTATCTGTTCTTATGAACAAACATGAGTATTTCGCTCGTTGGCACTTACCGATAGGTACAACTAGTTTCTAGCTAAATATCCACGAGTATTTACTATTCCTAGTAAATTCGACTTCTGTTCCGCTTCAATACCCAACATCTATATGTAATTTTATCCAATTTTATGTTAATTCCCTTTTTACGAAGAAAGCGTGAAAAAAATCGATTTTCTCATAAAACGATTTTCTAAGTAATACATAGTAACCCTTTGTTCAGATGTCGTGTGCACCATTCCCAGTTAATTACACTCGTGACAACCCATTGAGTTTCTAGGTTAAGAACCAATGCAATTACCCTAACAGAATTTTAGTAAAGGAACCAATTGGCTTCTGGGCCATCGCTACGTTCGCTCAAGAGGAAAAGAATGAGGGTTCATTTCACCCTTTTAGTCGCGCTTCACCGCTCGTTCTCTTTCTCTCCGTGATTAAATTTGCGGTGCGATCAGGTGTGAACAACCGCGAGCGACGCAGACTTACTTTAGAGGACTTAGAGCGACCCGAAGGGGTAAAATGGGAACTGGGATTTGGCAAATATTTACTGGGAAAATAGGATTTGGGTCACAATAGAACTGGGAATCGAAAATCACAATTAATTAAACAATAGAACTGGGAATTGGATTTGGAAAATCGGGAAATTGGATTTTATACCCGGAGCTTCATTACTTTTTAGGTGCCAATTTTCTGCCTGGCTCCCGAAAAAAACAGCTCCTGTTATAAACAGATTGAATAAGGTTGTGGCTCATCAATATTTTACTTTTCCAAGAAAATAAAAAGACATTTAAGTATTTGTTTTTCCGGCAACAAGGAGAGAGAGAGATCCTGGGAACGAGGTTATATTTCAGTTTCTCGGAATGATAAATACACGAGATCATCCAATCAAATTGCAAAAGCTGTCCAGTACATAAATTACTCTGGAGTTTGGTTGTTTTGATCGGTTTGAGCTTGAAAAGCGAAGAGCCGAGAAGAGGTAACTAGTTGTAAAGATCACTGTTTTACAGATCAGATAAACGAGTCATCATGTCCTCGAATGCTTTTTTTGCTGAACCAATGCTCGACACAGAGGAGTATCTGCAAGCGTACAAGGAACAACTGACTGAACTAGACAATGAAGGACTTCTGCCGCCACTTGATGAAGAACTGGAGTATAAAGTTTACTCTATTCGCGGAGAAAAATTCGGAGCACACAAATCGATTGTTCTCACCACAGATGATGAGCACTTCGTCACCGTTGAGCTTGGTTTCATCATAATCAACGGCAAGAAACACATCTACCCAGTCACGCAAGCTATTGATAGATCAGATTTGGCCAAGATGGAATACCTTGGAGAGATCGTGGCCACGGGTCAAGAGCTGATTGGTAAAGCCGTGGCCGTGATGAAGAATTTTGGCAGCTACTTCAAGCTTGGCAACAACTGCCAAGATTTCTGCAACATGTACGTGAACGCTATCGGATTGAAACACGCTCAGCAGCTCACTGATGGAGACAAGTTGGTATTAAACTTAACAAAAGGAGGACTTGTCGCCGCTATTTTGCTTTTTCTGTTCAGCGTTAAGCGTTGACCTTCCAGTGATAGCAAGGCTCTCCATATTTTACACATTGAACTTCGTGTAATTCTTCATGTCAGATTCTGACTTATTACAGCAAGTATGATTGTTCTCAAACTGTGGCTACACTATAACATTAAATATTTTCAAAATCCTTTCTAGTTGTGTCTAATTTTATGGTGTGTTACAAAGTGAAAGCGGTCGTGTCGGAGCAGGCCGGAAGTAGCCTCCCACGCAGTCGTTCTTAGGGGCGATCGTGTTTCACTGAACGATTGCGTGGGAGGCTAGGCCGGAAGTAGCGTATATTCATAGTATAGAATAAATGGCACGCAATGCATGCAGAGGCGATGACATTAAGGTTCTTAAATAATTTTAATAAAAGTAGCTGACACCTTTTGCGTGAAAAAGACTGTAATCCAACTGCAGCTTAACTTTTCAAACAAAGAAGTAATGTAAGTGATTGTATAAATAGCACAGTTAGGATCTGATGGAATTTTTACTTATTGTTCAGGCTAAGGATGCAAATAATACATTTTCTTTGTAGATTTGCCCAATTATTTTAGATTTTCCTTTGCTGTCTCAACAAAAAATTACGTTATATTGTAGTGTGACATCTGATAAACGACTTTTTGAAGGTACGCAAGGAACAGCTGATTAAACAAGGCAAGAACGAATGGCAGGATGTAGACTCAAAACGAAAGTACCAAGTCTACTCCCTTCGACAAAAGCAAAAAGGAGCCCATAAATCGATCGTTCTCACCCCGAATGATGAACGTTTTCTACAGTAGAGCTTACTATCGCAGAGTTCGATGGATATAAGCGTACCATTCCATTTATGAGACCAATTCCGAAATCTTGGAAGTCAAAGATGACGTACCTCGGTAAAGTCGAAGCCACAGGCCGAGAGTTGATCCGTAAAGCAATAAAAGCGATGGAGAACTTTGGATTCTACTGCAAGCCTTGCCACAACTGCCAATATTTCTGCAATAAGTACGTGAAGTAAATTGGGTTGTCGTGGTGGAGCGGCTACGGGATAACTGATGGGGGCCGAGCGATTGCAGGCGGAGTACCTGCCGTACTTGGCACAATTGTGGTTGCTTTGATCGCCTTTTTCCGCTAACCGCTATCCGTACTAACTGACTGTTTCGGGAAATCACTTCGAAGCATTGCTTCAGACCATTTGGAGACAGCTGATGACATATTATATCACGTAAGACTGCTTGCGGTTAGCTCTAATAATGGGGTTAGGATTTTTATCCAAAAAAATCATTGGCCTGGCAGCTGGTCGTCGGTGGCGTAGTGGGATGATTCCCGCTTAGTAAACCGACGACCCGGGTTCGATTCTTCTTGATGTCAACGTGATGTTTATAATTACTTCATGTATGAAAAAATAAGAAGTCTCACATGGTCAGACGCAATGCTTGGTAATGCTGGTTTCCCTAGACTGTGGCAGATAATAAATGTGTTTGTTCCTATATATGCTTCATATACAATGTAGTTGTAACACTTCGTTTGTTGATGTAATTGACCTTATTCTGTTAAAAGTGAAACCGGAAATTTACAGGCTCGGGCATGTAGAACATGATCTTAGCAATTGTCAAACTATAAGCTGCTTATGAAGTTTGGAACCTGAATACTCGTAAAAGTTAAGCAGTGTTAGACGAGTAAGTTATAATTTATAAAAATGTAAGTTGCGGTACTTCGCTGTTTGTAGTAAGATGTGCAAGTAAGAGAAATACGCATTTCCCCTCCGCAGAGATTCCCAAGGAAATCTGTATACGGCGAGGTCACCATAAATCAATAAGTTTTCGCAAAATTTAAAAATCGCTCATTATGTAACTGCGAAAAAGAATCTCTAAAGAAACTAGCTACCAGTAGATTTGTTTCTTACTGCGCTATTCCAGTCTGGAGTTTTTCGTTGCATGTTAGTATGATCATTGAAAAAGACAAGTGATCCTTTGTTGCTTTATGTGAATAAGGTTTTTAGCTAAAAAGAGTAGACAGTAATATTAAACTGTAGAAAAAGTCTTGTCTAACACCTAACATTTATTTGATGCAGTTAAGATTACCGTACACCTTAAAGCACCGAAGTTGTTGTAGATTTTTTCCCCTAAAATATGAAGTTTCCATACATGCCCCTTTCAGTCCTTTGATATATACTCCCGCCGCCTCGTCCCCATTCCTTTCACGCTTCGCCGCTCGTTTGCTTACAAGTCGATCTAACAGAGCGCGAAGCGCAAAAGCGAGCACGAAGCGCGCCAAACCGGAAAAGAGAAGCGAACGACGTCTAGAAAGTATATTTCCGACAATGCATTTCGGGTTACGTGACTTATGTTGTCATCGTACGAAAAACTGCGAGCTACGTCAATAATAGACCCTTTGCATAAATGGCGCCCAAATTTGAATAACAATACTTTGTACATCCTTAGCCTCATGTGGATGTTTATTAGACAAAGGACATTTTACGTGAATGTGAGGCTTAGGATGTATATGTTTTGTTATTCAAATGCACGCGCCATTTATGCAAAGGGTCTATAGTTTAACTTGACAATTATTATATAGCGTAATCTTGTTTTGAACAACTTGGCAAGAAAACGTCTACCTTCCGAGTGCAAACACAAAAATAACAAATTTTTCTTTTTAGTGTAAATAATATTCCCATCTTGCTTCCCGAAGAACATCAGTCTCCTGTTAGACGATTGAACAGATTTAAGTTGTCGCTCGCAGAAGATCAATATTTTACTTTTCCGAGAAAAAAAGATTAATTTGTTTTGCAACAATAATACAATTTCTCGGAAAAATTATACACTAGAAAGTCCAATCAGATTGCACCAACGGACCAGTCCTTTATCATCTCCAGATCGAGTTTCGTTGTTGTCCTGTTTCGGTTTGAGCTTAAAAAGTTGGAATCACCTTTTTGCAGAACAACGATACAAGTCCATCATGTCCTCAAGTAATATATTCGCTGAACCAATGCTTGACACGGAAGATTATTTGTGGTGCAAACACAATAATACCCAGAGTTCCATGATTTTTTTCGGTGTCAGTTTTGTGCCTGCTTACCAAAGAATATCAGCTTCTGTTAGACGATTGATCAATAGCGAAGATATCGCTGACGTCACCTACTGTTATTAATGTGCCAACTAGAGAACTATTGGCTGGTGAAGCAAAGAGTTCTTTTGTTTAACTCATTGTACATTTAAATAACAAAAACAATGTTTTTAAACAGATATCTTCGCTTTAGGGGGCTGTGGCTTGCAAACTATCAATATTTCACTTTTCCAAGAAAAAAAAAAACATCTGCCTTGCAAATATAATGCAGTTTCTCGGAAGAATTAATACATGAGAATATCCAATAAGATTGCACCAACTGGCATAACCAGAGTTTCGTTGTTTTGTTTTGAGCTTGGAAAGCGAAAAGAATAAACTGGTTCGGGTTGTGAACGTCGCCTTTTTTCAGATCAAAAATACAAGTCCATCATGTCCTCAAGTGATATATTCGCTGAACCAATGCTTAACACAGAAGAGTATCTGCAAGAGTATAAGGAACAACTGACTGAACTAGACAATGAAGGTTTTTTGCCGCCACTTGATGTGGTAATGAAGTATAAAGTTTACTCTATTCGCGGAAGCGAATTCGGAGCGCACAAATCGATTGTTCTCACCACAGACGACGAGCAGTTTGTCAGCGTTGAGCTTGGTTTCCGTCTTGTGGGCGATAAGAACCATATCTTCCCAGTCACTAGGCCGATCGATAAATCTTTGAAGGCCAATATGGAATACCTTGGAGTGATCGAAGCCACGGGCCAAGAGCTGATCGGTAAAGCCGTGGCCGTGATGAAGAAATTTGGAAGCTACTTCAAGCTTTGCAACAATTGCCAAGATTTCTGCAACATGTACGCAGAGGCTATCGGATTGAAAAACGCTCAGAAGCTCACTGATGGAGACAAAGCGGCACTAGCAGGGCTTCTCGCCGCCATTTTGCCTTTTCTGTTCGCCGCGATGCGTTGAACTTTCACTTTTAACAAGACTCTATAGCGCTTACAAATTGAACTTCGTGTATTTCTTTATTTTTACTGACTTACAATAGCTAGTATGTTTCCTTAATGCTGTTTTTCTACTGACGATGGACTGTAACATTAAAAACTTTAAAAATCCTTCGTTATTTTACTGTGCGTTACAAAGTGAAACCGGAAATTTAGAGTCTGGCCGGAACAGGGCGGAAGTAGCATATATTTATAGAAACGTGAAACTAGTTGACGTTTGACATTGCAGTGGCTTTGTTGACTGTCAAAAAAGTGTAATTGAAAATCAGTGTCAGTTTTGTTTGTTTCTAATTTTTATCTGCAGTTTTTATAGCCTAGCTGCTGCTTATAAGTACAGCTATAATGAAGTGTCGTTGCTTTCATTAATTTAAATTTTATTTGCAATCTAATACAGTACAAGCTACAACATAGATCAATATTCGAATGCCCCTTATTTGGTTACGAAGACGCGTGCTCTAAGCGTGCGCATGTTTTCCCACGCGCACGTGGTTGCATGTTTTTGTGTTGTATCGAGCTCTGATTGACATTGGGTTATTTAAGTTTGTAGGGAGAGGTATAGACTTTCTCAAAGTCCTTCGACGCGCGGTTTAGGTATGTCACGTACGAAGGACTTTTCCAACTTGCAGCGCGCCAATTTTACCGACCCAAAAACGGGTCGGTGAATAAATTATAACCGCGGCCAATCAGAGTCGAGATCTCAAAGAAAGTGTCATTCAAATGTAAATCGATGCTTCTCGACGCATCATTTCTTGTCACGTCGAGGTCACATCATGCTGAACAGCGAAGGAAGCGTTGAAAAATTGCTCAACAGGTCAGGGGAAACGATTATTTAACAGAATATCAACAGGCCATAGAAGCGTATCTCTGCGGAAAAATGTTTTCGTTTCTGCGCCCACGGAAGCGGGCGATTAAAAGTGTTTGCAATCTATGTTTAGGAAGCGATTTATTGTGTATTCAAGTAATGTTCAGCTATCGCTTCATGACCAGCCTTCTACGAATCTCTCACAACGTTTACTTTTTTCTGCTTTCTTCACGATCGTTTCGTTTTTGTCGGCCCAGTTTCTACAAATAATATTTGTAGTCAGTTCAGGTTCTGAGAATTGCCGTCCGGCGAGGATTTCCAGGTCTAAGCAAGCCTTGTTTTTTTCCCACCTGGGCCGACCAATCTTCGTCTGTAATCGTTTTTTACGACTTCCTGAGCGCAAAGAATACAAATTTGCTCTTTCGAGCAACCGAAATTCGCGTGATCGTTTTGGTCGGAGTTGAACCCGCGCTACTTTCCGCCATCACAAACAAGAATTCTTGAAGTTGACTCCTGCTAGAAAAGTCACGCGCTCGCAGAAACCTCCTGATAATTGATACCTCTTGCTTTTGGCCGGGAAACTTGATTCAAAATCCTTCAAGCGGGACAAGTCGCCCTCTCGCGACTTCGTCACTCGCGGTCGTCGCTTCGCGACGCTTCTCGGCTCGCTTCGCTCGCCAATAGAGGGCGACTTGGTGCAAGTCTAGGAGAGGTAAAATGTATCACTTCGGTTTTTGTTTTACCACAATCATTTTACAACGAGAGCTGTTTTAGCCTCACAGTCGCTTTAATAGTATAAAATTGTGAACTGAGGTTGTTATTAAACTATAAGTTTTAACACGACCTGCACGAAGAAAAATGAAAAGAACTGTATTGCACTGAGTGTCTGAGGGAAAGGGGAATCCCACCAAAGTTTTATACGGGGAGGCTCCGCCCCGAGTTCTAAACTTTTGCCCAGTTATATACCATTTTGACACAAACGGTACCTTTTCCAAATACCTTTTACTGTTAAATACCGCATCCCTTTAGAATTCTGTTAAATACCTAAATGACAGTTCTTCCTACCTTTTTTATACATCAAACCGTGAATTCCCTACCTCTTTGAGTTTTATACACCCCCAGCCTGATAAAGACACCCCTGTTTGGGCGGAGCCTTCCCGTGTAGTCAATTATGGGAAATATGAACTGTGGTCTTTTTTAAGCGCGTTTTGCGAAGTAAGTATTCATAACCGTTAATTGTCTCGATTTACCATCAGATTCTCCGAACTAGCAATAAGTAAAATATACGAGAATCATTAATGAGAATTGACACCTGGAGGCTTCGAATTGATTAAAGGCGATTTAACAATTTGAGTTGATAATAGCGATAAACACTTTAATACTTAGTACTTATTTAAACCGGTTAAATATATACCTCACATATCGCCCCAATGGAAGTACATAGAGACAGCTACATATCTAGTATTTACCCCATTTATAACTATTTCAATCTATAACCATATTCTATATTAGCATTTATCCCATGGCATAGAAAAAACAGCCAATCAGAATACAGGAAAGCCGTTGTATATTCGACGGTATTCAACCCAACCGTACCATCTTACGCTGCGATTGTATTCTCGACGAAATTTAGTAAGCGTATTTTCTATGGCATGTTATAAAATAGTTACACAACACTTTCTCGTGGTATACTAAAAAGACATCTGTTTTCAATTTGCAATGAAATGCATTTTCGCGGAAAAATTAATACACGAGAACATCCAATCAGATAGCGCCAACTGGCAGGCCATTAAAATTCGCCAGAGTTTCGTTGTTTCGATCAGTTTGAGCTTGAAAAGCGAAGAGGTAAACAAGTTTTGAAGATCACCGTTTTGAAGATCAAAGATTCACAAGTCCATTATGTCCACAAGTGATGTATTCGCCGAACCAATGCTGGACACAGAAGACTACTTGAAACAATACAAGGAACAACTGATTGAACTAGGCAAGAAAGGATTTCTGCCAAAACTTGACGTAATGCTGAAGTATAAAGTTTACTCTATTCGCGGAAGCGAATTCGGAGCGCACAAATCGCTTGTTCTCACCACAAATGATACGCATTTTGTCACCGTTGAGCTTGGCTTCCTCAATGTCAACGGCAAGAAACACATCTACCCAGTAACAAGGCCGATCAGTGATAAATCAGCAATGGCCAAGATGGAATACCTTGGAGTGATCGAAACCACAGGGCAGGTGCTGATTGGTAAAGCCGTGGCCGTGATGAAGAAATTTGGCAGCTACTTTAAGCTTGGCAACAACTGCCAAGACTACTGCAACATGTACGCTGAGGCTATCGGATTGAAAAATGCTCAGAAGCTCACTGATGGAGACAAAGCGTCAATAACAGGGCTTGTCGCCGACATTGTAAGTGTTCTGTTCACCGTTATGCGTTGAACTCCCTCCTAACACCCTGACTTCCACTGTTAGCAAGGCGCTACATTGTGAAAATTTGAACTTTGTGCATTTCTGACTGTCGAAAACTGTAACTGATACTGAATCTTAGTACTTTTTGCTAGATTTTTATCTGCATTTTTCGTAGCTTAGCTGCAGCTTATAAGTACAGCTTTATTTGTATGAAGAGATGCATTTTACAAACTAATGCAGTACAAGAGAAGTTAACACATAAGGCAATAATCGAATGACTAGTTTTTTAAGCCTCTCAGTGCTCGAATGTGAGGCCAGCTTTACGAAAACGCGCGCTCTAAAGGTGCGCGGTGTGTTTTCTCACCCTCGCTTTGTTACATGTTTTCTGCATTTTATAGAGCTCTGATTTGCATTAGGTAATTTACGTTCGTTGGCAAAGGCTAAATGAAATCACTTCAAAAAAAAGGCTAAATGAAATCACTTGAAAAAAAATTTCAGGCCGCATTTGCATTATCACATATATATTTCATTGCTACTGCTGGACACACATTCATTTATTTCACATATACTTGGGCCGAGTATCATGTCCACCATAAAGGGATTACCCATATACGACCGCTCTTATGTGGCTTTGATAGCTCAGTGGTAGAGCATTGCACTGGCAACGCAAAGGTCGTGGGTTCGACTCCCGCTCAGAGCCTGAAATTTTTTTTTCAGGTCTTCAGTAGTGTAAGGCCGCATTTGCATTATCACATATATATTTCATTGCTACTGCTGGACACACATTCATTTATTTCACATATACTTGGGCCGAGTATCATGTCCACCATAAAGGGATTACCCATATACGACCGCTCTTATGTGGCTTTGATAGCTCAGTGGTAGAGCATTGCACTGGCAACGCAAAGGTCGTGGGTTCGACTCCCGCTCAGAGCCTGAAATTTTTTTTTCAGGTCTTCAGTAGTGTAAGGCCGCATTTGCATTATCACATATATATTTCATTGCTACTGCTGGACACACATTCATTTATTTCACATATACTTGGGCCGAGTATCATGTCCACCATAAAGGGATTACCCATATACGACCGCTCTTATGTGGCTTTGATAGCTCAGTGGTAGAGCATTGCACTGGCAACGCAAAGGTCGTGGGTTCGACTCCCGCTCAGAGCCTGAAATTTTTTTTCAGGTCTTCAGTAGTGTAAGGCCGCATTTGCATTATCACATATATATTTCATTGCTACTGCTGGACACACATTCATTTATTTCACATATACTTGGGCCGAGTATCATGTCCACCATAAAGGGATTACCCATATACGACCGCTCTTATGTGGCTTTGATAGCTCAGTGGTAGAGCATTGCACTGGCAACGCAAAGGTCGTGGGTTCGACTCCCGCTCAGAGCCTGAAATTTTTTTTTCAGGTCTTCAGTAGTGTAAGGCCGCATTTGCATTATCACATATGTAATCACTTTAGTTTATGTTTCACGACAATTATTTTAGACTGTGAACAGTTTCAGTCTCACATTTTTTCCATAGTAATTGCCGGTTTGTGAACTGAGTTTTGGATTAAAGTTTTACACACGACATGCACGAAGACACATGAAAAGAAACTGTATTGTGTTGAGTGTTTGAGAGGAATCCCACTGAAGTTTTATATACTCCGCTCCGAGTTCTGAGCATTTTTTACCATTTTGACCCAAACGGTAACTTAACCACTCCCCCTTTCACATAACGACCTACACAAGAAACACTGCATCCCTCCTCTATACGGATTACCTTTGATCGAGATATTTTAAAGGTGCTTTTGAGTTCTTAAATGACAATTTACACTACCATATCTATACTTTAACCCGAGGGGGTTGGGGGGGGGGGGGTGGTTGTAACTTCAAAACAATTAAAGCTAGAACGACCACATTTCGCAACATTTTCACACTAGTGTCACTTGGCTACCAACTAATTTTTGACAGCTGTGTTTTGCAAAGTTTGCATTTTGATCAACATTTTTTTCTCCTTTATGACGGTATTTGTATTTTTACACTTAATTAAGAAACATAGGCACGCTAAGCGTGCAGGAGTTATTTTTTCAATTTATGGGGTGGCTTGGGGTGAAACTGGGTGATTGTCCTGTTGGAATGGTTTATGCCATGGGTTGAGCTATTTGTGTATGGCGCCCCACGGAGTCACTTTTTTGCACAAAGTTTGCTTGCAAACAAAATAATTTTTACATGCATTTTGATACATCAGAACTGTTTTATTTAATGCGGAAATTTTCATCATTTAATTAAAAAACAAAACTAATTCAATTGTCAAAATGTCACAAAATGGCACGTTCTTATTCTGTTTAAAGCGGTTATTTTGTTGCCAGCTTTTGGCTTTTTGCCAAACACTGTAACATGATACCGTTGTTTTTCTCACTTTTGTAACATGACACCTTTGTTTTTTTTAAAACGAACGTAACACAATACCCTTGTTTTTCTCGAAAAAGCCACGTCTTCATATAGACATTGAACGAAAAGTACTATAATAAACGAAGTAATAAACGAGTCAAATAAAAAAAAAAACCACTCTCTTCGGAAAAGTTCTTTAAAGCGCAGTACACCTGGAGTATTTGTTTCCTGTCAAAACTGTTCAACAAAGATTTTCGTTCATTCGCAACGTAAATTGTATTCAACAAACAAGAACTAATTGAGTTATCAAGTTGTCACGAAATGGCACGGTCTTATTCTGTTTTTGCTATCGATCGTAGTTGCTTTTAACAGTAAAGTTACTTGTACCGGTTCAATGTTTGAACGAAATGTTAAATGTTTGAACAAAATGTTTTACAGTTGATTTCATTTTACTTTGGCCGCCCGCTTTGCGAAGTTTGTTGGGAAATTGGAAACTTTGTTCAAGTTGCCAATTACGGTGGGAGTTTGCGAATCAAATTGCAAACATCGATACAAATTTCCCGACTTCGGCCCGACTGAACTTTCCAAGTTTGGTAGTTGAGGAGAAACAAGACATGTTGCTCGAAAGTCATGGCGATTTCTGAACTCGAAGATTTTAGAATTTGTCAAGGAAAGTAGCTTGAAGTGCAAGACAACGTTTCGCATCAGCGATCACGCAAGTGATTTGCCGATTAATAAATATCATGCATGTAGAAATTTGGTCAAATTGTTACTTTTTTGTATGAAAACACATATTTAACGATTTCTGTGAGGCATAATCTTCACTTTCTTTAATTTCAAGTCTTCTGCGTTTGTAAACCGAATGAAACTGGATGGTTTACCCATATGTAAAATTGATTTTAATCGAAGCCGACGCGACGCGACAGGGAAGACTATTTGTTCGAGACAACATGTTTACGGCTCGCTGAACATAAATGTTTTTTATTTTTATGACATTTGTTTCTAACAGTTTAGCGTAGCAAAGCCCTTTTTGATAACATAACTACAGAAGGATTTAATTAATTCGGGCCGAAGTTGGGAACTTTGTATCGAAGCTCACAATTTGATTCGCAAACTACGAATACGTTTCAAATCCATGATAATTCACAACTCACCAATTAATCTTTCAACGAAACCGAACTGCGACACGCTGCGACACATAATTTCGTCAGAAACTGCAATTTGATTGGTTATGATAGTACCTGAAATCTGATTGGTGTGACAAACAAACATACTTCACTGATCCACTGACTGACTGACTGACTGAGTCACGGAACATCGCGCCGACTAAAGAGCTATTTTGAAAAAAATAACTCAAAAATTGTACACTGTATCTCATTAGACAGTATTAAGCCTGTTTAATACTGATTTGAGTTGAATATTAATGTTACGATCAATATCATATTTTACTTTTCCAAGAAAAAAAGACATCTGTTTCGCAACAATAATGCATTTTCTCGGAAAACTAATACACGAGAACATCCAATCAAATTGCACCAGCTTGCTAGTCCATAAAACACTCTCAGAGTTTCGTTGTTTTGATCGGTTTTAAACTTGTTGTAAAGATCACCTTTTTACAGATCAAAGATACAAGTCCATCATGTCCTCAAGTGATATATTTGCTGAACCAATGCGCGACTCAGACGACTTCTTGGAAGACTACAAAGAAGAACTGATCGAGCTGCTCCAAAAAGGATTGCTGCCGAAGCTAGATTTAAAACAGAAGTATAAAGTTTACTCTATTCGCGGAAAAAAATTCGGAGCACACAAGTCAATTGTTCTCACCGCAGATGATAAAAAGTTTTTTACTGTTGAGCTTGGATTTATTACAGTCGACGGAAAAAAGCACATCTATCCAGTCACGGAAGCGATCGATAAGTCTTTGAAGGCCAACATGGAATACCTTGGAGAAATCGAAACCACTGGACATGAGCTGATTGGTAAAGCCGTGGCCGTGATGAAGAAATTCGGAAGCTACTTCAAGCTTTGCAACAACTGCCAAGATTACTGTAACATGTACACGGAGGCTATCGGGTTGAAACAAGCTCAAAATCTCACTGATGGAGACAAATTGGCACTAGCAGGGCTTCTCGGCGCCATTGTGGCTTTTCTGTTCGCCGCGAGGCGTTGAACTTTCTGACTTTTAACAAGACTCTATAGCGCTTACAAATTGAACTTCGTGTACTTCTTTATTTTTACTGACTTACAATAGCTAGTGTGTTTCCTTAATGCTGCTTTTCTACTGAAGATAGACTGTAACATTAAAAACTTCAAAAATCCCTTGATATTTTACTGTGCGTAACAAAGTGAAAAGGGAAATTTAGAGTCTGGCCGGAACAGGCCGGAAGTATCGAGAATTAGCATATTTATAGAAAGTGAAGCTAGTAGACGTGATTGACAATGCAGTGGCTTTGTTGACTGTCTAAAAAGTGTAATTGAAAATCAGTCTCAATTTTGTTTGTTTCAAATTTGTATCTGTAGTTTTTATAGGCTAGCTGCCGTTTATAAGTACAGCTATTATGAAGTGTCGTTGCTTTTATTACACTAAATTTTATTCACAAACTAATAAAGTGCAAGCTACAAGTGAACATGATGCAACATTCGAATGCCTCTTATTTAGTTACGAAGACGCGTGCTCTAAGCGTGCGCATGTTTTCCCACGCGCACTTGGTTGCATGTTTTTGCGTTGTATCGAGCTCTGATTGACATTGGGTTATTTAAGTTTGCAGGGAAAGGTAAAATCTATCACTTCGGCTTTTGTTTTACCACAATCATTTTACAACGAGAGCTGTTTTAGCCTCACAGTCGCTTTAATAGTAGACTGTCCACAGCCTCTCGATTTTTCAACGCAAAAATGCAAAAGGAAGCGAGCGCGAGCGCGCGGAGGGGAGGGGGGGGGGGGCGGGAAGCGAGCGAAGCGAGCAAAAGAAAAATCGCTCCCCGCCCCCCACCCCCTTGCTTCTTCCGTTTTGCGCTGGCGTCCAGTTCTCTCGCCGTTCTCGCCGCGCGCTCATCGATCGAAAAAACACGAAAAAATAGAGGGCTGTGGACAGTCTACTTTAATAGTATAAAATTGTGAACTGAGGTTGTTATTAAACTATAAGTTTTAACACGACCTGCACGAAGAAAAATGAAAAGAACTGTATTGCACTGAGTGTCTGAGGGAAAGAGGAATCCCACCAAAGTTTTATACGGGGAGACTCCGCCCCGAGTTCTAATCTTTTGCCCAGTTATATACCATTTTGACACAAACGGTACCTTTTCCAAATACCTTTTACTGTTAAATACCGCATCCCTATAGGATTCTGTTAAATACCTAAATGACAGTTCTTCCTACCTTTTTATACATCAAACTGTGAATTCCCTACCCTTTTGAGTTTTATACACCCCCAGCCTGATAGAGACACCCCTGTTTGGGCGGAGCCTCCCCGTATAGTTAATTATGGGAAGTTTTGCGGGGTACGTAAATCACTCTGTTATGTTGATGTACCATGAAATTCTCCGAGCTAACAATAAGTGAAATGTATGAGAATCATTAATGAGAATTAACACCTGGAGGCTTGGAATTGATTAAAGCCGATTTAACAATTTGAGTTGATAATAGCGATAATACTTTAATACTTAGTACTTATTTAGACCAGTTAAATATATATACCTCACATATCGCCCCAAGTGCATAGAGACGGCTACATATCTAGTGTTTACCCCATTTACAACTACTTCAATCTATAACCAATATTCTATATGGTAGTATATACCACATAAGTGATTAGTGCTTTTCTCGCGCTCTGATTGGTTAATATAACTCGGAGGTGATTAGCAAAGTACTATTCACCTCCGAGTAGCTAAAGAGAAACAAACTGCCTTCGCGCGTCGCTCTGTTTACCAAAAGTGATGTTATAGTCCGCTAGTTATTCAATTGTGTGGTATATACTAAAACAATTATTCACCTCAGTGTCGGTGAACGTGGTGGATATTTACCTCCACTTCGGTGAATAATTGTTAATTATTATTGGAAGTTAATTCTTTATCTTTTGCTTATTATACCCACTTATTTGTGTTTCTTTGGCTCTTTTTTCGATCCTTTGTAACATGAACGTGTTTAAATAAAGGATGATGACGATGATGATGATGATGATACATTTATTGTAGTACAAGATATCAGCTAAAATGTAGTTAAATCTGTAAAGAACGAGTGCTACAGGCAACATTATCTCGCATCTTGTCACGTAACAACATCGCATTGCTTGTCGAAAAAAGTTAAAAATACATGATAAAATGTAAATGAAACGCGGAAGAGCTCCCAGGAGCCCTTTATAGAGTGAACTTTCCTTACGATCGAATTGGAATTTGGAGTGTTGTTTTTTTGCTGCGGGAGGAAAACCGGAGAATCCAGAGAAAACCCCTCGAGCAAGGTCGACAAACTCAACCCACATATGACGCCAAGTGAGGATTCGAGCCTGGGCCACATTGGTGGGAGGCGAGCGCTATCTACACTGCGCACACTCAGAAAATCCACTAGTATTGCAAGTTGCGGCAAAAGTTTAATATACGAAGTAGACACGAGTTTAACTTTGCGCAACGTGTTGCCATGGAACCCGCAACACACACACAAAACACTTTCAGTTTGCAACTTGCAATGCAACTATGTTGCGCAAAAAGTTGCAAGACAGTGTTACATTAAAGTAATTTGTGCATGCGCTATTTACATGGTACGTGGTCCTGTTGTTCATTGAATAAAAGTCACTTTTGCTTACGTTATTAGCGTTTGATTCTGCTTGTACTGATAAAACCTGGATAGAACTTTGGTCTACAAAACGATGTACATAATGTAGTAGTATGGCGTCATGCTTCCTGTTTCACCTTAGTACTAAATATGCCATTGAAACGACCTTTGTGACAGTGGTAAAGAAGCCATTAAATGAATCAGTAATAACTGTAGACCTACTTAGAGTTGGCAAGAGGTTTGATATGGGTACTATGACAGTTAGGCAGTAGGCTAGGTACAAGAGTAGACATGTGACAAGAAATCTGGTATGTTCTTCATAAAATTAATGTACCCATGTTGCCAAAAGCCAACAACATTAATGATCAAACGCAGAAAAAAAAAGAACCCCACATATAAGAACCTGTTGGATGGGCAGACAGGAGGGAAGACATCGCCAGAAGGTCCAAATCCCCAGGCACACGCGGGTTTTACTGTATCCATTATCAAACATCATACGCCGCTTCGCAGAGACGTGCGAGTGCGCATTTCAAGAAGTTCAACAGCGTCCACGGTTGTGTCACGGCAAAACATTTTCTTAATTAGAAAAACAAAGCTTCGTCTGTAACTGGAACTTTGAAACGCGTAGATAAAAGGGTTCACTGAACAATTCAGGAGTGTGAGGTACTGTGCGACCTGTTGCAGATAACGAGTATTGGTGTTTGCAATTTTGTTAAAATTCAGGATTATTAAAATGCCATATGGGATGAAAGCGATGAAAAACACCACAGTCAACAAGATGAGCAGTATTACAAGTCTTCTCTTTTCCCGTGTTTCCTCTCTTGTGTCACCCCTTTCACTTTTGTTATTGCAGATTGTGTTCTTAAAATACAGTCCATAGATGATCTGAGAATAACAAAAGGCGATCACAGCGAATGGAATCAGTGTTAAAATAACGAACAAGCAATCAATGTAGATCACAATCCCGCTCCTGGCGTCACCATGGGAACATGTCTGCTCTCCCAAATCATAGAATATACTAACAAACAGTGGAGTTACCATTGCTATGGCAACCAACCAGATGCCGCCAATGACATAGGCAACGTTGTCAGTGGTGAGTCTACGCGACATGATCAGCGGTTTCACCAGAGCGTGGTATCTCTCGAAGGCCAACAGTGTCATAGTCAACGACGTCACAAGCAGTGTTACAATGACGATATGGTTGGTGTAGATAAACTTACAAAGAAAGTCTAGAAGTGGCTGCGAAGACGATGAACCAACGCTAGCAATGATAACATGAATTGCCGTGAATAGTAGAGTAGTGATGTCCGCAGCAGCAACGTTGACCAGGAGGTAATTTGTTGTAGTTCTCATGCTGCGAATCATCTTCACCACTGCAATGACCAGAGTGTTGCCGAGAAGACCAACGATGATGATCAGCCAAAAGAAGATCGTCCGGACAAGTTGTTTTGTTGTCTGGTTTGACTGGTTTTGTTGGCAATCCTGCATACTGCAGTTTGTAGTGGAGTTGTTGGCAAACTCAGCAGACATTATTGTCGCTCCCTGTCACTTCTCAGTTACGACAGGCGATTTGCAACTAAAGAGAACAAAGTGGAAAAATCAATTCACTGAGTCAACCATTACATTAAAGTAGCTGTCACACTGTAGGTTTTAATTAGTTAATAGTTTTAGCTTTTAATTAGTTTTTTAATTTATACTATAGAAGGATTATCTTAAAGTTTCCCTAATAAGTTAAGGGGTGTTTTCCCTCGGATAAGGCTCTTTTTAGACACATTAATAAAGGTTTTGATTGATTCATTTAATGATTGACTGTCGTTATCTGTCACACCGCTGCAACTCAATAGAGGTTTTGTGTATGTACGACATATCGTTTGAACGACTTTTTGGTAGATTTAATATAATATGACCAATCAGAATCTAAAAAGCGTGGGAGGTTGAGTCGCCAAGGCAATGCCTCCATTTTGTCTAAGAACGTGAACTTCACTATTATATGGATGTTACATTCTAGGCCGCTTTAGGAACTTACTGATTGCAAAATAATGTAGAAAAATATGAGAAAAATATGGAAATATGCAGGCGTACGGTATAAACGCACAAGTTGGTACGTAGTTGGTTAACAATATTAAAGTATCAGAAATTGAAAGAGTGAGCGCAGCGAACGAGTTAGCTTTCTGATATAAACTAAATCGTACAAAGCACTTTCCATGTGTTATTGTGTTTATTGTATTTATTCTGAGATTGAACACCGTCAACACCCTTTATGAATTGTGTTGTTTAAACCAAACAGTATTGAATATCGAATCAATCAGGACACTCAATCAGAACAAGTTGTTTTCGTTGAGCACTTCGACGTCCTCGTGGTCAACAGCATAGCAGCTTTATATTTTGTTTCTACCCACTCACCTTTTGCTCTTTTTTTCTCTCTTAGTTTTGAATGTGGATATCTTCAAGTCAACTCAAATTGTTTAACAGAGAAAATAAACTGCGGGATAGTTTGTATAGTTGTTTTGATACTATTGTGCACGAATCAATCAATCAATTGATTTCAATCAATCAATCAATCAATCAATCAATCAATCAATCAATCAATCAATCAATCAATCAATCAATCAATCAATCAATCAATCAATTTATTAAAGTCATGGCGCGGGATGAGGCTGCCCTCTCTATCCGAGCCAGAGGCTCATTTAAAAAGCGCATGACAATAATTAAAATACATTATAGAAACATTGGAAACTTGTATAAGTAAAAAATAATAAAAATAATTAAAAATTTAAGAAAAGGTAGATTACAATACCTTATAAGTAAAAATATTAAAATGTTAAAATGCTTTAACCCACCCACACTAATTGTTACACCTAGAATTAAAATCTAGAAAAATGATAATAATGCTAAAAATAAGTCGCTAAATTCTATGAGATTCAATAGTCACATTTGCAACTAGTCCTTAAGTTAAAAAAGTCAAATGTTTTTAAAAAGATTCAAGTGAATCTCGGTAGTCATGTTACTCGCTTGTAAAAAAGTCGTTCAACAATTTCACGGCCTCCTTTTTTCTATATCTCGTTCCCCAGAAATATTCTTCTACCAAAGAAGGTGGGCAACGAAACATTTTTTACTTTGCGAGGATCCAGGAAAGCCGAGTAAGATTCATTAGCTAAACGCTTGAATTACAATAAAGAAAACCTTTTTTTTTAGCACCGCATAGCGATGCCTTGTGTGCGAAACGTCGCCAATCTGCCTTGAATAAAAACTTCAACTTGATACAACTCAAACGTTAAAAGCAATGATACGCGGCTTCTGATTGGGCGTTTCATTTTTCCTACACGTGAAAAAGCGATATGCGACATTTGATTGGTTACATCGGTTTACGAACGAAAATTTACTTTGCGGCTTTCCAGTGGGTAAATCACAGCATGTATTTAAGAAAAAAGGATATGTTATTAATTTTGGTTTGCACTTTCCTAGAAAAAAAAAAATACGAGTAGGCAATTTGAGGTATACTGAAAAATATCTTAAGTGCAGATAAATTGAAAATGAAAATATGTCAGGGACGCATGATTTTATCTCTTTGTTCACTTATTTCCCGTACGGTTTGAAATCGTTTAATATATAAGTCAAATAACGATCAATTAAGTTTGGAAAGTTTGCCCTACAGAGACTAAATACAAATTTCTTCAAAATTCTTCCCCAGGGTGATGGGCTCCTATTTTTTTTTTTTTTTAGCCACCGTTCTATTTTTTTTTTTAACGTTCAGCTTCCTTTTAGTTAAATTATTTTTTATTTTATTAAATTACCTTGCCCAACCGGACATAAAACAAAAAAATAAGAAAAAAAAAAAAAGCATTTTCAGTATTATAAATTAGATGATTCTTAGTTTGGTTGTAGTTATTAGATTAAATAGGTGATTAAAGATTAATTAAGCGATGTGTATTAATGAAAATCTAGTTTCGCGGTTGAAAAGCTGAGAAAATGTGCGAAAGTTACATTAAACTGATGTAACAGTTTTATCAGGTGATAAAGAACGTTAACAATCTTAAGGCGAGGATAAACGCGAATTTGAGTAAAATTTAAGAGGTTTTAATTAAAAGGGTAAAAAAATGGAATACCACCAAACAGTAGAACCCCACGCAAGAGCACTCCAGGTTGTCAGGGAACTGTCTGGTGTCGCTACTTATTTTTTTCTTCAAATTATAATTTCAAAAATCACATTAAATTTTCACTGAATATTTCTTAATTTTTTAAATTTTACTTATCCTTTGAGAAAAACTATCTCCTCCCAAAAATCACCAAAAAATTTACAAAACATAAAATTTTGTAATAAGCATAGAGTTTTTCCAATTGCCTAACAAGCGAACGAGATATTTGCATTTAATCCAAGTTAATCGGTGGATAAACGGCCTTCAGGTGCCTAAAATTTTTGCACGCGTTGCATGCCTACTGCAAATGCTATGTACGCGGTGGACTACGTGACTAAAGGGACAGAATGTCCTTTATCAAAAAGGTAAAAAAGTCTAAATTGGACGAAAAATCCAGAAATCGCTTCACAGCGATCAAAATGTGATACAAATTCATCACCTATGAAGTGTGTCTTACATCAAAATAAAAAAAAAACTTTAACTGCTCTAATTAAGCCGTATAGCTCTCGCGTACGATCCGGCTTTCGTTTGTACATAAAATCAATAATAAGCTGCAAAGAAAACATTTACTCTGCCAATTTCACCAATTTCAGGCGCGCTGAGAAGAAACTTACCTTGTATTCTCGTTTAGAGTTCACTTTGCAAGTGCGTGATTCAAATGTACTCGTATAAATTTTGAATGAAAATGTGTTCTGTTTTGTTTGCGGAAAGGGTGCCGATCTTTAATTAACGGAGGAAGCAAAGGAAAGCATGTCAAGGATTTGATTCCATTTTCTAATCAAATTAGGATTCAAATATGCACGGCACATTGTATTCATTGCGGTACTGATTGATGCGTAGTCAGCGGATCGGATGTTGTGATTTTACCGACTGTTAGCTTTTGGCGAAAACTTTAGATGTCAGTTAAAGCTTCTACAACGATACGCACAATGCGTTTCAGCGCCCTGAGAAAAATGAAAAAAAGAAAAAAAAAGTAATATGATCTGAAAAAGTCTAACTTGCTTGAGGCGTTGTTATCATTGCTGTTTCTACATTTAATCCGACTCTTATACAGGATAAGAATTGAAAATGACATTTCACCTGTAGTTTCAAGATCTTTTAATTAAGAGAAACTGCAGAACATTGGCGCTAAAAAAAACACCTGCTTCTGTGTATTGTACTGTACGCGCGCGCGAAATAAGTCAAAACCTTGTTCAAATAAACACAGTTTTAAAAAAAATTAATTGAACTATCCCTGACCCAAACTTGTAACATTGCCATCTTCACGGATTTAGTATATTTCTTAAAATTGAATTTCTCAGGATCAGTTTTAGTCTAATGCTTGCGTGCGCTGCGATGCGAAGACTCGAGAAAAAGCTGAGCAATCCAGGAAGGCGGACGAAATCGGGAACGACAGCGAAGAACGGACTGACGGACACGCACGAAGCAGCCAATCAGCGACACGGTCCCCGCAGCCAGTCACGACACCGAACGACGACAGAAGGGATCCAGAGACGCGAGACGACGGCGAGGCCGGACCCGGGCTTTTCTTACAGTGCAAATCAAAAGATGGCAGTTCGCGACTTCTGCGTTTTTTGCCGCTGCGTTCTGTCCCGGCCCCTGCGTCTGCTTTTCGACTCTCGGAGATCTTAGTTCTCTTCAGCTAGCTTGTTATGGAGTGTGCGCGTTTTGTCAGTCTCGCTTGTTGTAGCCGTGCTTTCCAGCGTTCAAGGTCTCATTATTGACGTGAGCTACACTTGCTGTCCTAGTGCTCAGTATGGAGTACAGTCACTAGTGCTTCTTTCAGAGTCCCGTGCTGGGTGGTTCTGTGACTCTGTATCGTCACGCATCTTGTCATGTTTGTTCTGTCGGACGGGAGTTCCTCTCTTAGTATTTGTTCCGTCCCGTCTGCTCGCCCAACCGGCCGCGCGCCTCCCGGCAGTGCTCATGTCACCTTGGTGACCTATTTTTTATTGTTCGTAGTACATCTAAACAGTATCCCTTGATACACTTGAAAGTAACACACTTTTTTTTTTGTACGTTATCACGATGAACAACAAGCAGTTGACAATTTTCTTCACTTCCATTGGCCAATATGATGGTTGACGATGTGTTGACATCAATAAAAAGGTTGTCAGTTTTAGCATAAATGCACAATTATTTTCGTAGAAAAGACTGTTGGAAAACACCTAGAAAAACAACACCATGTAACGTTTGTAAACTGTGCTTAAAAGCTATAAGGTGATACAAACTATCCTTTCTTATAGAGGTTTAAAATTTGTTCATGAAAATAAGAAAACTGTATCATGACTACTGATTTAAGAAATATCAAATGCCACATCGTTTAGAACATGCAATACCCCTCCCCACCATTTAAAAAACATAGAGTACTAAGTCTAAGGTACCCAAGTTTAATTGAGAAAGGCGCCGTTGTGGCTCCGAAAGCTCGCGAAAGCTAAAACATTTGCCTTTAGCTTAGCCTTAGCATGTTTTCAACAGAGTCAGGCCGGGAAACAATATCTTTAAAAATAGAGTAGTTTTGAAAACTCAAAATACTTTATTTTTTGCAAATTTTTTTCTGAGGCGTTTCGTTGAATTTGGAACCAGGCCACGCATATGCAACCTTGTCTTCACATCCAAACGATACTACTACTGACTGATACATGGAAACCTAGTAAAACTTTCTGTTTCTCAGTTCATCCAACAGTGGAATATCCACTTGATCTAAAAGTGGATCTTGTCTTTGCCATCAAGGCAAAAATTTTGTAAATTGATTTGGATTTCGTATCCTCATAGGAAAGCAGCTGTATTGACATCTTTTGATTAAAAAAAAAAATCCATTTAGGTACAGTATACCTTGACTGACAATTTTTTATAAATGCATTGTTTTTTAGGGGAGGTTTTGAAAATAAAGTTATATAATACAGTTTCGAAAGAGCCAATATGGCAGTGTTTTATCGTACACTTTTCCTATTCAATTAAACGCCCTCTAATTTTCAAAAGTGCGTGGTTTTGTTTTCTTTTTCTATAAATTCCTGGATTTTGGTGTCTCCAAAACTGGCCTCATTTTAAGAAAAATCAAACCTTCCTAAAGCCAGGGGTTTAAGAATCATCAATGTGTTCTATACTCAATTTCAATAGCATGATTTAAGGAAGCCTTACTTGCATGTCGATCGTAGCAAATACAACAAAGTTTGATTGATGGCCCAGTACTCGAAAATGTCAGAAACCCAGAAACGGAAGTAAAAGTTAGAAAAACTTTCGAGTGCAAATTGATTACAAAATGAACAACTGAGTCAAAAACACAATGTTCTCATTTTAAAGGTTGACTCGGTTTTTTCAGCATCTTCGAGTTCAACTTTTTACCTTAATACCGAACAATACGAAAGTAAGTTTCCAGTATTGCACAAAGAGATTAGGATAATTTAACAAAAATCACACCTTTTTTCCAAACTAATCAATTATAACGTTTCTGCTTTGGTTAAGCCGAAATTATCTGATTATATTTCCTGAAGTTAATGAGTAAAATTTTTAAAAATTTTTAAGCTTATTACAATTATTTTTCTTTTTATTTTCCATTATCCGTTAAAAAGTGCAAGTATTTTTTTCTCACGAGTTTTGTAATAAAATTTTATAAATCAAAAAAAATTTTGGAAATTTTTTTAGGTTTTTTATCCCCAAATTCCATTTTTAAAAATTTTTTTTAAAAAAATTAAAAAAATTTTAAAATTTTGGTATTTTTTCTGTGGGGGCATTAAGGACAAAATAATATTTTTTTTTTTTTTTTAAACCCTTTTTTTAAAAAAAAAAAAAAAAAATTTTATTTTTTTTTTTTTAAAATCAAAACCAATATTTCTCCTCCCCAAAAAGAAAATTTTTTTTTATTTTTTTTTTTTTTTTTTTTTTTATTTTTTTCTTATTTTTTTTTAAAAACCCCAATTTTCCACACAGCGGCTAATATTATTGGTTAAAGGTGAAATGAGGCTTTATCCTAGAAAGAAAGTTTCTGACATTCGTAACAAGAAAAACAAACACGAGTTTCTAACCATTAAGGTTTAATTGTTTGAAATTCTTCGTACACCGACCGGTCTCCTAGCTTGACATTACAAACCTATATTTTCCAAGATCAATTATTCAGTTTCTCCTTACAATATCGGTATATTTCAAAGAAGCAGGTAACAAGAATGAGGTAGACGATCAGCCAGGGGATCTAGTCCGAGTGTACCACAGAATTTTCAAGGGCAACGCATGTCAATAAAAGTAACTAATTTTTACAAAATTATCTATTCAATACTTTAAAAAGTTTCTAGTTGTCCAAATTTTGTAAACCCCGCCAGCAGTCCGAACAAAAATTACCGAGAAAAGGTGATATTAAATCTGATTGAGCCCCTTCCAGTTATCAGCAAAAAGATCGGTTAATCTCTTCCAGAGGATGTAAACCGACAAGAAAACATCAGTTCAGTTCAGCCCAGTCGACGAAAAATCCCACAGTTATGCTTTTTCAATTCTGGACGGATCGAAGAGATGACATTTACAACATTATAAAAGCGTGTCTAAGGTAATCAGTAGCGCCTCTTTCTAGCTGAAGACTTAACAAAATAATTGCCAAAATTATGTCCGTTTTCAAGTGTTCCGAAAGACAGTTACATCAGAACGCAGTCATACAATATAACGAGCTTACTAGGTATTAAGCTGTCGCCGTTTGAGAGAAAAACGAAGACCACTTTCAAATAAGACATTTCTTACCAAAGTTGATGATTGATTTCCGCTATGCCTGGGTTAAATCAAAGATGGGGACACGAACTGCTTCTATCAATATGATTCTGAAGGGTTTTCTTCGTTTTCGCAGAGGATGTGTTTTCTTCTTTCAACTGTTTTGCTAATTCTGTGTTTGATCAGATGCGGTTGGCGACTTGTGAGTACTCTATTTATTCTCGAATCTAAAGCTCCGCTGTCATTTTAATGAAAGCGTCGACAAATTTAAATGCAAAACACGTCCAGATGATTTTAAAACCTTTATGTCACCATCCTTACAAAGTACACTTTACCTTTCCATTAAAAGGAAGCAAAGCAATTGGTTAAATAAAAATCTTCACACTGTGTAAACGACAGATGTCAGTAAGGCTTTTTAAAATGATACACTGTTAATCTTATTTGACTAAGCAAAAACGCATATTTTATATCAACTACATTAACAATTGCTTTATTTCCGCGCATCATGGTCAAATTGACTGTCTTTGTTTAAGCGAACGCATGCTGATGGAGACAAAATAAAGAAAACATCTAGAAATTAAAGAGTTTGACCCAGAATTTCTTCTTGAAATCGTCTTGAAAATATCGCTGCATTTGTTTAACAGAAGTCATTTAATAAGAAAAACCACAATTATCATCTAAGATATTTTTTCTTAAATTGACATCAAATTCTCAGAACTTCGAAAGAGAGGCGTGTCAATTAGAGAAGACATGTAAAACAACATGTGCTAGTTTTGAAGGAGGTCCTTCTTCCTTTACACATTGGTTAAAACATTGTTTGTGAGTCACTTGTCGTACTTCGGTGCATGCAGTATTTTTTGTCGGAAATTTAATTTAACTGATAAGGCAAAGGCGAATCAAATGTCTAAAAAAATTCAAATTTCAAATTGATGTTCACTTCACAAACGACTTATACTAAAGGCCGCAAGTTAGAGGTGACACCAAAGTGCCGCGTGATAGCAAAGTCGTTGTCTTTAACTTTAAAATCACTTGGTTTGGCGAAAGAACGAAGTTTCAAAACAAGGAGGCGGAAGGAGATGAAGTCATGTTTGGACATATGATTGTTGGATTTTGTTCCCGCATACAATGACAAGAGGTCCCAGGAATACTGGACGGAAGGATACATTGTTATGCATAATAAACGTCTCAGATTTGATCAGCGGAAAAATAAAACAGATTTCGCAGAAGACGGAAGGTCATGTCGCAGCGCCAAGTAGCAGCGACAAAATCTTGTGTTGTTCACACTCAGGGGGGCATGTAGCACGGACGTACAGCGAGGACATGTAGCAGCAACAAAATCACAATATGTACACACGAAGAAAATGTAGCGGGAACATGTAACAGGGCCAGTTTGCAGCGACACGTCCCCTCGTGTGTGCTGATAATTTTTGACTCATGCAACAAGAATTTTGCAGCAATTTTGTCCCTGCGACATGTCGCACGAAGTTTCACGAGTTGATTACGCGTGCCAAACATAATCAGCACACACGAGGGGACCTGTCGCTTCAACATGTCCCTGGAACATGTCTCCACTACATTTTCTTGCGTGTGTACACATTGTGATTTTGTTGCTGCTACATGTCCCCGCTCCATGCCCCTTCAGTGTGAACAACACATGTTTTTGTCGCTGCTTCATGTCGCTGCGATGTGTCCCTGCGACATGTCCCCGCTTCATGCCCCTTCAGTGTGAACAACACATGTTTTTGTCGCTGCTTCATGTCGCTGCGATGTGTCCCTGCTACATGTCCCCGCTTCATGCCCCTTCAGTGTGAACAACACATGTTTTTGTCGCTGCTTCATGTCGCTGCGATGTGTCCCTACGACATGTCCCCACGTGTGCGGGGACCTTATGTGTTTTGATAGATGTGCGTTAATATCATTTTAATGATACTGATCGATCTTGTTTAGCTAAAGGTATCATTGGCTTTCTTCATAGTCAGTTCGTGCACAAGGCTTAACATTTTCAAATGCCCTTAGTGATATCACACCTTTCCTTTTAAATAAGTTATCAGATATTAATTATATAATAAAGACAACTACAGCTTGATCAGTCACGTGACCTTCTCTCTTGAAAGAATTTGTTTCCATGACAATTGTAAATTTTTAATTAGACAGTGTCGATAAGAAAGTCTCACCGGGTGACTTGCCTCATTTTTGGTAAGGTAACGATTTGTTTTCATGGTAACAATGAGAAAAACCTCGCGCACTCATCTGAATTGCCCTGAAACATCACTTTAAATGCAATTATGCCAGCAATAGCATTCTTTCAAATAACGGGTAGTTGAACAAAAATGAATTTGGGACCGTTGGAACAGATTTAAGTCTTAGGCCAGGGCCAAACGTCGAACTTCACATGAGACGAACTAAATTGCAATTTTGGTCGACCCAAACATGTAAAACTCGACCGTTGGGTCAAACGTCGAACATTAGTCGTCGAACCGACCGTCGAACCAAAAAATTCAGAGCAGCAAGAACGAATATTTCGAGGCTAAAACATACATCATCATACAAATTTTAAATTGGTTCATTAAGTTTGTTTGATGTACAAATCGACGTTTGTCCCACAGTTGATCTTCTCACGTTCTATCCGTCTAAAGCAGACAGAAAGAACGTGTTAGTCCATCTTAATTCAGTCGGACGAACTCAACTGAGTCAAACGTCGCACTATTCATGAACTTTATTCCTCAGTTTAGTTCGTCTCATGTGAAGTTCGACGTGTGGCCCGGGCCTTAGACCACTTCCCAATGTCTGACGGATTCTTTTGTTGAAAGGTAAAAGAGGTCGATGTCTTTTGAACATTGCGAGGGCTAAAATATATTCCATTAACAATCTAATTACTTGTTAATGGTTGGGAATTGTTTGCATTGGGGGGAAATTAACAATTAATTCTCGGCGGATTTCTTGACAAAATGTGACGGAAACTGTCAAATTGTATTCCAGATGTCGTGAAAGCTACTTTTTAATTCTTATCTTCAAAGACAGGGTTTTATTAACGAACAATTAAGAGAACAAACGTCCACCTTTTCTGTGTACAATCGTGGAAGAAAAATACAACGTTACAGCTTGCAACGATGTTTTCGGTTCGTGATGTTGAGGAAGTATGCTTTTGTCAAAACATGGCAACATTAAATTGCACTTTCCGCCTTAAACAGGACACCAGCTGAAATTTCGCAAGGGGGTTATATTGATTAAAGTCGGAAGGGCTTCCCTGAGCTATTTTTTTTAATTATTATCTAACCATTTCAGTCCCACACTGGCAATAATAATTGGCCATCCATTTCTTCTGTTATATTGCTAGTCTAAGAATTTGATGATTCATGAACTCAATCATCCGAAAGTTGATGCCTTCTTTTATTTTTGTCTCCTGTCGGTCTGTGTGATAATGTATTGACGTTGCAAGAGTGAAAAATGGTTATTAAATAAATGAATAAAAAAGCCTGTCGTTCCGAGCAAGGGCTTTAGCTTCGAGACTTTGTGTTTAATTTAAATTTAGATACGTTGATGAGATTTTTGTCATTTGAAAGAACGAATAGCAGATAGGATTTTAGAATTGAATTAATTACTCGGCTATTTGCTCTCAGGAGCGAAAAGGAGAAATTAAAGCAGTCTATGTTTACGTTGAAAGCGCCATAAAATTACTAGAATTCCGAAAACTGGAGCAAGTATCTTAGCTCTAAATGTCCCACACCAAACTAAGATACTTTAACATCCAACAGCATTGATAAGTTCACGAAATTCTGGAAAGCTTGATAAATGCTGATCAGAAATAGAGAAGGTTTCTTTTTTGGCATTCATTTATAATCCATCGAAAATATTCTATCATCCTTTTGGGTTTATTCAGTTATCAAGAACGGCGGTAATTAACATTTTACAGACAACGAAAGCCCTTCGCATGGACAGTTACCGCAACCCCGTTTAAGAAAACAAAATTGCAACCAGAACCTCAAAACATATAATTGTTTGTACAAGCTATCAAATTTAGCAGAGTCTTTACGATCGGCCGCTTCAGTTTAATGACTGAGAATTAGCCAGACTTCTTTAATTGCCAAAGTGCATTAATCCTTATGGGTCAGTTGTAGAATAATTCTCAACGCATACCAAAGTTGCGTTAATAAACAAGCAAGAGAAGTCACATTGCACTTTCAATTAAGGACAACTGCGAATTGATTAAGTAGATCAGTAAATCCTTACCTACATCAATAACAGAGCGAGCCCCGTACGCCGTTATAACCACATGCATCTGATATAGCGAAAGCCGCCCGTGTTAACACGTGACTGTTTGCATAGTGTGCCCATCAAGAAGAGGCAACCGGTCTGGTCCCGAGTTTGTTTAAACAGTGTCGCAGTTTCTATAGCAGCCGGCGGGTTTGAAGAATCTGCTGCAGTTGCCATAACAAAAATTTGGACTGAGGTTTTAAGATCTGAGCCGGGTTGTTCGAAAGCCGATTCACACTAACCCAGGATTAAAAGTTGATAGAGGGTTATGTTTCCCTTGTATACAAAGTGTTTTTATTGCTTATATTTTGGGGAGTTGGAAACAAATAAACATAGCAAACATTTGGACTGAGATTTAGAGCTCTAGGCCGGGTTGTTCGAAAGCCGATTCACATATATACTAACCCAGGATTTAAAGTTGATCGAGGGTTTATTTTCTCTTGTATCAAAGTGTTTATATTGCTTATATTTTGCGGAGTTGGAAATAAGTCGACGTCAAAACTGAAGGACAGAAAATGTAAACAGATAACCTTACCTTACTGAAGAATAAAAACTGAAATAAAAATTCACATTAATGCTAGCTGAACATTAAGTGGCATCTTAGCTTAGCTCGGGATTTTTTTAATCGAGTTCGTCATTCACGTTCAAAACTCCTATCAAAATATTTAGAAATGAACAAAACAGCCTGCTACTGAAGGTCGTTTATTTAATAATTGTCCTTCAAAATCACCCGAAAAATCGCCTGATACTGGGCCCATATTTACAGCTAAAAATACTACGGTTAGGTAGCGCTTTGCAGACTTTGGACAATGTAATGACAAAATTCATATTAAAAACGTTTCTTGTATCTTCAATCACATTTAATATTGAAACCATAAACCAATTATTTAGAAATGGAATTTCTTTTTCTTTTTTTATTTTAAATTTTTTTTTTTCCTTTTAAGAAAAAAAAAATAAAAAAAAAAAAAAAAAAAAAAAAAGACTTTGGACAAATCTTGGCATGAAAACTACGTCTGTTAATGTAATGACGGATAACAATGGCTTGATCATGACCAAATATGGGCATCGTGACATTTTGTCGAATAATAGATGGGTTATATTGTATCCTTCTTGCTTTGGAAAAGGTCGAGAATTCTTCCGAGAATTAAAATAAATATCTAGATTTATTCGAATACTCAGTTAATTGCAAACGTCCAGGAGTCGATGAAGTGAAAAAGTCACTGTAGAAATTGGTTTGTGGGCGTATAAGTTGCGTATTTTTTCTTGTCTTTTTAAACAGGCATAGTACTAAAGCCCCCGCAAACGAGGAAACATCATTTCCCTAATTGTTTCTTGGGTGCACGCTAACGACGAATTGTTTGCTACGAAAGCCGAAACTGTTTCTGGAGAAAGGGAGATTTTTTTATTTCTCGGAAATTAAAAAGAACCCAACTTCCTTGCCAAATGCTGCGTGTACGTTGAACCATTTAGGAAAAAATGTTTCCGCAACGAAAGTTTCTTCGTTTGCGGGGGCCTTAAGCTGTCGCATAAATATATGAAGTTAATGAGTTGTTCACGTTACGCAGTACATTATTGGTACAGTAGAGCTCCAAGTAATCTGGTTACCCATGTATGCCTGCTAATAAGTTCCAGAGTTTTTGAGTTTTATGTATTTGATTAAAAACGATACGATGAAGTCACGTTCGGATCAAATTCAAATTTTACCTGTGGAACTTAATGACCCCATTAAGTTCCTCAAAATATAGCACTTAGGTGTTAAACCCTTTTCCGTTCATCATGGTATGAACAATTACCCATTAAAGACTTGGATCGAAAAGAAATGACAGACTTCCAACGTTTTTGCCCCAAATGGTAATAAATGCGGGTCACCGAGGAAATAGAAACTTAAATATATTGGAATAGTGGTAATTTTTAGCACATTATCACCGTCGTCAGACATCCTCTCATCTACAAATGCTTACCCTTTTATTATTGCTGGGTTTTCTACAATGTATAAATGTTAACCGTTTTTCAGGTAATGCTTTAATACTGAATTTTTAATAGTCAACCGTAAAAGGTTTAGTCGTGGAGGTAAAAGGGTATGCGCACGATGAGGAAGAATGAGTATACGTCAAACATATCAGATGTGTCGCCCTGTCCTTTTTTTTTTAAAAAAACTGCTTTTCCTTTTCCTCTTGCACAAAAAGGCCTTTACTCTATGGTCTAAGCACTGAGTTACTGCTTCAGATTTTATTTATCGCAAGAATTTAGACTTTTTATTTATGATTGTAAGAGTAGAACCCAGTTAATCTAGTTACACATTGCATGCATACTTATAAGTAACTAAGTTCTAGAATTTTTGAGTTGTATTTCTTTGATTAAAAACGATATAAGGAAGTCACGTTCACATTAAATTAAAATTTCACCTGGGCAACTGACCCCAATGACCCCATTATGCTCCTCTCATGAAGCACTTAGGTGTTATACCCTTTTCCGTTTACGTTATGATCAATAAAGTATAAAAGACCTGTGCGAAAAGAAATAACTAACAGACTTCCTGTGCAATTAGGAAATAGAAACTTAAATATATTGGAATAGTAGTAATTTTAGTACATTCTCGCCTTTTTCAGACATCCTCTCTCCCTAATAGGCTCCTACCATTTTTCGAGGTCTGTTTGAAAAACTCAAACCTTTTTATTATTGCTGGGTTTTCTATAACGAAAAAAATGCTATTTTTGCAGCTGATCTGTTAATACTGACTTTGTTAACAGTCAACCGTAAAAAGTGCCTTAAGATTTAGTCGTCAACGGACGGCGAAACAAGGGTGAAATGTAACTGTCAACTATCGTAGAATGTAGCGCACTTATCAGATGTGTTCAGCAGCCCTATGTTTTTAAATTCTGTTCATTTTCCAGTTGCTGAAAAGTATTTTTACTTTATGATCGAAGCACTGAGTTACCACTTCAAAACTTTATTCATCGCACGAAATGACACTTTTATGATAAAAAATAAGAAAAAAATACACTCTTTTTTATTTTTTTTTGGCAAGGCTACTAGAATCCTCAAAGTGCATCCACATATTGGAGAGATTGAGAGATTTACGTTATCCCGCGAGATTCACTTCTGCTGTCTTCGTTAACGGGATGAGATTGTGGTAATTTTGAGGGATTGATTTAGAATCAAATGGTAAGTAGACGGCGTTGCCGTGCCGCATAACGTCATGCTTAATGTCTCTATTAAGTGTGACGTTATACGGCAAACGGCAAACGCGAGCTCGCCTTTCATTTTGTTACTTTGTGATAGAATTCTAAAATAAATCCCGATAAAAATAGGGAAAAAAATCCCACATTTTATATGACAAACACAAAACTATTCATTTCTGCGTACGAACGCAAAACGGCAGAGGGCAGAAGTTTAGTTTTTGCCATTCGCGGGAAAAATAAACGTCTTGCTATTTTTTCTGTTAATAAAAACCGTCAACCTTCAAACGGCCTAAAATTCATCCACCCGCGTACTAACCCCCTCCCCCCTCGTATATGAGCACCTGCTCCGTTGGCTGTAACTTATAATTTCAAACATATATGTTTTCCTTTTTCCTTTTTAATTTGCCAGATAAGAAACACGCAAACCGCTAAAACGTCAATTTGTGCAACGTAAATCCTTTTATTTTAAGGAAAAGGTTTTATTAGCTCACCGCGTGATTAAAATTGAAGAGGAAATTCTATTAGTGTTCATTGTTTTTATATAGCAGTTGCAACGTATTATGTGCTACGTTTCAATTCAAGGTGGTCTTTTATGCTCGAGAACTTTGAAACAGAATAACTTTCAAGAAATTTTAGTGTTTTAAAGGCCGTCAACTCAACATTTGGTATTTGAATAATTCATGATCGAAAACCGCAAAAAGTGTTATAGATCGATCTATTAAATTGTTTTATTTCGACTTAAAAGCAAATTGCATAGACACATAAACATTTCTGTGTTGAATTTCTGTTCATTAATATTCGTTATCTTTTCGTTCTTCGTAACTTTCCAAGAAAATATTGCTGAATATTTTAGAAGAAAAACAACCAGCGTAGAAAATAATCAATCAATTGCTATTTTCTCCTTAAGGAGCATATGTTGTCAAAAACACAGGTGGCAACGGGCAATATGAAAGAAAAAAGCATATTATCTACACCTTCTGACAACTGACAGCAAAAAACATTAATATGTAAATATGCGGAGTTTATAGGGAAGTTACAAAAAATTACTGTTGGCGTCCCAAGCGAATCGTTAAGACCTACATATTTAGCGAAAGGTCGAAAATTTGTTTTTTATCAATGTTATTTCTGATCTCTTGAATGCTTTCTCGTTGATAGCTTTTGTTCAAGAAAGTTGCATGTATACGTTGATAAGATTAAAGTTCGATGCCGCGTAAATTTTGGATGAATTAATTTTAGGATAAGGCCAGATGCCATTGATATAACTGATTATTTCATCCTTAAAAATACGTTTCTTCGTTTGCTTAAGTGGTATTTTTTCAAGCCTTAACAAACAGGCTTTTAACAGAGGGAGGAATATATAAGAGAACGTTTTTACTGGAATAAAGAGAGGAAAAGTTTGAAGTACAAGAGAGGCAGACCTCTTAATAACAAAACAAAAATATGTACATAAACTTGCAAAGAAAAGCAAGCAGACAAATCAGTAAACATGACCAGATAGGATCGATAACGAAATGAAAGAAAATATACCAGAGTTCCGTTTCCACTCGAACAACCGCCCAGAAAAGGAAAGTCTCAGGCCATTGTTGGACTTGGAAAAATGAAAATATATTGACGTCAATCGTAAGAAAGTTGCCAAAACCGTACGAAGTTTGTCGTCTCCGAAATTGATTGATTAGCTTTGCGGTTTGCTTAGCAGTTTAGCGGAGAACGAATCATTCGCAGACGATTCCTGTTGGAGAGCCGAGTTTTTGACCCGTATGTAGCATACTCTGAACATATTCCAAGATAAAATGCATAACCAACTCGATGTTTTTAATTTGGCTTTAACTCATGATTTTAATTTGACGGTTATGAGTTTTTACAAAAGGAGAAACTGTCAGTTGTCTCTGACAAGTCTTGTACTCATTTTTTTTTTTTTTTGGCAGATGAAGGTTTTTATTGCCCTTGGAGCGATCGATGCTGGCCTTTTTTTTAAGGTCTTTGTAATTGCTTTTATATTTTACATATCTTACAGAAGTTTTAATGAATTATCTAGTTACATAGCCATCCTTTTGGAAGAAGTGTTTTGAGCACTGCTTCTTGTTGTTTTTACTGTTGAAAAAAATTAACCATTTGAAGCGGGAAGTGTCAAAAATTCGTTGAATGCAAACACTCCGGCGAAAGGCTTGCGCTTACGTGCAAACAAAATGGAAAAAATTACAAAGCAGCAATACCATGTTTTTCTCTCACTGTTCCCCTTTGCTGCACATCATGATCAAACTTTCCCTGACCTCTATATTCAAGCACTGATGAGGTCACACACAAGAAGAAGCTAAAGATAGCGACTCAGTTACCAAGAGAGCAGTCGGAATTTTAAAGCTAGTTTCCTTAGAGATACTCAGTAAAAAAAATAATTGAAATTAGAAATGGTTTCCCTGTCTACTGTGCATAAAGAGTAACACGAGAAGAAGACTTACCGTATACCGTCGACTTCAAGCGTTGTTTCGAGATGTTAAACTGACGCACAAGTGACAAACTCATTTCTGGTCAACCAGAAATATATTACGTATTTCCAAGGTATATATTATTGCACAACAACGAGTGTCCAATAAGAAGGCAAATTATTAAAATTGACTCATCATCCGGAGACATTTGTTTGCTTATTGCCGGCATGCGGCAAATAATCAACATATTCATTCAAGATTTGCACGAAACTGTATTTAGAAATTTGGCACGGACAATTCGAAACTGAACCACAAATGATTCAAATATTGGTATTTTTATGACTGTATGCCAAGATATGAATGAGTTTATCTGTAAAATATATATAAAAAAAACAAACCAATTGGAGTAAAATAATTATATTTTTCCGAGGTTTTCAAGAGATTACCGATCGATATGTTTCTAATTGCAATCACACCGCGAGGCTTTTTTCATGTGCCGAAAGCTATGATTAATAGTATTGTAGAAACTAGAGACTAATAGCTTTCGTAGTTGCGACTTTCGGTCAGATCTTGTTTCCGCCAATTAACGTTTTCTTTCGACAAAGGCTATGATGTATTGCTCAAGGGGAGTCATATTACAGCTATGAAATGACAGGCTCGGTTTCATCTCGTAGACTGATGACGTCATCCATCAGTAAGATATTCACGATATCCGCCATCATGGTTTTCGTATTATTATGCAAATTAGCCACGTTGTCTGACAGGCGGCAAACATTGAAATGATGCCGTTTCTCGAAAAATTGGCCTGTCGAAATAGTGAAATATCTGCGCCAAAATCACATTTGAGATCCAGGTTATGGAATAATGATTTCATTATTGAGGTAAGTTTGAGAAAGTTGCCCGATAACTTGACTTGTTAGCTACGCAAGCCGTTTTTTTATGAAAGCGCCGAGATTGTGTAAAACTTAGAATAGTTTTACAACAATATTGAAACTAAAGCATGGTATGAAAAAATATCAGACATAATAAGAAACCAGCTGAAATTTGTCCATTTAAGCTTGTTTGCCCCCTCAGATATCACGTGAATAATTTGCATTATAAAGCGAAAACAAACATGGCGCTATCTTGAATAAGACCTATTATCTGAAGTTGTTATACTTGATTGTGAATGTTCTGTGATATCGACAAATTTTGCCAGCTGTTATATGAAACATCCGTTTACTGCACATTTTGTCAAAAAAGTATGTAGCAAATATAGATTACGAAAGAAAAGAAAACCAATTAATTTGAGAAATTTAAAATTTGAACTGAAGTTGTAAATGTCTTGTAAGGTTTGGAAGTATCGTTTTGTAAGTAGTGCAAGTGTTGTGTCGCAAGCAAAGTGTAGAATTGCAAGTAGTGTAAGTAATCTTTAGTACTGTAAGGAGTGTATAAACATAGTATGGTAAATTGCAAGAAAAGTATAGTATTGTAAGCAGTGCAAGTATTGTAAGTAAAGTGTAGTGGTTGTAAGAATAAAAAATCACTGGAAAGTGGAAACGAATATTTGATGGGCTTACCTCATCCGACACGCAAGTTTCGTGAATGATAAGTTAACAAAATTACGTCAGATTTTTTACGTCTGTCTTCTTATTTACAACAAAATACGTCATAACATTGCTTTGCCACAGACTTTGACAGTGTAATGACGAAATTCACGTTTTTTTTTTTACCAATTTTTCTATTCATAAGTTGTTGGACATCTTCTGTATTATTGCAATTTTGGTTTGTAGGGGGTTTAAAGCTGGGTTTACACGAGCAATTTTTATGTGGAGACTTTTAAAAGTCAATTGAAGACTTTCCTTTTTAAGAAAGCATTTCGTGTTTAAGCGTTTTAACTTTTCAATCACATTGTTTCTAGTTTGATTTGTATGTAGGTTCATTCTAATTTTTATATTTTTATATTATTTTTACATATAGTAAACAGCGCTTTAGAATATTTATAGTTTTAGCGCTATATAAATGTATAAATTATTATTATTAAATTATTATTAAGGCTGTGTTCGAGCCAAGAAGCCCATCAGGCCGGAGCTTATCCTCGTATCAGTAGCATAAAGCGACTGGATGGGATGCCAGTCCATCGCAGGGCTACCCCCCAGCAGTAAATTCTCCGGTACCCATTTATACAGCTGGGTGGATAGAAGCACTGTGAGAGTAAAGCGTCTTGCTCAAGGACACAGCACAGTGTCGACACAGTGACCACAGCCAGGGCTCGAACCCGGACCGCTCGTTCCGGAGTCCAGCGGACTAACCATTAGACCACCGCGCCTCCCGAGAGAGCTTGGGACTTGCAGAGGTTAATTCCACTCAGATAAAGTGGATTACTCAGGACAAAAAATTATAAAACGAACATTTTTCCCTAAAATGATATATTGCAAGGAAAATAAGAGTGTGACTGCCTTTGAATATCAAAGGTTTGAGTTCAAAGTTAACTCCACCTATATAATACGTACAAGGCTTTCGAAGTAAACGTCGAGTAAACGTTTTGAGAGATCACCTTACGCTATCTCTTTAAGTCAATGGGCCTGGGACACTTTTTTCAGTTATACTCCTCTTCGACATTGCCAAGCCACTGAATTTAAATCAGGTAAGATGCTTTCTTTCTGCAAGTATGAGAAACCATTTTTTGTTGCAGAGTATAAAAATGTGTTTCGGGGAATTAATGCAAATATTTCATTTGCAAGTTACATAAGTAAAGCTCGGAAGAGTAACATTAAAAATTTTTTTTAGCCAATCCAAAAAAACCAGCTATGTAACAATGACAAAGTATTTATAAACTGCTCTAAAAGTTGTTTTGGATATATCTCTTCAGTAGATAGTTCGATTACTGTGATTGGTTAATTCAGAGAGGTTTTTCTTATGCCCACGAAAAAGAAGTCTCCACTAGGTTTGCGAAGTTGTTATTTTTAAGCAGAAAATATATACGGAAACGGTAAATACAAAACTACCTTATTGTCACTTATTTTCGCGGGACTTTAGTTATTAATTTTCGCGATTTCCCCAAAAACGCGAAATTAAAGACCCGCGAGAGCTTTAATACCTTTCTATATAATTCGTTTAAACTAATCAACGTTACGGTCTGTTTTCTACATAATTATCTTGGTGCAGTCGCAAAATTTAAGTCCTGCGAAATATGCCGTTCCATTTTCGCGAAATTAAGTTCACGCGAAATTTATTTGCACATCAAATCACGGTGGCATGTTTTTCAGGCCATGTTGGCAACAGTTTTCACATCCTATAACTGCTAACTTATTTGAGAATCAAACGTGTGGTCGTGAACTACAATCTTGTTTAAAAGTTATATTTGCGGCTTTGCCATCTAGTTTACGAATGTCAACATTGATTAATATTTCGCAAATATTTCATTACGTGATCACCAAACCGGTTCATGGCATCTAACAGAACAATCATAAGCGGCTCCACGCTAGGTTAATTGTTGCGTGGAAAATAAATTAATTTACGTTAGAAAAGACATCTTTAAAGGAGCTTCGTCACGAGGATTTTGTCAATTTCTGATCTCAACTGTTCTGAAATTAGTTTGAGGCAACTGAACCCACGAAAACATTGAACACCTGTTGGAAGATGTAACCTTAACTTGCGTAGAGAAATAGAACCACGGCTAAAAATATTGATTTTTTGAAGACCAGCCGAAAAACTTGAAAAGTTTAGCCTTAATTTTTCAAGTTGTAATCCATTTCCATCGTAGCCATCCGCAGCCAGAGACGCTTGCTAACAGTTTCAGTGCTCTAATATGGCAATTGTTAATAAAAGCGGACCATTATTTTTAGATTTCCTATGACACAAATACACATTTGGCTGATCAAAAACTGTAATAATCCAGGACAAAGCCCCCTTACTCGAATAGTGATGGCGGCAAGGGATTTAGTATTTTGGGCGCCGAACGTTAATTTCAGTTTGTTCACATTGCCCTGTTTGTTGTTTGTTATTACGAACTCACAAGTGGCCAGCTCCCAGTTGGCTTGATAGCTCAGTTGGTTAGAGCGCTGCACTAGTATCGCAGAGGTCATGGGTTCGATTCCCGTTCAAGCCTGAATTTTTTTCAGCTAGGCTCGCTTTTCTCAACTGCTCATGTTAAGTACATTACTGCGATGATCTTTTATTTGCTTAAAATTTAATAAACACTGTTGGTTAGCAGCTGTTGTGTAAGTTATCAGTTGAAACATAGATCCCCAACAGATAAAAATAGATCTCCTGCTAATGCTACTATAGCAGCAGGGTACTAAGATTACAATATTTATGAAGCCCGTGAGCAATAATTGAAGCAAAATTAGTTTTTAAGTAATTATTAGAACACTTTTTATGATTTATCTTTAACAGATAAAATTGTCAGAGTAGAATGACATGTGAGCAAGATAACCCAAAAATAGAGAAGTTTTCATAAAACAAAATCAGCGCAAGAAATTTTTAATGAATTGCTTTGTGTGAAATGAATAAATAATTTCAATGTTACAAACAGCAAAGCAAAATCACTTTGTAAGCAATAATTAGAACACTTTTTATGATTTTATCTTTTACAGATAAATTTTCAGAGTAGAAAGATATGTGAGCAAAAAACGAAAAATGGAGAATTTTTATAAAACAAGATAAGCGAAAATTTTAAATAAATTGCTTTATGTGGAATGAATAAATAATGTTGTGCTGATTCAGTTAAAATTTATATTAAATACAGCAATGATAGCAGATGTAAAAAATTGAAAACATGAAAAATCATTCACACAAATTTACACCTTTGAATAAAACATCTAATCTGTATTGTTTAAAATTCTTTGTCAATAGTAATTGTTCACTTAATGAAAATGAGAAAACCATAAATATCAGAAAAAAATATAGCCATTGAAGTTATTACGACGTTTTTGCTTACGATTGCGGTTTTTTTCTTTGAGTATTTCGAAATAATACTGGAAGGCGACTAAATTAGAATCTTTAAGTGATCAACGAAGAAATCCCCTTTTTTCGCATACACAAGCTAAAACTGATTCTCGTTAGAATTTGTCTTCAACTAAATGGGATTTTTTGCAGTCTCCTCTTTATTTCGAGTCTTTCTTGTGCGTCTTTTCTGAAACAGTATTTTAGGCAACTTCGTATTTCCGTTGATTAGTAAGTTGCTAAATATTTATTTGCTTAATAACTAGTTTTAAAGGTAAACTAGTGGAAGATACTTTAATTAGTAAACGTTGAAACGAAAGTAAGAACAAAAGTAATAATATTATTCTAATTTCTCACCGACACTTTCTAAGCTGCGGTTTCGGGGTTGATTAGTTAACAGATAAAAATTGATTGCGGAAGGATTTTAGCCGTAAATCATGTCATTTGGCTCATTTACCACCTACAAAGACGAAAAACAATTTCTTATTCTTATCAAAATTGATCTCAGAGAAATCGGCTCAAAATTAAAAGAATCTGAATATTTCAATTCAGTGTCACTTACTGAATCAAAAGGGCGACGTTTGTGCTGAAACTAAATACGCTCTGAGCTAATTCATCGCCATCAAAAGAGTTCAGAAGATCTTTCTCAGGTAAATTGGTGTTGTAATCTTAGGATTCATAATTTAAATTTTATTCGTATGTGGTTTTTATAGTATAGAATATTTCAATTCAGTGTAACTTACTGAATCAAACTAAATACTAAATACTACTGAATCAAACTAAATGTGCTGAAACTAAATACTCTCTGAGCTAATTCATCGCCATCAAAAGAGTTCAGAGGATCTTTCTCAGGTAAATTGGTGTTGTAATCTTAGGATTCATAATTTAAATTTTATTCGTATGTGGTTTTTATAGTATAGATTCGTTCGCTACGTGAGGATTTCAACTTCTGTTTGTGTGGAGCACAACTCGTAGACTAAGACTTAAATTTAGTTTCACGTTTTAGTTCTGGAAAAACTTTCGTCCTTCTGTGCAAAGTAAGAAGTTAAGGTAAAACCCCTTCTATGTCAAGGATTGGAGGAGGAGATAGTTATTTGATGATGGCTCACAAATCGTTTCTGTAGCATAGGCTAGCCACTAGGAGTATAGGCTACACTCGCTGGATTGCACGCTAGTTCATTGCAGGATGCTCCAGGAATTTTAGTGCTCTGAAAATTTTCCAGTCCCCATTTATACTACTAGGTAAAAAGGATGTTAAAGAAACGTTTTTCAAAGCACTTCTTCGGGTTCCCCTGAACCGACCAGTACCATTGCATTCATTGCATACTTCTTAAATCTACATCGATGTCAGCGGTGTTTGTCGCCGAAAATCCAAAACGTGCATTTCCTGGCAGGAGTCATCCCCCGAAATTTCATTCGCCTGACGGATAAAGCGCTACTATTTAAAAATTAGATAAGAACTCGAGAAATATAGAAGAAATCGCGAGGGAACAATCCTATTGCTTTAGCAGAATTCTAAATAAATTTTTGTCAAATAACGAATTTCAATTATTCATCTACATTTCAAGTAGTATTAAATTTAACTCTTTAGCGAAATCGCGCGCGGACTGATTTATCATTTGAAACTTACAGGTGTGTGTACGCGTTGATCCGTCCATTCAACAATTTCGAGTTTGTTGTCGCGTAATAGATCGTTATCTTTTATTCCTTTTGGGCATTAAATTTTCTAGTACTATTTCTATATCCTCTTACAAAACGTTGGACTAGCGAAAATATGGCATCATTTTGTACCCGATCTAAAGCCACTGCTTAAATAGCCGTGATGATAGCTCTGCCAATCAGATTGCAAAATTTACATTTTTAGTATAAATTATTCTAATGAATATTATAGCTATATAATTTCGGTCCTATTGATAATTATGCAGATACATTAGACCCGCGGCCTAGTATAATTTGGCTCACAGATTTCTACGATTCTAATAAACATCGACAGGGGGCTGCTATTGCAGATCTTTATCCTATTGAAGTCTTTTAATTATACATATTCTTTTAATATAGGACTAATATAAGCGTGTCCGTTAGAGAGCTTTGAATACAGAGTTGTGAAGACGATTAAATAAAGTTTGAGTTGATTTGGGGAAAAAGGTAAAGAAAAAAAGGAATAAAAATTTATTGTACATTAGTATGTATTTTGTAGTTTGTTGGCTTCCCTGTAAGGTTTGCGCGGATATACTCAGAGTTATATGGCTAGTTTCTAAAAAAATATCGCCATCTCTCTGTACAATTTACCCAATGAGAAAAAATAGTTCCGATTCCGGTTTGTGTAGTCAAATTGCTGGCATCTGGAAATTAACTTGAAGGTGTGATTTTTCATAAAAAATAATGTGCAATACTTCGAACTCTGGCCGGACGACCGGCGTTAATTAACATCTTTCCTGGTTTGTTTCTTATTGTAATGGCTCTTTTGTTAGCGGTTGTTGTGCAGGTAATCGGCTGCATGGTACAGGAAAATAATACGAGTTAAATATAACAGTATAGTTCGCGCCTTAAAGAAGCCATCGGAGATTAAACCTATTTTGTTTTCAGTCAAACGCCTGTAACCATAGTAACTGTCACAAAGGGCGTCCTTATTTAGGACGGTGTGTTATGGTCCAGGAAAAAAATACCGTATACCATTAAAAAATTTACACTGGTTTGGCAGGAGACCAGAATAAAGAAAGACATTTTTTAGAATCTTTTTTAGTCACTGCACCTTTAAATGTTCAAAAGGAAATTTAAAGATAACTACAGTAAGTAAATATGTTATTTGCCGACCGAAAGGTCTTTAAATAAATTTGTAGGAAAACCTCTGTCCGAGGTCTTAAAGGGAATGTATTTTGCTAGGTTCACTGCTTTCTGCCCGCTGGTAATATTACTTTTTGCAATGGAAATTAGAATTCATTTACTGGTGTTTCCTTCGAAAATTATAATAACAAAAGGTCACCCTAATTTTTGGCACCGTGTCCAGTTAAATGATCTGTTTATTCAAGCTGAGTTACTTATATGCAAAAGTTTCTGAATAGCTTAAAATGTATTGTACCTTAATGGGTTTCAAAGTGTAACGATGTTTAATGTAATACCCCGGTAATGCTGTTTCCTGTTTGAATTTTCACCGAATTTGGAAACCTATAGCTTCTTATTGAAGAGAAAGGAAAGTACAGAATAGTGGTGAGCTTACTATACCCTAATACTTATTACTCATTACGGAAAATATACTGCAATTGCACTTATTTTATTGAATGCATGTTGATATATTCTAAGCTACATTTATATTGCAACCCGGGTGTAGATAAAGAAACCCTTCAGAAAAGTTTCAGATGTTTTCATTTTTTTTTTCAATGAATATTTACAGTAAGCACTTGTAGATACACATACATACATGTATATAGTGTAACCCTGAGGTACATAATATTATTATGTTTATTAGTGAACTGGACTCACTACGCTCACATGCTCGAAAGTCCAATTTTTGTTGAAACATGTTGACTTCACGACGTACGGTAACCCCAACATAATGAAGTACCAGGGGACTGGGAAACATGTTCGTTAGAACAGGGGTTCGTTAAATTAGATTTTTGTTCCATATAGATTACGGTAACTAAATTTGGCCGCGCTGAAGGGAATCGTTCGTTAGACCATCGACTTCGTTATAAGGGTGTTCCGCTGTATTTTAACTTCTTTAGTTCGAACGCAAGCGAGGAGAATGCTACAGAATAGTTTGAAGAAATAAAAATTCGATCAATACATTTCGTCAACTTGTTTTTATTGCAAATATGGATTGTGGACCTTTGAGCATAAACCTTGACATTTTTGTTTGCTCCTAGTTGGAAGTTTGCCGAGTCATTTCTTTCTCAACTCATGACAATTACGAAAGCTGTTAAACATATTGGATCTTTGGTACCGAAGTCTCACTTAAAAAAATATACAGATACACAGAATATGCGTAAGTTCTAGTTTTTTTTTTTTTATCGGAGAGCTTCAGAACTATAGCGCGCATTTACCAACCTTTTTGTTTGCAATATCGCTTCATTGTTGTGGCATCGTTTTAGAAACGCATGCGGAGGCTTCACATACATATACAAATATTGTGTCCCTGATACAAGATTTGCAAAATTTGTTTTATTAACTTGTAGCGCTTGTTTATAATGCTAGCAGCTGTCTGCCTGAGCAATATATGCCAAACAAATATGGAAAATATTAAGCATAACCAAAGCGCTATAGAATCCTGGCTTTTGTAATAATAATTGGCTTCGATTTTAATTTTCTCATTGTTTGCTTTATCTGTCAGCTTATCGTTACAAAAGGCGTTCATTCTGAGTGCACCTCGGTTCAATATTACAAACAAATAAGTATATTTTGTAAATAATAAAAAAACAATACAGTAGGACCGACGATAATTCGAACTCGCTCTCTCGCACGCCCCGCTTTCTCGAACAAAAAGTCATATCTCTGGTCGTATTTTTTAGATAACCCCTCTACTGTGAACCTCCCACTATCTCGAACAACTTTTTTCCCTTGGGAGTTCGAGAAAGCGGGGTCCTGCAAGTGATGTAGCACCTAAAAGGGTCTGCTTTAAAGCCAATTTTTGCATAGTTAAAATCCTCGGATTTCTTGGCGACGGACCAATATTGTAACAATTTTTTTGTACTGGCTTTGACTCTGTGAGTGATCCGGAGAAGTCGTAAACCGCACAAGAAATCGAAAGAAAAGCCTCTTACACCAGGGTAAGTAGACAGACCAGACGGACAAAGGAAATCATCAGGATATATTACCAAAATTTTCGAGCATGCAATCATCATAAAAATAATTAATGTAAAGCTGTGTTGAGCAACCCAGTCAGATCAGTAGATTACAGGCGAACAGGTTGATATCTTTGAAGGGCAATCAAATCGGTGTTGTAGAGCTTGAGACAGAGGTGGCTAATGTGTTAAAGATGGTAATTGGATCTAACCGGGACTGCATGTAACAAAACATGACATTGAATGTTTAAACTGCTCTGAGGTTATTTTCCATGTTTATCTTTGTTATTTATACACATAAACCAATGGGTCGACATAAGCAGACCTTTTGGTAGCAATACCATACGTACACTCATATACTGAGCTACTATCGACAGCTTTCACAGGGAGGACTTAAACGCCTGAGATTGATTATTTGGAAAATCGTCAAGGATGCGTATCGCATCTTGAAAACATTAGCTTCATGAAAGCTTTCAAGCTCGCTGTTAATTCGTTATCGTAATAATCCTTTTCTGTTTGAACCGGGGGGTACTTGACATAATCTCGGGTAGGGAGGTGCGGCCCGGCCTCCTAAACCCTGACCCTGTTTAAGACACGAATCTCTGTTTTTCTTACCCTGTATAAGACAGAATGCAAATTTTACCCCGTCTAAGACATAAACAAGTACCTCACTGCCTTTGTTATGATCGTGAATTAAGCTAAATATCAATGCCCAAATCAACGTAAGTAAGCAATACGCGATACGGAAGAATTTGTGAACATTCGGCTTGTGGCATATAAGCCTATCCTGTTTGACATTGGTCCATGTAAAGATACCCCGTTCAAGACAAAAAAAGCCTGAAAACCATCTCCTGTCGGGCCGCACGTCCCCGTTAAGCCCTAATAAGGGAGTACCCCCGGGGGGCCTGAGTTAACTTTAAATGCAGTCTGCTTTAAATGTTAAAGTTAGTATTTTTCTACGTCACACTCTTTTCGTGACACAGAATTCCTATTGAAATGTGTTAACAAAACGCTACTTTGCAAAAGGAAAGATTGAGTACAACCCAGTTTTTGCAATCTAGTTTTCATATATTGGTCGCATCTGGTCATCACGCATAAGGTCATCACACTGCTGTTGATGTAGTTAAAATGATTACAGGATTTAGACCGTGATCAAAATGTAATTTCCTGATGTTCTTCGCGGGCGTTAATAACCCGGTTTCGTTTTACTTATGTCAACGGTTACTAAATTAGACACGATACAAATATTATGTTTTATTAACTGAGACCGTATGTTTATATTTCATTAACTGGGAAGTTTGTGTTTACATTTTATTAGTAACTTAGAGATGTTTTACTATCGAAGGGGGTGTGCTGTTACTTTTTTGGTTTAAAAAGGTCTATTTTGTTACACGATAAGCTGTCAACATGAGGCTTATCACCGAGTAGCCATCTTACATTCCGAGAATAGAGTATTGAATATTTTAAATACAAAGTCAGATCAAAACGCAACGTAAACAAGGTTTAACAATGAAAGCTAATGAAATAGATATGAGTTGGACAGACAGCATTGCCTCGAACTGTTCTTTGATTTGATTGTGCCTCGTGGCCGCAGGCGAATATCAAGTACAATAGATAGCAAATTACTCAGCGCAAGCTGTTTTCGTTTAAATGAATTTGTGTTCGTGTAGTGCAAGATATAATTAATAATCTACTTTCAGCGGATCATAACACTCCAGACCCAGCCTAAAGAAGTTAAACAGGTCCAAACAGGAATGAGCTTCTTGTAACTAAAAAAAGACGACATTGCATTTTTGATTATATTAAGCTCCATATCCTTTCCCAGATGATCTGCTGATTAGCATTTTTTTCAAATTCTATTCCAAGTTTTAAGGTTAATGCACAAAAAATACTTTGAAGCAAAGTAGTTAAGAAATGTAGTAAGTGTGTTAGAGAGTATTTGTACAATGGTGCATATAAACTTCGGTTTGGAAAAGCAGACGGTAAGGTTTACGTTTATCACGTTATCTTGAAAAGAGTTTTAATTATACATGAATAAAAGGTGAAGAAAAGCCGACAATTACTTATTTTGAAAGCAACTAATTAGAATGTCTGAGAGCTATCGTCAAATGTTTGGACTCAATCGACAAATCAAAAGAAGATCAATACAAACATTTGTCCTTTAGTGTCCATGAATCTCGATTTCACATGAGTACGGTAGCATGGTTTTTGCAATATTGTTGATGTTTGAATAGCACGAGGTAAACAGCTACATGGTAAGAATATCTGTAAGCTATTTAGGTCTTTAATCAGCTCTCAGATCGAGAGCAGTTATGAGAGTTTTGGGTGATGCATGTCTCTTGGCTTATTTGTTCAACAGGCGACTTATGTTTCGATATGTTTTACTTTTGTGCCGTAATATATCGAAGATGTATGACTGTCTGGAATTATAATTGCAGAAAGGAAATTAAGAGTAACTTCTATTGTTCAAATTGCACTTATCTACTTAAATCTGCTAGAAACATCAGGTAGTGTCCTCGCTTTTTATTTCGTTGTCAATCGGTGAAGACGTTTTCAAGTAAATGGTCCCCTTTGACAGGGGTCACAGTCAAAAGGTACAACTGATATGACACGAGGTAGGACATATGACAAGTGGAAATGGTTTTTAAAAATGGTATTTGAAACGATAAACGTTGTCTACAATCTTTAAAATTCAGTAACTGAATCTACTTGTTCGTTTTGCATAATAAGCGAGTATTTCATAGTCATGTTGACTTCCGGAGAAACATGAAGGAGTTGCTCATATTAACTAGCATTCCGGACATTACCGTCTGTGCAACAACACCAAGATAAGTAAAACCACATTCAATGACAAACACACATATGAGAATGATTGAGTGTTGCTGTGCGTCGTGTGTCGTGGTAATAGCTCAGGGGCAGCCAACAGACCGTTTCGGTAAATATCTGTTCGGAAGACCTAAATCGCCCGAATTTTATGATTAAAGTGTGATAAAAAACTGGAGATTTCTTTAACCCAAACTTTCGTGACATGGGCAAAGTAACGCCAGTTGCTTTCGGAGAGAAAAAAATGTCGTTTTGGGTACGAAAAAAGGCCAGCTACGATTTTCGAGAAGGCAACAGCTGCTTGTAAATTCGAGGAATAATATTTCGTTCCCTACAATTTTCTGAAGTTTGAAAGTCCAGCTAGCGTATCCGAAAAAATACACTTTTCTTTGCGTTTAAAGATAAGGCTTCAAATTGCACAAAAAGGACACTTTAACGTAAAAACGATGTTCCAAAACCTAGAGTAGAATTTTCTTGTTGGATGCCTCTGTTAAGTTGTATAGAGGACGCCGTAGTTTTAATCAGAGATTTGTTTAGACAAACATATTAAATTTTAGACACATATTTGTTCCTAACCCATTCTGTTTCCGTTTCTGTAAACATTTTAAGTTAATTTAGTTTCTGTTTCGCATTGCTAGCTTTTCATTACTGCAAACAGAACTTCAGTCGACAGAAAATTTGCTTCAAAATATAAAAGAGTGACAATTTGAGGTCGTATTATTAATTATAAAAGGAACGACATTTTTTTCGATGAACGGTTAAATTTGAAGTTAAATCAAAGGAACTGGTGACCCTAAAAATTAAAAGGCTCTTTCCTTTCACCTGAATATATATTATTCTGTAGGAGTCTCTGTTTTTTTTTTTAAAGACATAATGTTTCCTCCAGTTTGAAGCCGGTCGAACAAAGAAAGTTGCTATTTACTTTGGAAAAACAAAGCTGTCATTGTCAACGTACCCTTGACAAGCGCTACACTGAGACTGTTTTAACTTGGAAAAAAGTGTTTGTGTTTGTTTTTGTTTTTTGTTTCCAGGACCTCGTGACGGGCCTAGAGACAAGACAAACGTTGCCTCTCAATTTATGAGGTAAAAGGATTCATACCATCGTTTTAAAATAAGAACGTTTAATTTTCGTGTCGAGACTGAACCGAGATGACTGTTTCCATGCAAAGAACCTTGTCTCCTCAAAATGGTAATTTTTAGAATAACTTTGAATGTTTCATCATGCAGCAAAAAGTAAAATGTGTTGACATTACCACAAAAAATGGATTACAGGTTTTTGGATTAACACGTGTTTTCTTGGGTTCTTTTTCTACAAATTTTACATAGTTAAAAGAATTACATTAATGCAATAGAGATTTTTGTTGTGACTATGGCAACTGTGCATTCTATCATTTTGGGATAATTTGAACTGCGTATTTACTAGGTTTTTCAAACTGGACTAGTTTTTGGAACGGAGTAGAGAAGTCATGTATCTATTTAGAGCTCGGTTCATTAATAAGTGGAAATAATAACATAGTCTCGGCTTGGGTATAATCTTAGCATGTTCTTCAATTGGAATCCTAGAAATAGTTAAGCCTCTAGAAGATATGTTAAGCGACGTTATCAGTTTCTAGTATACTGCCGTGTGAAGTTCCCCCCCCCCCCAACCCGAAAAAATAAACGTTATAAATGCCTGCCAATAATGCTCACATAACCCCAAAAATCGATATTTATGTAAATATAGTAATAAGTAACTTGCAGTGGCATAGGGCCACTGAGCGGCTATTCATGATCCACTGTTTTCAGATTGAATTCACTGGAAACTTAGAAGTGTTGGTTTTTGCGGAGGGAGGAAACTCTCAGAGCAAGGACGAGAACCAAAAAACAAACTGAACCCCCATTTGAAGCCGGGTCCAGGAATCGAACCCGGGATAGAAGGCAAGCAATCTCACCACCGCGTCTATATTTTTCAGAAGGAGTCCGAAATAATTTTCCGTTGAACCCAATCACGTTAGTAAGCTAACGAATCGGAAGAGTATTCTGGGTTGCCATTCGCAGCTTCGGCGGCAATGTTTGCCTCTGTATAATTTTAACAAAGATATACAACAATGCAATCATGCCGGAAACCTTATCAGGCCGACAAAAAAGTAAACCAGTCGGCTCACTTGTTTGTTTAAGGATAAGATGTAATGAATGTAGAACATGGTGGCCCTTTCAGATAAATCATGCATTATCGAACTTCGTATTTGGCCTTCAGTTCGTTACGTCTGTTACAGAATCGTTCAATTATCTATAAATAAGATAATTTTGCTGTTTTTTTGCGCGTCATGAAAGGATAGGGCGAATGCTTAGCATGAGCATGATATGAAATAATATAAACATGAAAAAATTCAATATATTTTTGACGTAATCTAACTGAAAAGAAAATAAACAAAGAAGAAAGGTTAAAAATTGTAAATTTAAAAATATAACAATAAAATATAGACTGAAACTATATTTTTTTTATGAAATTATTAGACTAGTATAGTTTTTATACTACAAAGAAAAAACGAAAAGTGACTAAAATTTAACGCAGCGTGCTTTGATTTTGTTTACCTTTCTGGGTCAAATTCGGTAAATATGGCCTTTGATCCACTGCCTGCAAATGATCAACTAACGATGAAGTAAAATGATCCGAAATCAGGTAGTTTCATTAAATATTGCTTTATTATAAATTTCCAGAAAGCTTGTCAGTGCTAAAGGCAACTTGAATAGGTCACGTCCGAAACCTTGAAGAAATGACAGACTTGTGATGCAAATGGCAATATTTCTAATCATTTGTACTCATTATTCCTCGGGATGGCGCTAATAGTTCATCTTAACTGTCTTCCGCCTAACATTGATTGCTGTCTTTTTGTGTGTTTTTAAGGCTTCCCTTAAATTAAAATCGTTCTTAAAAGTCCATTTATCATGAAAGCTCTTCCTTTCTGAAGTTAATAACATTCAGCTTTATCACTGATCACCTGCTTTTGCCATATATGTACGACAAGTTTTCATTGTCAATGTCGAACAATTAACACAAAAATATGTATTGTCAGAAAATAGGTCAAATCGTTTATGAAAAGTGACGACTATATCATTACAAAGCATATGCAAAATTATTTTTTAGAAATTGCTTCCATTTGCGCTTACGGAACTCCTAGTCGGTAAGTAATACTTATTTTCTTTACTAGTTTTTATTAATTTCCTCTTTTTTATTAAAATTATTTCCTCGAAAAAAGCTAACAAAATTCGATTTAAAATAATGCTGTGAATCTAACGCGTGAAATCGACTGTAAAACGCTCCGAGTTTGAAAAGCGAGTCCTCTTTGCCTGTGGGCGACAGAGCACGGTTATTTTTGAAGAGAAATTGTCAAAATAGAACCAAGGTGAAATAATTAACTTGCATCTCAGTAAACGACGGTTATTTTGTTAATGCTGGAAATCGAAAGTCAGCGTTGAAAAAGCGACAGCATCATTTTCAGTAAGCTAGTTGAAGAAAAACATAAATTGTTCAAAGTAATTTAACGAAGAGTGTCCAGGCTGATTTGCTCCGTCGAAGTTTAAATCTGAAATAACGTACAAGAAATTTAATAGAATTTGAAATTTACTCCGAAAGTAGTAGATTATTGTACCTTAAAATAAGTAAATGAATTTTACGAAAGGAAAATACTGCCTTGGATGAACCAAAATCTACATTAACCAAATAGGACGTTGTATTTTGGTTGCTAGGCGTTCGGAAAACCAGTTTGACACGCTGAGGAAAAACGTTTACATATTGCTATGAACAGTTTCTACAAAGTAATAAGAGAACATTAAAGTCCTACATGAAGACGAGGTTTATTTGTTTTTCTAGCTCCTAGTGTTTATACATGAACATCTGCACCGTCCGTAACGTAGTTGAGAAAGTAAAAAAAAATCGTTGGAGCTCTTTTTTTCTGGTAAGTACAAAAAGAAACCTACTTAGTTGTAATTTTCGTCATGTTTTTCTGTTCTTTACCACAAGGAAAGGGTACTAAGATGCATTTCTCTTTTAGGAAAGCGTTTAAGTGGAAAGAAATGTAATTTTTTTTGTAGAATCTTTATTTACCGTGCCTAGAATAGGTGTTTTTGTCACCTCGGGCAGGCAGAACCAAAACGCGGCCAAAGGCGTAAGATTCGATTTACTCAGCAGAGGTGTTTATTAGGCGATATAAAAGAAGCAAGGCAGTTTGCGGTTAATTTTTAATCTCACCAAGGCCTATTCAGAGTTGAAACGCCCAATTTATTTCGTCTTGAATATGTAAATAGGTACAGAAAGAAATAACGATATATCAATTAATATTGCAGTTGTGAACTACAAAAAAAGAGAGAAAACCAATCAATGGAATGTTTTTTGATAATCATATATTTTTTTCCCGTAAATTCAGTGCATCTATCTCCTCTAACAAACAGAGCCGAAACAATGTCAAGCAGAAATGACATTATGATAATTAGGTTTATTCAACACAGGCCACTATCAGGAGAAACTATAGTTATTGAAAGCAATTGGAAGACTAAGTCTTTAACGAACGAGCATTTGAAATAATAATTTATTATTTTTCTTGTAAATTTAAAGGATTATTTAAAAAAATAGCAAAATTTCAATGCCTCAGTAAGTCAGATAATATCTTAAATTTTCATCTACGATTTGTTGTTTGATTTGAAATGCTAAACACAGAAGTTATTGTATGCTGTAGATAAGCCGCTATTTATTTAACAAATGTATTAGTACAACTGGCAGTGGACAGCGGGCCAATCAACATATATGACAATTTTTAATCAGTCGCTCTGTCAGTTCTTATACATCACACAGTATTTGAAACGGGTTCATGACCCATTCAAGGATGGTGCGCAAAGCGTGGTATTTAGCCAATTCTTGAAAATACATATTATCATTTGCGAAAACAAAAACCACTGATGGAAGAAATCGCAACCCAACGAAACGTTAGCGATATTCTATGGAGCACTAGCTAAAACTTAGAAACAAAATAGATTTATTTTGTATTTATTTTTTTTGAAAACATATACCTTGATCACCGTTTGGAAGCTTTCTAAGACTTCTAAAAGTTATCAATTTGTGGTAGCACTAGGTGAAAAAAGTGTTCTCTTTAGTACTATTCACTGAAATAATTGCAAAGAGCTCAGGTTAGTTTTAATACTTTGCACAAATTAAACTCTTACGCTTTTATAGATATCTTAAGAATGGTATTGGAGACAAACTATACGGAAACAAGAACATTGAGAAGCTTGAGAAGCTTAAAATCGGGCGCTTTGCCTTGAAAGGCAGGGTTCAGTACAGCAGAAACCACGAAGCAGTTACTTAAGTTAAGCACTCAGTCCGACTGTGTTTGTGTAAGTCACAGGGCTTGCATGAGCTGTATTAGTGTGCATAATATAATATCTAGAACGTTGTCGAGATTGCATTATTACTTAAAGACATGATGGTTTCAATTTATAAATGTATCTCACACAATACAAATAAACGATTGAAGTAGACGAATAGACAATGTAAAGTTTTAAGACTTAGCAAAGTGCAGTGTATTGGTAATACTGTAAGGTGCGGTTTCACCTGAAGGTCGTGTGCTTTTCGGTATTTTCCAGGCATTGCACTTTGATGGGACAGTACTACAACTGTTTACCGGGAAACTACTATTGTCAAGAAAATGATCACAACTTGTTGATGAATGATTGAACATTTGTTTCATACCATTACTGTAATAGCAATTGATGAAGGCTTTTAGTCCTGAACCAAAGTATAAGGACTGGGAAATACTGAAACCCATTATCAGCCACCTTAAACGGAAATATCTTGTTGGTGTTTCAAGGAATCCAAGGAAACTTCACTCATCCCATGTATCTATGTATTGCGGTATTTTGTAATTTTTTGAGTGATTTTTGGGGATGTTTGGCAGGTGATAGTTTTTTTAGTAAAATTAGTAAAATTAGTAAAATTTAGACAACTAAGAAATATTGAAAATTTAATGTGAATTTAACATTGGAATTTGAAGTTAGAAATTGGCAGACGGACACCAAACAGCCCCGTGACATCCGGGAGTGTTTTTGCATGGGGGTCAACTGTGTGATGATGTTTCCATTTTTTTCTTCAATCCCCACTGATAAAGAACTGTTGTTGGTGTTATGTTGGTGTTATCACATGTCAAGCCTTTAACAAGGTATGAAAGAACACAAGGATTTAAATTATTCTGGTGCTCAATTTTTGCGTAACTAAAATTAATGTTACTCAAATTCCTGATGGATTCTGTCTTAAACTGTTACGAGCTTAGTATTTCCAAATTATTGCATGTCAATGTAAGGCAAGACAAGACATGCCTTGGTTCTTATGTAATTCTCTTAAAAACATATAAGATATTGACTATAATTTTGTCTGTGCTATGGCAATTCACAGTGGGGTGGTCTTGATGTGTCTTTAACTTGTAGACTGGACTGGACTAGTAAAACGCGGACTAGTAAAACGCGGACTTGTAAAACGCCTCTAGACACTTCGAATTCCTTGGCCACAATCATCTTACGGCTCTCTTCAATACATAATGTCTCAAAAAAACAGTAACCTGACAGAAAGAAGTCAGAAGCAAATAAGGTCGAAAGACCGAATTTGAACATATAACGGCAAATGTTCTAATGTCACGAACGTAGGAGTCGTGTAGGCCCGTCACCTTTATTTACCACATACTGCCCCCAAATTAAAACAGTACCCTCAGAAAGAAGTCAGAAGCAAATAAGGTCGAAAGACCGAATTTAAACATTTAACGGCAAATATTCTAATGTCACGAACGTAGGAGTCGTGTAGGCCCGTCACCTTTATTTACGATTGACTGTTGATTTCTGGACGGGCCCCGTTCTACCTCGTGCGAGCAATAAAAACGACTGCACTCAACAGACTTCAAGTAGTGGAAAGAAAGAAACATATGCACATAACTCATAGCATCAATCCCGTTGTTTTAGTAGGGGTTTGCAGAACGAACATGTGCTATACTGCAAAAACATCTCCACGCTAAAACAGACCATAGAGTGCTCAAAAAAGCTAGAAATATGCCGTCGAAGAAACACACAAGAGCTTCAAACACAAATTGTTTCGCTCGCTAAACCGTTTAGTTTTATCCGATTTACAAGCGCTTGTTTTACAAGTCCGCGCTCTACAAGTCCGTGCTTAATAAGCCCTCGTTTTACAAGTCCGCGTTTTACAAGTCCGCGTTTTACTAGTCCGCGTTTTACTAGTCCGCCTTTTACAAGTCCGCGTTTTACCTGAGTCCGCGTTTTACTAGTCCGCGTTTTACAATTCCGCGTTTTACTAGTCCGCGTTTTACTAGTCCAGTCCAGTCCTCAAAATACAGTATGCCAAAACTCCCCGCCCTCTAAAGATAAGTCCTTGACGGTTCTTGTCGTTTTTCGGTGCCTATATATTCATCTTCGGCATCTTTCTCATCCACCTCTCGTTCTGTCCTGTGTCTGTCATCACACGAAAGAAAAGCTGATTCTCAAAAAATCTGCCACAAAAGGAAATTGACAAAAACAATATGAAAACCATATATCGAAAGTTTCTTATTCTAAAATTTTATCATACGTCTTAATTCAGAGCTACAAAGAAGTTCCTCCTTTTGAGTTATTGATACTGTTCTTACAGTACCTCTTTCCACTAGCGAAATTTTACAAAATTCCTTCGCGGCGAAAAGGTAGCGCGAATCCAGAACAGACTCCAATCGAGAGTGGGTTAATTCTAGATTACTATTAATTAGCTATTACAACATTCATTTTTAAAATAGTTTCCCAAGCCGACTAAGCTAACTAAACGTCGAGTGTATCTTTCAGTAAACAAAACATGCCGTTGTGACGCCGGAAATCCAGCTCACGCATACTATACCCCGTGACTCACGCAAACCTCCGACATACGTGCTACTACAGTCATTCCTTTCTAAACATTTTTTTTTTGACCACCACCGTACCTTTCTACCCAAAAAACTCATGAAACCGCCCGGTTTTAACCTGTTTTAACCTTTCAAAAATTAGAGCGTTCGAAACTAAATAAGATCCGTAATCACAAACAACATACAGCCGTTTACCAGCACTCTTTAAAACTCCTGAAACCCTTCAAAATCAGGCAAAATAAATCTTTGAAATAACCTTTATCAAAGTTTCTAATTTTTTATTCAGTTCTATAAAATGCCTTTCATACACTACTGTCAAACAAAAATTTCAATTTCCTCAAAGTTTCAAGACAAAAGAATAACAAATATTTCGTGCACAATGTAATTTGATTAAGCCAATATTATCACGTCTAAAAATACTTCAAGCAATTCAGTGAAAACCCGTTTTTTTTTTTTCGTATCAACGAAAACCACTTTCGAATAATAAATACATGAAAATAACAATAAGATCAAAAGGAAGAAAGGAACCTTTCTAATTATTTGAAGACTTTCAAAGCCGTGATATTATGCATCCAATCCGCGATAAAATTTAATTACAACAAAATCCAAGTTCTCATTTTGAATTCCATTTTTTTCAGTTGATACCTTTATCCAACTTGTGAAAAATTCCATTCAAGTTCCTATTAATACTGTACATTCCCAATGTTTTGCTCAGGTCTTCAGAAGCGTCTTACTAACCAAATCTAAAATAATTCCAAAACATGCTGTACAAACATTCTACTCTTTGTGACAAACGACTTGACGACCAATTGTTCAGAAATGAAAATCGACACAGTTCTTGCTAAATAAAAAAAAAGTTTTACGGCGGAGTCAGGCTCAAAAAATATACCGCAAGATCACACCCCCATTCATAGTCAGAAACCAGTAAACCATCTAGTTTGCTAAAAAAAAACACACTGCGTGACATCAATGACGTTACCTTTTTCATTTACAAAAATAACTTTAACTTGTCAAAGTAAGTGCAATTTCACAATGGTGAATATCAGTACAGTATGGGGCCCAGTTCTCGGCCACTTTGTGTTTAACGCGTTTTTTCACAGTCCAGTTGAATCAAAAGAAAAAGGTATTTCCTTCAAACGATAGACTGATTCATGTGCTTTAAGTATCTTGAGTTTGATCGTTCAATTCGATATAGAAAGCTCACACGTCGAGTTTACGCGGAGGTAGGTGAATTTGCATTCCCAAAAAAGTTGTTTGTTTACGGCTCCAAATTCATGGATGTAGTTAAATTCGTATTTTATCCAAAAGCCCCCACCATACGAGCTAATTTTTGGCATGTGAAACGTAGAATAATTCACCTTTCTGCTTTAGTTAACTTTTCGTTGAACCGTTGTATTTTTTGGTCTTAATTTACTTCGAAATTTTTTCTTGCGACGTTTGCGTATTTGCCAGTTCTCGGCCACCCTGCTCGCTATCACAGCTTAGCGCTTGGTTTTTAATATAATTTCATCTGCTGCTGCCAGAATGAAAGAAATAAATGTTTTAAAAATAAAGTTCAATCTTATCTCTAAGTTTTGAGCTGACTCTTGTCTTGTCTATTATTTCTACAACACCTAAATCTTTCAAGACCTTTTCACTGCAAAATAAACCATCTAAATGCACGGGTCACACAATGCGGTTTGGCCAGAACCTGCACATAGGCAACTAGGCGCGTTAAAATCCTTCTTTTCTAAAGTAAAACAAAGCATCATAAAAATAATTTGGGATCGATATAGTATAAATAGGTTTACAGAGTGATTTTATGACTGTGAAAATTAATTGAGCATTTTTTACAGATAATTACGGACAAGCTTTTTAGTGGCCGAGAACTGGGCCAAGGTTGCCGAGAACTGGGCCCACAAATGGAGCTTTTATTTTTATTATTGCTCGGGCAAATTAATTTTTGACCGGTCGATAGCTTTACACCAAAAAGCTGAATAATGTAGCTAGCTCTGGGAGAAATTTCAAGTTCCTGCAGTTCTTCTGAGGTAAGAAATACAAGTTTACGTCAAAAGTGGCCGAGAACTGGGCCAAGGTGGCCGAGAACTGGGCCCACAAATGGAGCTTTTATTTTTATTATTGCTCGGGCAAATTAATTTTTGACCGGTCGATAGCTTTACAACAAAGAGCTGAATAATGTAGCTAGCTCTGGGAGAAATTTCAAGTTCCTGCGGTTCTTCTGAGGTAAGAAATACAAGTTTACGTCAAAAGTGGCCGAGAACTGGGCCAAGGTGGCCGAGAACTGGGCCCACAAATGGAGCTTTTATTTTTATTATTGCTCGGGCAAATTAATTTTTGACCGGTCGATAGCTTTACACCAAAAAGCTGAATAATGTAGCTAGCTCTGGGAGAAATTTTAAGTTCCTGCGATTCTTCTGAGGTAAGAAATACAAGTTTACGTCAAAAGTGGCCGAGAACTGGGCCCCATACTGTACTTTGCCCCGTAAGCTTTTTTCTCTGTCCTTCCGCCGAAGCAAAAAAACACAACCTGATTACACATTAACCCAAAAGTCGACCAAGTGTGCCTGCAACGATTTCCTGTCAAAACTAAAATGAAAACCATTGCGGTATGCGTCACCCGTAGCGGTTTTGTAGCAACCCCGAGCTATCCCCGTCTTTTTGGCCGCGCCAGGAGACTACGCTCTAGGACGACCAAAGGGTAAACCTTAAATCGGCCACGCCCGATTAATTAGAGCTAACAATTTTCGGTCCGCAATGTGTCTCTAGAACACTCATGTAAGAGTGAAAAATGAAGAAGAAATGATGTTTCGATATTCTTGTATTCTTGTACGTACAAGAAATGTTTTCATTGTTAAGATAGTTTTTAGCTCAATGTAATGGTTTTTTCTTTTTTCTCGTTTGTCCTCTATGCAGAATTGACCTTGCAGAACTGACTTCACGATCTTAAATACTGTGTTAAGTAAAAGTGGCACAGACAGAACATGAGCGTTCTCTACAACAATAGCTCCTTTACAAACTCCACTGCGCCGGCGCCGACGGGCTCACCTCCTCGATCAAATCAGATAGAAGAGGTTGTGAAGATGGTGACGTTTTGGATAATCATCATCGTTGGTATTATGGGCAACTCCCTTGTCATTGCAGTTGTAAAGATGTTCCGCAGTATGAGAACAACCACCAACTACCTCCTGCTCAACGTTGCCGTTGCAGACATCACCACCCTTGTGTTCACGGCAATCCTTTTTATACTCATCATGACAAATAACAGTTCATTCCCTTCAAGCGCTCTTGCAAGCTTCCTTTGTAAGTTTATCACCACCAACACCGTTGCTATAGTAACGCTTCTGGTGACCGCGTTGACGCTAACGCTCCTAGCTTTCGAGAGATACCACGCTCTGGTGAAACCTCTGATTGTATCTCTCAGGCTTACAAGTGACAAGATTGCTTACGTCATAGCTGCAATCTGGCTGGTTGCCATAGCATTGGTAACTCCCTTGTTTGCAACCTTAGATTATGATACAGAAAGGCGTTCTTGCTCTCACGGCAAAGCAAACTTCGAAATGATGATCTACATTGATTGCTTGATCGTTATTCTCACCGTGGTTCCATTCACGCTGATCGCCTTTTGCTACTCGCAGATCATCTATGGCATGTACTTCAAGAAGACAGTATGCCGTAGTAAAAGTGAGAGAGGTCACATGCGAGAGGAAACGAAAGAAAAGAGAAGATTAGTGACACTTCTTATCATGTTGACTGTGGTGTTTTTTATAGCCTTCATCCCTTATGGGATTTTGTTAATATTGAAAGTAAGTAAGGTAAACCACCGACATGTGTTGTATCTCCAGCCAGCCTCTCAGTATCTTACGCTGTTGAACTGTTCGGTAAATCCTTTTATCTACGCATTTCAAAGTTCTAGTTACAGACGCGCTTTTAAGCTCATTATAAAGAAGATGCTTTGTCGTGACGTCACTTATGAACTTTCTGAACTGATTGAAATGCGCACCCGTACTTCCGTACGAAGCAGCGTACGAAGCGTGTGATGAACTTTTTTACCTACGTGAAAGGGGTTCTATAAAAGTCTGCAAACTTATAAGATTTTAAAATATATCATGATACATAAGCTTTTAAAAGCTATAAACGTAAACATTGTTAAGTATGTGTTATTTCAGGTGAAGTAGAAATCAAGGACTTTTGGTCAGAAGTGTACCAACAACATTATTATTTCTGTAACCTTAAGTAAAAGAGGGAAATGGTGTGGAAGCCTGGCAAAGTTTTTGTTGTGTGTTTTTGTTCGCTATTTTGGGGGTTGACCCTGCACAAAACCTGCCAAAATACAATAGGTGGTTACGTGTGTTCATGCAACTAACCAATAGAATCATAGCGATTACGTAATTCATGCATAGTGTACGAGCGCAAACAAAATATGCGCAGGTTCGTGGACCTTCCATCATAAATCGTGGCCACTTTGTTTGCTCCTTTAATGTTTGCCGGGCTTCCGAGTCATTTCCCTCTACTCAGAACAATGCTGTTACCATTTGACTTAGAGCATTTAATAGGGCCATCTTGTCTACTGTTCTTGTAAATATTCATTTTTGATTTTTGTTTTTTATTCATATGAGTAATTGGCCAAGCGCGTGGTCACGATGGCGGGATATCGGCCATTTTTTCTGCGTATTTATGGTTCGAGATGTCAAAGTCAACACGCCGAGCAAGCTTGAACAAAAAAAAAAATTATTGTGATGTACCTTGTAGTATAAGGTGTAGTTATCAAATTAAGTCTACCATGCAACAATGTTATTATTACTGTAACCACGGACGGTGGATAACTTGATTATTTAGAGTATTTAATTTATATACTAAGGACATTTTGTTTACTTATCTTATAAATAATCGTTCTTTGTTTATTTATATGGTAATTGGCCGAGCGCGCGGTCAAGATGGCAGGATGTTAGCAAGTTTTTTTCTACGTATTTAGGGACCGAGACGTAGTGGAGATCCATAAACACGCCGAGCAAGCTTGAAAAATAAAGGATTTATTATATGACCCGAAGGGTGCCAACAAGATAGTAAATTTGTTTATTTAAGAGCCAGAAAACCAGCTACATGCAAACTCGATGGCGCGTCGTACTTCACCCTGATTGGGCCAACTGAAAAGTTATTTCATTTCGTTGTTCGTCGTTCATTTCGTTGGCTTACATTTACTTGTGTTTATAAGGAGATGTTAAATTCCTGAATGGGTCGAGTTGAAGTAAAAAGCGCTACAACAAATAAGAAAATTTAAAAGTCTTAAAATGGCTTAATTTGCACATTAACTGTCGCTTTTTATCCTTTGACGTTTTGCAAATGAATTACTCGCTTCTGACGCTGACGCTCGCTTCAAACGTTTGAGGTTTCGTTGTGAACATGCATGCTACAGTGCCTAGTTCGTAGCCTGTGCCGTCTTTATTCTTAACATTTTAGAAAAACTTACACAACAACTACGGTTCAGTTCTTCCTCAGGTATGTCACTGACTTCTCTGTTCTTGCTTTCTGCCGAAACAAACCGCTACCATGTCTTCATGCCACTTTTGCGTTTTAAGTTCTGTATCGAATGGCTGGTTTTCTGTTGCAAAATAAATTCAATAAACTCGCAACATTGTTGTTTTCTTTCTCTTTAAGACCTATTTCTTTGCTTTCAGACTCCAGATCGTTAGAAAGAGACAGAAAATCTTTGTGTTGTCTCGGAAAATAGTTTTCATATAGCCTGTGTACAGCCGTCCACCTCTACACAGGTTATTTTCATAGTGCAAATTTACGACGAGAAGCTTTTTGAGCCGGCGTCAAAAAATATTTTTTCGCGGAAACACAACAGGCCATCCCTAGCGGACAAGTTGGCTTCATCTTGACCGCTTACGTGGCCATTCACAGCACGAGATTTACCTCATCTTGACCGCTCGTAGAGTCATTCATATAATTATATTATTTCATTGCATCCCTAAAGCGCGTTAACTACCTCACTTTCCGTGGAGCAACTGTATTGGTCTCATAACGCTCCTCTTACAGACCTTTCGGTTACAATTACATCAGTTGCCTTAGGAAATATCCAACATGATTGGACGGATTGATGGGAAAAAGAAAACTGGTGATTTCCTGTCGAAAATATATACCCCCGTCTCGAACGGTTAAGTCGGTTACGATGTAAATATCAGATCAAATTTAACTTGTTGACGTATTATTACATCTAGCTCCTGTAGAAGAGCAATTCTTTGCAATCTCAGAAATTATAATCTATTTATTACAAACATGGTTAATATGGTTTAACTTATCATTAAAAATGTTTTGCTACTTCAACAATTATAGAGCATATAGGATAATTGCTATCAATTTTTAGGTTTTTTCTTCACAAATCATGGCACAGAACCTAATTTAATATTAAGAATACAAAAGCGGGAATATGTAATTTCTATGGAATTATTTCGAGGATTTTACAAACCCTTTATCTAATTCACTACCCTGCAGTGCCAATCAGAAATCTCCGTGGTTCAAATAACGTATAGAACTAACGTTATACAATAAATCAATACTATGATGTTTAACAAGCGCACGAGCAAAAAGGGACACTTTTTTCTACATTGATTTTCTTGTTTTTTTTTTCAATAAAATACTAGAAAATTCTTGACACATGTTGACAGGTATTTGCCAATGTTTAGGTGAAAGTTGCTTTTCAGTTGGCAATAATGTTTTCATTAAAAATTAAATTCAAGCAATGTTGTTAAGAGTGTGTCCATAAGAGGACCAGGCAACATGTGATACAGCTCATGTCACCGTTTTCGCCCAAACTTAGCATAAATGTTGGGTATGGTGAGCTATTTACTGTGGCAAAACATCAACTCAAAATATATTATTCCCTTCAAGTTATGGCACCTTTTGAAAAAATGGCCATTTTTCACTAATTTATGCATATTTAATTAGCTGACTTTGATTGACCAGTTCCACAAGAAAAAAAGACTTCTGAAAATAAAATTCACTGCGTTATATTCTGTGGTTATTAGGCTTTAAGTACAATAACTCACTTCAACCGTCTGATTTGATTTCTTCTCCTCAAACGGTCTTTTGGAAGGTACACATTTCGTACTGTTGGAAATAGCCTTTAACTAGTGCCCAATATCTCCCATGAGCAACAACTTATATACATTATTCTTACATGGGTAATGAAATCCATCATTAAACTTCACAAAAATGCCACAAAATGTCTGGGGACTTTAATATTCTATTAGTATTGAGGAACTAAACACACGTGACTTAACGATTTCTTGCTATTTCATCAAAATTCACCGAAACACAGAAGCCATTTATTTGCCTCAATTTGGCATAAAATCGGTACGAAATAGCTAATCAAGCATAAATCTATAGATAACAATCAAAATATTGGCGAAGATTGGCAGTTAGGGCATTTTTCGGAGCGTTTTCAGAGCCATATAATTCGGCAATGTTGTGATAGTAAATGTAAAAATAGCAGCGAAAGATTTTCTTCAAAAGCTCGCTCAATTCAACATTTAGGCACATCAAAGTTAAGAAACAAGAAAGTAATACTACATACATGCCACTTATCGACACACAGATGCTTTCTTTTGAAGAATTTGTTCTTCCTCGCTGCACTTCGATTCTTCGATCGATCTCAATTGACATGTACTGTTGCTTTGAGGCGCGCTGAACTTAGTCAATCCATCGTGGTTCATCCTTCGTGAAAGGTGTAAACAGGATGTCAATAAAGTCATTCAAAGAGCTGTTCAAAGTTCACGGAAGGACACTTGTCTCAGCCAGTTTGCATGAAATAAATTTAACTGGAAAATAAACAGCCGCCATGTTGAATTTCTACCTTTGAGCCTGCCGTTTCAGTCAGCGGTACGGGCGTTCACTGGGGCAAGTACGTAGTGTAGTCATCATATAGTTGTTTGACGAAATCCTATATAGGGATATTCATAAAAGGGATACATAGCCTAGCCCTACACAGCTATACACGCCTATACATAGCCCAACACAGCTATACACAGCTATACACACGCGTGTTCATTTGCTTTTCCTCCGCAAATGTTTGTTTTTGTCGGAATAAGTAGCGGATGGCGTTATCTACCCTCTGAACAACCGGGGCTTGATCTAAGCCTTATAAGTAGTGTGCGTTTCTTGTAAAAGTGAGAATTTTTTTCAACTTCTCCATTGAATTTTTTTGATAAATAGTTGAAGAGAAATACACTGGATGCAGTGTAATGTATGCGATGCAATCGGTTGATGCTCTGAAATTGAGCTCTGAAATGTCGGAAACCATTAAATAATCAGAGCAAGTTTTTCCATCTTATATCAGGTTAAAACTAGTATGTTTATTGTTTTTTTGTTGTTTCTGTCTTTTTTGGGAGGTGGGGGAGGGGGTGAATATGGACATTCGAAGAAATGGCGGTCAGGTTGTTAGCCTGGCCTGTGTACATCTATTCCTTCTGTTCAAATCGTCTATATTATATTACACTTTGGTAGCTAGGAGACTGAATTTGTACCCACTCTCTTTTTCGGGATCCCACAAAGTTCTCCATCTGTCCATTTACCGATAAACGTCATTACTGCAGTTTTGTTTTAGAAAAGGGCTTTTATGGGGACAAATTTTTCCTCTTGAGTGCCCACATTGCAAGTGACGAATTGCGGCTTCAAATGATAATTTTCTTCATCACCGACTCAATTTAAGTGGCTATGTGAGTTACAAAGACGCGAATGCAGACTTTTGTAGAGTGCTTAAACCCCGCATTAAAACTAAACAAATTTATTGCAAGACTAGGACTACGCAAGACGGCCAAACTTATTAGCTAATGTTTCAACCAGCACAGGTAGTCTTCTGTCTTTTTCGAGGTCAACGCGAGGAAAACCCGTTTTATTCTTTGTTGTTTTCTCTCTCTACATTCACACCTTTATAGATATATGTATATATTTGCTGCGCCATATAGACTGCGTCGCTAAAGGCATTTCGTACGTGAATACTTTGTTCAGTTCAGCACAGACGCTCCCCCAACTAAAGCACTTGCGCAAGAAACGATTAAAAAACCTACCTCGCTATCCACCGTATAGTGATTTATCCCGTGGTAAACGTTATTCTCCAATTTTGCTGAGTTATTCATTTTTCCCCATTTATGCCCCAGAGGTAGGGGAATTTGGTCAAAAAATGTAATCGTTATGCGCGGTATTAATCACTATTTCCGCCAGGGGAGGGGAATTTGAACAAGCTATAAAAAAAATACAAATGTCTGAAAAGTAACTGGGAGACGTTGACATTTTGATTTGTTTCACTGTGTAGCGTCTTTTATGCTAAAAATAATTGTTTATGCTCCAAAATGACGCTAAATGGCGGTATAAAACTGCTCCGACGTTTCGGCAATACTGCCTTCTTCAGGGTGCCACCCCAAAAAAGGCAGTATTGCCGAGACGTCGGAGCAGTTTTATACCGCCATTTAGCGTCATTTTGGAACATAAACAATTATTTTGATTTGGTTGCCGTGCATGCCGACCGTTGAACAGAAAAATCAAGAACTCTGTTTAGGTGAAAGTCAAATGGAACAGTTTTTTTCTGGAAAATCTCTTTGGAAATTGACGGAACGTCAGAAATTTTCTTACCATTTGTAAGGTTTCCCAGTTCTAGTCTCCCATCCTTCAAGTCTCCCACCAACGGAAAGAAATAACAGGAAACTGAGCTACAAATGGTAAGCGAAATCTATTTCGGTTAGTTTGCTAATTTTGGAAAGAAGCCTTTCCATTTTTCAGTGGTCATTCCAACCGGTTCTCTCCAACAAATGGTAAGCACCCTAGAGTTCGTTCAGCATCACATTGCGGTAAACACTTGGAGCTGTAGCGTAGGAAATTGTTTTCCCTACGACAATTTGAAAATATTTTCATTTTCATCACAAACGCATCCAACGAACACTCGCGGAGGAAAAGCAAATGATCGCGCGTGTGGTCACGCGTGATGGACGCGTGATACCCAGTGAACGGCCGTACCGCTGACTGAAACGGCAGGCTCAAAGGTAGAAATTCAACATGGCGGCTGTTTATTTTCCAGTTAAATTTATTTCATGCAAACTGGCTGAGACAAGTGTCCTTCCGTGAACTTTGAACAGCTCTTTGAATGACTTTATTGACATCCTGTTTACACCTTTCACGAAGGATGAACCACGATGGATTGACTAAGTTCAGCGCGCCTCAAAGCAACAGTACATGTCAATTGAGATCGATCGAAGAATCGAAGTGCAGCGAGGAAGAACAAATTCTTCAAAAGAAAGCATCTGTGTGTCGATAAGTGGCATGTATGTAGTATTACTTTCTTGTTTCTTAACTTTGATGTGCCTAAATGTTGAATTGAGCGAGCTTTTGAAGAAAATCTTTCGCTGCTATTTTTACATTTACTATCACAACATTGCCGAATTATATGGCTCTGAAAACGCTCCGAAAAATGCCCTAACTGCCAATCTTCGCCAATATTTTGATTGTTATCTATAGATTTATGCTTGATTAGCTATTTCGTACCGATTTTATGCCAAATTGAGGCAAATAAATGGCTTTTGTGTTTCGGTGAATTTTGATGAAATAGCAAGAAATCGTTAAGTCACGTGTGTTTAGTTCCTCAATACTAATAAAATATTGAAGTCCCCAGACATTTTGTGACATTTTTGTGAAGTTTAATGATGGATTTCATTACCCATGTAAGAATAATGTATATAAGTTGTTGCTCATGGGAGATATTGGGCACTAGTTAAAGGCTATTTCCAACAGTACGAAATGTGTACCTTCCAAAAGACCGTTTGAGGAGAAGAAATCAAATCGGACGGTTGAAGGGAATTATTGTACTTAAAGCCTAATAACCAAAGAATATAGTGCAGTGAATTTTATTTTCAGAAGTCTTTTTTTCTTGTGGAACTGGTCAATCAAAGTCAGCTAATTAAATATGCATAAATTAGTGAAAAATGGCCATTTTTTCAAAAGGTGCCATAACTTGAAGGGAATAAAATATTTTGAGTTAATGTTTTGCCACAGTAAATAGCTCACCATACCCAACATTTATGCTAAGTTTGAGCGAAATCGGTGATATGAGCTGTATCACTTGTTATCTGGTTCTGCCCTGTTCTCTCACGGGCACACTCTTAAAGGTTAAATTAAAAAAGAATGTTTCTTTCAAATTTCGACCTTTTGTACATCTCAGCGCGTGAGAGAAAGAATGAATCTGCGGTGAAACTGTTTGAACATGCACCTGTTACATATCAAGTTAAACCGCAAAAGCTGTACACTGACGAGAAACTTGTTTTAATCAAATTACCCCTTTTTAGCACCATTTTTACATTTAGCCGTAAATTCTAAGGCTCAAGTAGTTAAATCTCGAAAAAATGAAAGCTCAACAAGACTACGGGGTATCACCTTTGTACCGTTTGTTTTAAAATTGTTATTGCATATGCAATTAAAACGCCCGCGGGAGTAAGCATGGAACATTGTAACTTGCTGACCAATCAAATGATTGCATGTTTCTGCGATACAACATGAGGACATGTTCTGCAGGACACGGCCCATCCTGCTCTAGCCATCATCGTGTTGAGATCTGCTTTAACTTACTGTTAAGGCGCGCCTTTACAAATCAGGTAGGAAGTTGTTGTATTTACTTTATACATTGGTTTCATTATAATATTATTTTTAAGCCTCTAAAGTTTATATACAGATTTTGTTTCCACCACTTCATTCCCACAAATCACTCATTTGGTAATTAAAATGGACACCTCTCTTTGAATTCGTAGTATTCGGTGTAAATTGTTCCACCACTTATGCACTCTTCGCCTCATCAATAGCTAGAAATCGTCACCGACTTCAAATCTGTTGGCAATACCTGTAAAAGCATATTTTTCTATCACCTTTGCCTTCATAAATTATTTGAAAGTTGAACACGCATACATAATTTATTTAAGCAGTTGACCACAATATTTTTATGAGTAAATAGCTAACTAGGACAATGGAAAAACAGCAGAAGAAATTAAATTACGTTCCGAAAGTGAGTCATTTGCACGCTTTTATCGTGTAGCTGCAACACCGAAAAACCATAGAGATGCCGTGGTGCACTGCTTTTAGTAAACAATGTCCATGTGGTTAGGAGATACAACAAGCGCTCACAATGTTTTCAGTTCTTATGTAAATGTATCTATTGCTGAGCGTTCATTGAAGATTACTGCTTTTTTCCGAATTTCTCTGTATTCGCGCGATTAAATTTTCAGTTATTTTTTTTGTTTGCCGCACAAAATGACCTCACTCAACGAGCATCAACGCCCTCGGCAACATCGAGGTCTACACTGTTCACCCCGTTTATTATTCTCTTTTGGCTTAAAGAATAAAAAAGGAATAAATTTAGTGTTGTTTTCAAAACATGTTAAATTGTTTTTTTAATTAAACCTATAACCAGAACTCACTTTATGTGGTAAATTGAGGTTCGAAAAGGAGCGGGAATGGACGTACACCGGCAGTGTAACGGTAGGTTGACTCAAGTGTAATCGTACGGGAATATGGAACAACTCTGAATTCTTCCATGGCGAGATTACTACGACGACACTTTCACGACAAATTAGACTCAAACGGGGCACTCACTTGTAAGGAAAGCCATTACGTTACACTCTTGGGTACCGAAATTTAATCACGAGCTGTACGGGCAGCAACAGCTACAGCTCAGCTTGGTTCCAACAGCAGTTCAAAACTCCAACTTTGTAATCCAAAATGTAATCTGCGAAATGTATAATAGAAGTGTACTGGAAATGTAATTGCATGGAAAGGAACAAAACAGAGTATAATAAGTGCGCTAACATGAAGTTGTGTAGGGTAATTGCAACGGCACATTAAGTCCTTTGAAGCTAGCGCAATCTAATAAAAATTCAAACTTAACTCGATAGCCTATTGTTAAAAGTGTTTGTTACTTGTTCGAGAGAGCACCATCTTAATTTAAACTAGTGAATAGCTCATAATTGTGATAGAGTGTTAGTTAACGAGCGGTTCATACCGCCACATCGCACCTACAAATAATCAAGAAACTTAACATCATTTTACGACAATGTTTGTGCCAGCAAAAGTATCCACACTTAAAACAAGTCGAGTAAGAAACCTTTTTGATTTAACGGCGAACACAATCTTGTCAAAACGCTACGGTTCAGATCGCAACTAAACAGATTTGTTAATTAATCCTATCAGCCAAAAATTAATCTGTTAACTCCTAGATTACAAAGAAAAGTGTTTAATATAATAGACTATTGTTCGCCTCTTAAGTTTCGAGCTTTTCTAATTCGTGAATCTATTGTTTATGGCTATGTAAATCTGTTGTGTTCTTCGATAAAAGTCAATTAAGCTTTCGGATTACTCAGCGACTGCTGTTGGCTTTTAGAAGTGTTTTAACAATGCTAAGTTCATTTAAATATAGAAATGATTGTAATAGCCTTAAGCGTAAGCGTAAGCGAGAAAGACGCTATGACGTTTTATGTGTGGTATTTGGTTGTCGCAATGCATTAATGTTCCTTATTTTCCCTTATTTACCAGAAAGTGGTAATCTCACAAAGTGTCTTGTTCTAGAAGAGGAAAGCAAGCAGCGAAATGAGCGGTCCATTTAACAACAGCTCAACTGCAAATTTCACTGCACCGACGGGATTACCTCCTCGTTCAAACAGAACAGAAGAGGTTGTGAAGATGGTAACGTTCTGGGTCATCATCATTGTTGGTATTATGGGCAACTCCCTCGTCATTGCAGTCGTAAAGATGTTTCGAGGCATGAGAACAACCACTAACTACCTCCTGGTCAACGTAGCGGTTGCAGACATCACCACCTTATTGTTCACAGCAATCCTGTTTTTAATCATGAAAAGCGGCAGTGCAGGCAGTCCCTCCAGGACACTTGCAAGTTTCCTTTGTAAGTTTATCACCACCAACACCATTGCTATAGTAACGCTTCTGGTGACCGCGTTGACGTTAACGCTCCTAGCTTTCGAGAGATACCACGCTCTGGTAAAGCCTATGATTATGTCCCTCAGACTCACTACCGATAAGATTGCTTACGTCATAGCCGGAATCTGGCTGGTTGCCATAGCATTGGTAACTCCCTTGTTTGCATCTTTGGATTATGATTCAGAAAGGCGTTCTTGCTCTCACGGCGAAGCAAACTTTGAAATGATGATCTACATTGATTGCTTAATTGTTATTCTCACCGTGGTTCCATTCACTCTGATCGCCTTTTGCTATTCGCAAATCATCTATGGCATGTATTTCAAGAACACGATTTGCGGGAGCAAAAGTGAAAGAACTGACACTCCGGAAGAAACCAGAGAAAAAAAAAAATTAGTGACACTGCTTATCTTGTTGACTGTGGTGTTTTTTGTAGCCTTTATCCCGTATGGGATTTTGTTAATATTGAGAGTAAGTAAGGTAAACCACGCACATATTGTATACCTCCAAAAATATTCACAATATCTAACGCTGTTGAACTGTTCTGTAAATCCTTTTATCTACGCTTTTCAAAGTTCCAATTACAGACTCGCTTTCAAGGTCATTCTGAAGAAAATGCTTTGCCGTGACGTCACTTATGAAGTTACTGAACTGCTTGAAATGCGCGCCCGATGTTTTTCACGCAGTGTATGATGGCTCGCTACCCACCGCAGGCGGGATTTTTATTAGTCTACTGCTACTTTCATGTAAGGGAAATACCACATTTGATGTAAATTAGTAACTATGGATCCAATGAACACATACAATATACCATTTTAAAAGAATTGTCTGTGGTATGGCATAAATAATACTAACAGGCGTAGAGGAAGTCCCTGTTTTATTTTAAAAGCATTCAAAAAAAATAAAATAAAATAAAAAAACTTCGAAAAATATCTTATTTTAGCTCTATTGTTGGTATACCCCTGAACAATAGCTTTTTTTGCAGCTCTAGATGTGTGGGTAGTTGTCAGATATAAACTTGGCCTTAAAAGTGGAACTTGACTTTACAGATTTTAGGGGTAATTAATCAGGTTATATGGGGGGGGGGGGGGGAGGGGGGATGGGGGTACGATTTTATGCCTCACAAGAACACATCTCACCTAGACCATGTTGCTATCGAAAGTATATACAAATTGACCACGTATTAAGCATGTGAAACGTCTTCTGCTATATGACACTATTTATTGAAGTTCATAAAACTTAACATCATTAGTTTTATTAGCCTTATACGCAGACGTTCTTAGGGCTCGTCACGATTTTCTCCCCTTCGTGGGGGAGAAACGCGTGAAGATCTCTAAGAACGTCTGCGTAGGAGGCTAAAGTTTTATTTGATGCAGATGTTGCCTTGCTTCAGTAAGAAAGCAATGTATCTAGTAAACCAAAGAGGGGTACTGAAGTAGGCAATTACTTGTACATAGTACAAAATTTCGGGAAAGTGCGTCTTAGAACCACGCTTCACAGACACCTCGTTATATTACGGGCACTAGCCCTTCCCTCCTTTAGCCTCGGGGAAGGAGGACTTGGCAAAGTTTAATATGGGGAGGCACCGTACCTAAACCCAAGGGAAAAGGCGGCCTAGGGAGTAGGGGTGAGGCTGATTGAAGTGCTCCCCGCCCCCTCCCTGGCTTCGTCTTCTCTCGTCTCTGACCTCTACGTTTGCGACTCCAAGGCCAAAGACGCGAACAAACTTATCCATCTCTCGCCTATCAAAAACGCTTACTTTGCAGGCTACATATATGCTGGAATATGAAGACCTCTCTATCATTATGGAACTACCTACTTCACAATTTGTTATAAAATGGTCGAGGAATTGCGCGCGCTGTGATTAGTCAATTCGAATTCATTATAGTTCCATAAAGCACGCTGCATACATCACGCGCGTGCTTTATCGAGTTATAATGCACGCTGCTTACGTCACGAGTTTTAGCGCGCGCAATTTCTTTAACATTTTATAAAAGAAATAAAAAACTTGTTCCTCGTGCATTACTGAGTTTTATAAGCACTTGGGAATTTTTAAGAACACTCGAGAAGTGCGAGAAGCACTCGGCTGTGCCTCGTGCTTCTCTATGCACTTCTCTCGTGTTCTTAAAAATTCCCGCGTGCTTATATAACTCAATAATGCACTCGGGCGCGTTTTTTATTTCTTTATTAAAGGACAATTATTTATTTTGAACGAAGCATAAAGTAAGTTTATTCAACAAGCGCTTAATCCACATGAGTGAGAATATAACAGTGCAATAGACAAAGTCAGCATTTTGAAATCAAAATAATCCCTTGTAACGTATTGGTATTTAATAGATTAATATCGTTAAAGTTAAGGCAAGTTAATAAAAGGGACACACTAGCGAGTGCAAAACAACTAAAATTGTTTTTGGGATTGCTAAATCTAAGCCATCTTCATTACTTAGCGATTGTTTGGCAAATCTGTAAATAATTATTTGGCGTATTAATTCTATTCACTAAGGCCCCGTTTACACGGGTGCGGACAAATTTTTGCACGGACAAAAACTTGCACGGTTCCACCTTGCGTTTACACGGGACCGGCGGAACTGGACGAATTTTTGAACGGCTAAGTGTGCAAGTTTGGGACCTGAAAAAAGCAGGTCAAATTTTTGACCGGCACGGTTCCATATTTCGTACGGACTCGTGTAAACACTCGAACCGTGCAACTTTTTGCACAGATAGCGCGGTTAAGGTCTGGAATCTAGTTATATTTTGCCTGGTTGCTTAGCAAAAATGAAACATTTTGTTGCATTATGCCCCTATTTTGTTACATTTTGTTTTAAAAATTTAAAAATTTGAGGCAAAAGAAACCCAGAAAGCAATTCACAGATATGAGAAGACGAGCGGCGGCAGCCTGCATCGCTATTTTGGTACGCATCAGTACGTCGGGGGAATTTCTCCTTGTCGTTATGAGGGCACTTTTCCAAAAACATTTTGGTTACGTCTTGGTATTTGCTCCTGACCGTTTCCCAATCAACTCCTTCCCCTGCTTTTCTTGCTTTGTAGTCTATAACTACATTAAGCAACAAATTAATTTCTTCATCAGACCACGTAAAGTTCTTGTCTGCCGCTTCTGCCGCCATGTTTGATTTGCCGCGTGCTGCATTAATGGCAACATGATTGGCTTAAAACATTAGCGATAACCAATCACAACAGAGACGTAAAAAAGCCATTCAAATGCCGCGACTGGTCTAAAATTTGCACGGTTCCGTGTAAACACCACTGCAATCTGTAACAAAATTTGCACGGATCCGTGTAAACAGGCGGTCCAGGTACAAAATTCGTCCGTACAAAAATTTGTCCGGACCCGTGTAAACGGGGCCTAAGATTATCGTGCTCACATTGCTGAACCTCATTTGGTATATAGTAATTAAAAGTACATATATTTCTGTTACATATAAGCCCTACAACCTATTCAGACCGCGCTTTTTCTAAACTTTTTTTAACCTTTTGGGACGGGGGTCGGTGGGTGGGTTAGTGTGTGGGGCCTTCAGGAGCCCGCCCCTGTAACTTAAAAACCGCCGTAATGAAATAACAGAGAGAAATGGTCTGGTTAAAAATTTAGTCCGCCATCTTGGATTTTTGCATTTCAGATTATGATTTTACAAAAAAATGCTAGGAGATAACCTTAACCATATGTAACTTGATATAATGTAGTGTAAAATATAAATGGAATTATAAAACGTAGTAATATAGAATAGGCCAAAAATGCAAATTTTGTACAACATATCTGTCAAAAACCGGTTACCATAAAAATGTCAAAGTTGGTAGTCCGGCATGTGACACTAGCGTCAAAATATTGCCAGTAAAATTTTTAAAAAAGTTGCCAAATTTGTTGCTAATAGCTTTAATCGCTTTGAAGTAACACATTTACAAAGTTAGAGCCACCTGTTGTAGAGTTAGAGAGTTACTTCATTGAAAAACTACTAAGTCAGTACAGCAACGTATCTATTTACTAAAATTACCGTCATCACATTTCTGAAACTCATTTCAGTCGAAGATTCTACAGCTACTCTGTAAATTTCGAAGATAAATAAAGTATATGTATATATGTATGTATGTATGTATGTATGTATGTTCGTGTAGTCAAGTGAAAACATTATTACTGAAAAAATCAGTAAAATTGTGTATATTACACGAGATATGTAGATTATGTAGGTTAAACAAACAAGCTTAAAGGGTCTGTGTCGCGACTGAGTTTAGCCTATATTTTATTAAATGTCCAAATACTCGCTATGAAACTTAATGATAGTAATGAAATTACTCCCATGGATGAAAAACTGACAAAACCATAGCTTCATTAAAATCAAATATGTCTACCGGGCGTTATAATTAAAACTTGCAAAGAAACGCGATAAACTTTGAAAACTGTTGAGCCTAACGGTTTTTCGAAACCCATTTCAGAATCCGTTTTAATTTTCTTCATTTTTATTCTATCCGTACCTTCTTTTGTATTCGCTGTGCTGTTAATATGTGCATTTGGTGACCATTAACCTAAGTCTAAATTTGGCTAAAATCCGTGACACAGCTCCTTTAATATAACAATAGAGTTGATGTTCTTGGGCGTAAATATGTTTTTGGCCCGACGCAGGCTCATTTTAGCCCGACCCGCAGGCGAGGGCTAAAATGAGCTCTGAGAAGGGCCAAAAACATATTTACGCCCAAGAACATCAACTCTATTACTATTATTATCATTTCAGAGGGCATTTAGTTAAGAAATCAAAAACAGTAAGCGATATCTTGGACGCTGCCAACTTGCGAGTCGGCGTTTATTTCTGATTGTAAATCAGGTTTAAAAGTTTACAAAACTCGACAGAAAACCGCAATATTACTCAAAACAATCTTTGCTTGAAAAGGAAATTACAAAATGCTATCGGCAGCAAAGAAATAGTCGTCATTTAGAAGTGTTTAAATTAATTGTGCTGTTAACTGAACTGGTAGTTTGGAATATGCCTGAAATTCGACTGACTCGGAGTTTCTTTCTATGAATAAGACAAGCTTACACCTCGCCGCCTGTATTCTTCTTTAAGTTTCTAAATTCCTCTTCATCTAGCAAAGAAGACTGCGAATTTCCTTTCCCGTTCAGTTCTTCAACAATTTTGTCGTTATAAAGCTTAAAAACAGTTTGCAATTGCAGTTGGAAGCGTCTCGACTCAAATTAAACAAAGCTTGAAGTGATGCCAGCTTGTGCCAGCCAGCAAGAAAACGGCGCGAACGGTTGAATGGTTTTCAGTTCTGATTGGCTGGCCTCGTTATTTTCTTGTTTCTGTTTGGTCCACGGCAGCGGGCTAAAATATATTTTAGCCCGCTGAATTCTCCATTTTAGCCCGAAAAATACGCCACAATGCCCGATGAAATGATTATAATGGTCTATAAAAAACAACGTATACATGTACCTAGAATGTTGATAAGGGTAATGTGCCAGTAACAACTATAACTGGGCACAGTCGTCAATCAAAACAACCTCTCAAATGAGTCTCAGACAGTCGGGTCTCTTCTTCTCCGTAGCTCAATGGCGTCAAACTCTTCCCTGGTATCTTGGCAGAATATTTTCTTGAAAATGTACTTAAAGCAGCATCTGTAGTTGGTACTTGGTATAGCATAGATGAAAGGATTCATGGAACAGTTTAGAAGTGTCAAGTACTGTACACCTGTCTTAAAGCGGCGGAAGATTCGAAGTTTTTCAACGCTGCTGTTTGCCATTCCGCTGAACTGTAGAATTAGTGCTACACCGTAAGGGACAAAGGCTATGAAGAATACGGCTGTAAGCACCATGAGAAGAATCACCAATCTCTTCTTTTCTGCCATTTCTTCCTGGGAGTTTATCCCTTGACCTCTGTTGCAAATCGTATGTCCAAAATACAATCCAGAAATGATCCGGGAATAGCAGAAAGCGATGCCAAGGAATGGGATCAAAGTCAGGATGACCATGAGACAGTAAACGTAGACTTTCATCTCATCGAAACTGTTACCAGGCGAACAGAGGCTTCTCGAGTTTGGGCGATAGTCCATGGAAACGAAAAGTGGTGTGACCATTGCTATGGCGACCAGCCAGATGCCAACTATGACATAAGCAATCCTTTCATTGGTGATTCGCCTGGATGTTATTAGAGGTTTCACCATGGCGTTGTACCTTTCAACGGCTAGCAGTGTCAGCGTCAGTGTGGTTACTAAAAGTGTTACCATGGTAATGTTGTTGGTGTAGACAAACTTACAAAGGAAGCTGCCAAGAGCACCGCCTGGAAAGGGACCTTTGATCGGAATGAGGTGCATGGCCGTGAACAGCAGTGTGGTGATGTCTGCGGCCGCCACGTTGACCAGCAGATAGTTGGTAGTTGTTCTCATGCGGCGAAAAATGTTGATCACAGCAACGATGAAGGAATTACCTATGAGGCCCACTACTATGATGAGCCAAACGAAGACCAAACGCACTATTCTGTCCGGCTGGCTCCCAGTTGAATTGTGGTTATTAGCGACGGAGCTGTTGTTGAAGGAAGCCGACATAATATGCGTCGTTTACAGGCAGATACAGACCTCTTCTAATTCAAAACAGAGACGAAAAAAAGTTTAGATATGACATGGAAAATAAGTACAATCGAAACCTCATTTAAAGGCCACCCATTAAGCAACGCCTTTGTTAAGCGACCAGTTGTCAAATTCACGAAAGTATTGTCAGTATAATAATGTAAATAAAAGCCTTATTTAGCGGCAATTCACCTTTCCCGGTGAGGACCCGTCTATTGTTGTTATCTCTATTAAAGGCCACCTAGAATTAAATACAGGTCGTTTGTCTTTGCCTAAGAGTTCGGAAATAGGAAGTGATGACTGATTAAAACGTCCCGATGAGGACCCATCTATTGTTGTTATCTCAATAAGCGGTCACCTAGAATTAACTACACGTCAGTAGTTAGGCTTCACCTAAGAGCCCGAATCAGGAAGTGATGACTGATAAAAATGTTCACACACGCTTATAATCGTTTTAGCGAGATTGCATTGTCACTAAGCTAAGTGATGATCTTTTGATTTTTTGGCAAAAAAGTGATGTTTCTTCCACTTATTTCAATAATTTCTGACAAGCCCCTATTGAGCAGCAAACGCCAATAAAGCTGTCACTTGGCAGTTTCCCAAAGATATGGCCGCTTCATCGGGGTTTGACTGTATCCACAACGTTACCAAATATCTGAGATTTCCTCACCTGGGCCATTTTAACTGAAAATTATTAACGTTTTCATAGATCATTAAAACTGAAACAACTTTTACGACTCACTTAAAAAAAGTAATGCAAAGAAAGTAAAACTTCTAAGTGTCTTTCCGGATATCGACAGTAATTGTCATGTGCGGCCTTTTTGATTTGACATTAACTTACTCATTCTCAGTTAATATCTTCTTAAAAGCGTCGTATGGAACAAAACCGGCCTTCATTCACATGTTGACGAGTTTGATACTACCGTGAGAAAGAGGAGTCATTTATAATCTGGTGCTACAAAGAACCAGACTTGAAGCTTTAAATACGGCAAAAGGTCATTAATGCCATTAAAAATAATAAAAAAGTAAAGATGCATTCTTGTTTTCCCTACGACCCGTTATTACATTTTTGTACATGTAACACATTTCTTATTTCTTTATTAAAAGCTGGTAAATGTCTGTTAATTAACGTTAGGAAACGGAAAAAAGTAATTACCTTATAGATAGAAAAGGAATTCATCTAATTGCAATGAGGTTGTCATAGAAAAAAGGAAAAAGAAAAGGTCAAATAGGAATTAATTAAGCCCATGCATGAAAATCATTCGTAAAAATGGCCTCAAAATGTCTCAAAATAGGAAAAAACAATTTATGCTGTTACAGCATAAAAATGGACCCAAAGTGTGCAGATAAAAAACTCGAGAATTTTCTGTAAATGCTACCAGTTATGAAACTTCGCTAATTAATTCCTAGTTACGTTTTTCCTTTTTTCCTTGGAAATATTTTTAAAATGTATAATAATTCAAACATAATAGATTTAAAACGTTCGAAACGAATTTAAAAAATCACCGGAACTAAAATATACCGTAACTACGAGGTTTAGCTAAAAAACAGAAGTGCCTTCAAGTTCTTTGATCGTTTAGTAGCCTCGAAACTGAATGTTCACGGTTGAAATAACTGAATTTCTTTTAAAACATTAGGGATAATATTAATGTTCTTATTATGTGCTATACTTTCGGCAGTTAAGATTTCGGGAAGATTGGGTTAAGTGTACAGTATTTATTGCTACTAAATTTAATATGAAAAAGCTTTTACTTACCGACCGAGAGTTGCATTAGTGCTTCATGCTTAAAAGCAAGGCTCAAATTGGTTTTAATGCGTGGCGAATTGAAGTTTGTCTTCTGTGGCAGATGTTAAACTTCCATTTAAAGTATTAACTTCGCACAGTTCTTCAAAGGGACCGTAAACGTTTACTTTAAGAACATAATGCCCTAGCTTATATGTTCAGTCCACAAACCCCAGATTTGTATTATATACATTCAGATGTCGCTGATAAAGATAAAATCATGGCAAACTAGCCGATTTGTCATTTCCGATGGAAAAGATTATGTTGAGCTTTCTGTGCCTTTTTTAAAGTGGAATTGGTAAAAAAACCTTGATTTAGATATCTTATTGTTTTTGAAAACACACACAACAAAAACAAAAACAAAATAGATATAGAAACCTATTTTCCGGTAACGCTGCTTTGATAAGATTTATACGTTGTTGTTAGTCAAATATTATTTGTAAAGTCAAAATTATATAATCAAAACATGCGAAAAAAAAAACTACGGAAAAAAGAGAACACATTTTGACAGTTGTTGACACAACTGCCGGCTTTTTAAGATGCAAACAAAACATAGTTCCTTAGCTGAAGATGGAAAATAAACTTACTGATCCATTAGCTCTTTTTGACAATTTATCGAAACACAGTAAAATGCAAAGTGGGTTCGCTAAATTAATCGAAATTTATGTTTATAGAAACTCCAGCAAGACAGGTGTATGTTACCATTATCCTTTTAATAACTTATCATATAGGCATCGAGAATTTCGTTTCCAAATTCAAAAGCGCTGTGTTTGAGCTGACTTCCTTCTAAATGCTAAGCTGATGAATGTACAGTTGAATCCCGAAAACTCGAACCTTCAAGGGAAATCGAAAAAGGCTCAAGATATCGGGAGTTCGCGTTATCGAGGGTAAAGTTAGTAAGAAAACAACCTGGAGGGGAATCGGAAAAGGTTCGAGTTAGCGGGAGGTTCGAGTTATTGAGGGTTTGAGTTATCGAGATTCAACTGTAGTTCATTTGAATATTAATAAACATGGAACGGAAAAATAATTTTTACATTTTTGACAGGTCAGAAACATAATTATTTCAAAACCGCTTACTTGTTCAACGGGCAAAGTAGAAAACCAACCGTTTTCGTGGTGTATAGTAAAAATTGAATGCTCTCCTTCAAAGATCATAAGAAAAAAATCATTCTCTTCGACGAAATAAAGACAAGAACTTAATTGTTACAACTTCAAGTCTACATCCACTTTCTATTATCCACGATGATATTTTGACCTTTGATGCTCGTTTCCTACAAAATGTTACTCAGAGCACTTAATATAGAATGTAATGTGCTTGTTCTATATAAATTGGTAGAAATAAATAAGTATTGAACCCCAAAAGAACGAAAAGTAAGCATGGAAAATATAATACTTACGGTTATCCTTAATTTTTCTTGAGCGCAGAAAATATAATGACTCGAGATAACGCGATAACACGGAATACGAAAGATGATGACGCAACGGACATAAACCTGTTTCGCCAGAAAATACTTATTTTCTGTGGGAGACAACCAATAACAAGCCGTATAAGAAAATTAACGGATGTTTTATAAGAGAGTTGATAAGTGACTTATGTGCACATAGAGGAAGTACGTATAAGTAACACAAAAATTCCGAACGATTACATTATCTTCTGATGGTCGTCAATATTAAAAATAACTGAAGATCTTTGAGAGTTTTCGAGAGTAAAAAAAAGTATTTTAAATTTTTATGTATTGGCCTGAATATCCAATCTGAAAATAATTAAAATTTAAGCAAATCAAGATCCGTTAAGCCGGACTAGTTTGTTATCATATACATTTAATCTGCAAGCGGTATATTAGTTTGCTTTGGATGTGCCAAACTTGAAAGGGACAAAAGTTGTGTTTACACGTCAAAAGCGTGATGATTATTTTCTTTTTTGCTTTATTTCATTACCATTTCTAGACTGATTAAAGGCCATTGTTGGTTGTTTGTGTATATATACTTTAATTTCAAAACATACATCGAGTTCTGTTTATTACTTTTTCGAAAACACTCGCTGTGTTGGTAGAGGTAGAACGCGTTAACCTTATTACCCCAAATCTTATCAGTTTCAAAAATTATTGAAAACTGGAAATTCAAATTATTAGGGAAAAGAGAAAAAATTAAGGTTTTTTCGGTCTCTGCGGGCTGCAGGTGATTTTTTGCGAGTAACGGGTCAATGCCGCGGGTCACTGATAAAATTCCAGGACAAATTTTGCGAGTTAACTGTAACTTTTATCTTCTGTAAAAATAAAACGAGTTTTCCGTTAGTGCAGCCTTGAATGGTATATCAAAATAACTACGGTGTAACGACTTTCAAGCGTGGCTAGTTCCTAAGACTTTCCAACCAGTCACGGCACAATTTTGAAACAAGTGTCTGCTTTACTATAGAATATCTCTGACTTAAGGGAGAGACTTAAGCGGCCTTCACACGACAAACTATTGGCCAACTCATGTTGGCAAACTCCAGTTGGTGTGTGTGAACGACGCAGCAACGGCAAACAAGTTTGCCAACTGTTGGCGACAAAATAAAACTTGTCTCTATTCTCACCAACAGTTTGTCAACTGTTGTTGTGTCGTTCGCACACACCAACTTGAGTTTGCCAACTTTAGTTTGTCGTGTGAATACCGCTTTAAGGACGTTCACACAAACAGACTGTTTGCATCGAACGCACGCCAAGAAAAACAAAAAACAAAAAGAGAAACAAAAAACTGGACAATGACAGCTCCGGTGGTCGCTCCAATAACCTTGCACAGATGTAACCCTTTTCATGCTCAGTGACCACAGTTTTTTTTTCGGTAGATCATTTTCTCTGCCTTCTGTCCAAATTTTGGGTGAAAAATTAAAAAAAATCCTTGTAGTTCAAGTTAAGAATTTTTTTTAATTTTGATAACTACGCGCCATTGAATTCCTCTCTTCTTTTAGCTCTACGGTGTTTTCAAATTATCTTTTTTTAAGTGTCGAGGTTTTTTATTGAAAGGTTCACATCAATTATTTATGCAAACGACCTACTTAAATTATATTTAGCTCTCTATTGATTCATCTGATATTTTTAACGAAAATTCACGGAATCACAAGCACCGATTTTTCATAATCGGAGTATTTTTCCACACGCTTGATCTCTAAAACGAAGTAGGTGAATCCCAATCTTTGTTTGCATTTCTGACGTAACTAACTCATTATATGATTGTAGGAAAAGTTTTTAAAAAAAATCATGGAGTAGAACATTTTCAGCACAATCGGAACAACTCGACGGATTCCAGCAAAAAAAGTTCAAAGCCAAGAACAAGTCTGAACCTAGTCGTAAAATAATTTTTAAGCTTTGTACGGACGCAGAACAGCTCAGAGCTTCCCAGTAACAAGAATAATTTCAAACAAAGTTGCAAACAATCCGAACCTAGCAACTGAAATAATTTTGACCGCAACAACAAAACAAATGAACCCAGCGACAGAGGTTTTTTATTGTTACTTATTTTCGCGGGGCCTAATTTTCGCGAAATTAAAGATCCGCGAAAAAAGGTTCTCGCGAAAAATAACGACGCGAACTTTAATACCCTTCTATATAACTTGGTATGTATGTTATGTATGTCAGTTCACTACATAATTATCTTGGTAGAGTCGTCAAAAAAGCTCTTCTTTGAAACACAGGAACATGCCAAACTGTTTTAAGTTTTTAAGTTTCGTTTTGTTATATGGTTTTGTTCAGTGTCATTGGAAACTATTGCTGTGGAAAATTAAAATCAGATGTGCAATTTTGAGACTTACTGTTTGTTAATGCAGACCAGTATTTTGACAATTTTCGCGAAATTTAGTTCCTTTGATCGTTCTTTTTTGGCCAAATCGCGACATTTAAGTCCCGCGAAATATGCCCGTTCCATTTTCGCGAAATTAAGTTCCCGCGAAAATAAGTAACAATAAGGTAGTTCTGAAGGCAGCAGGGGGACAATTAAAACTCTGAATTATCCATGACCGTCGACTAAAATAACTTTCAATACTGTATCACAGCATGGAAAAATAAAAAGAAGCACAGCACATACCTTCTTTTTCTAAACGTGATTCCTGAATTTTATTCAACGAGCAAGTCTGAAACCCACATACATATTCCGCAATCGTTTGGCCTCGATTATTCTGCAAAAGTGATTTATTGGCGCTTATATTTCTAAGGTTAAATGATTTTTTTTTTGTTGGTCGGGAGAGATCACACCACTAAGTTAACACCTTTTCACCTCATTTTCACCTCGTTAATTTCTTCAATTTATCATGTTTAAGAAGAAAAGAACTAATTTATCATGACTTATTTTGCTATTCTAAATAGTTAGTAACACAGCTGATATCACAATATGGTGTATAGTAATTAATTAAAGTGCTTCCCATGGGCTGTCAGTGTAATTTTAAAGAAATAAATAATCAATATTTCATTGTTACCCTATATTGAATTGGACGCGATTAAAGCCATCTTTCGTTTTTGACACAGTGAATTGGTACTAATGATAACACAACAAAACATGCTTTGGTTAAGAAAGGTGATTCATTAATTGATCTGCATGAAAATGATCCGTGTCGATGAGAAAAAATTTCTTTGAATGGTTCTGCACGGAAACTCGATTCGACATGGAGGCAAAGGGCGAATCGAAAATTGCCTATTGCTTTTGCTCATGCCATTTTATCCTGCGACTGTTTTAAACCGAGGTTGGAGTCATAGACAAATTTAAAACATGAAAACGCACATTTGTTTTTACTTTAAACTTCTTTTAGGTTCTAATAGTTTATAGGATTTCTATTAGTTCTTTTCTATCATTAAGACAACTTTTGCTTTTTCAAGTGACTACAACATCGCGTTGAGTACGTACGCGGAATTGCGCAGAACATGTCTGACATTTGTGTGGCATGGGGATCTCATTTTCGCGGGTTACGGATCGCAGGTCGTTTTAATTGCTGCGTGTTACAACTTGTCACGCGTTTTTTCTTTTCTTTTTTCTTGCACGCGTGTGCTTGCAGGATATATACTTTTTCAAAATTACCCACCCCCCCTCAGAAGTAAAATGGTTGGCCCCTGAGTAAACAAATTCCTAGATGACTGCTGATTCAAAGACAGAATGTTTACATGTTTGCACAAAGAATTAACTTTCTCCACTACACGTGAGTACAGTGAATTTACAAAACCATTAAACCTTTTTTCTGAACTGTTACTTGCCATAAGACGCTAAGTTTAAAGCGTTCAAGCAGGAATGACCAGACTTCGCGAAATTTCTTAAAAGTTATCGGGAACCACGTTTGGGAGTTATTAAAATGAAGGAACTGTAGGGTGTTTTTATGGGATAGATATTAAGTGCAATAAATTAAATTTCTTTATTTGTATACTACACTGTTTGTGACCGGCAATTCATCATTGGAGCCTGTCTCGTAGTCTTTGCAAAATCGCAAGTTGTCTAAAAGTTGTATTGTTTATAAAATAAAGATCTTTATCTTTGCATATTGGTATCAAATTGATATTTATAATAAAGTTTACTTCGTGTTCCAGCAGCTACATGTATTCTGGCATCCTTAATTTAGAGTGCACTCAAAAATTGTTCATCAAGTGACAACACCAGGGGTGATCTTGAATTTGAAAAAAAAAAAAGGACCAAGAAAGGTAACCACAGGCGAAAAAGCCAACTAGAGATGGGGGGGGGGGGGGGGGGGACCTAAGTCCAGATGCATAAATCTTTAACAGTCTGCTGATGTTAAAAGGTCAATGTGTCAACCCAGGGAACACCTTGCCAAAATATTTTTGCAGCCCAAAAGGTTCGTGAAATTTTTTTGGAACGATGGTCTTGTGTAGGAATTTTTTTCGAGCACATAACTGCTTGCAGGATTTATTTTTTCAAAATCACCCAAATCCTCCCCCTCCCTCAGGAGAAAAATGGTTGGCCCCTACAAAGGTAGTTATGTGCTAAATGAAGTGTAAATCATTCATCAGTTGGTAAGGTTGGTTTCAACATTTTATTTCTAATAGAGTTGTTTTACTTCAAGATTCTTCAAGATCCTTCTCACTTCCGTTGCTTTCTTTTAACTTCCTCATCATGGACAACTGCAAAAAAAAAATATAACAGTTTTCTTCGGCATTAATTTTACAGACCTTTGACAAAACCGATAGTGATTACCCTGCCCTAATTTCCAATCAAAATGTCTTCAAATGTCTTTTTTATATCTGAAAAGCCGGGTTAAAAGAAACACACTCAGTTGTTTTTCATCGATGATACGTTGACGCCGTTTTATTGCGTCGGTTTTTAAGGTCATTGCCCTGAAAAGAACTGACCTTTTACCACTCGCCTATTGTACAGGGACAAAGGGGCCCAGATCGTTAGGAGCGGACCTGATCCCGACCCCGAGACGCGCCGAGCGAAACACGAATTGATCCACAGAAGACGACGCACACCCAAAAATGAGAAAAATTGATAGGTCACCGACCGTTACGAAAGCGACAACCCCCGGACAAGCCACAAGAAAAGCCGCCATGTACGGCGCGAGCGCGCGCGCACGCGACGCGCAGTAAGGATGCGCAATGCAATACAGGGCAATGACCTTAAAGTTCTCTCAGGCAAAACACGAACGTACAATTCATCTTCTTTGTGAATTATGACATTTCTACATATATGTCAAAGGTCAATTTGTAATAGTATAATGGGACCTTAACGGTGTCTGAAGTCGTATATAATTTGCCAGTCATCAGGTCTCGTGAGAGAAATTTAAAATCCGTGTTTGGGAAAACCAACTCATTTTCATCGCTGACATTGTAAGGTTCAAGCTCTGGAATAAAGTAATTCACTGCACACATGCACTAACAGCTTAAATAACAACCTGTTATACCTGTTTAGCAGAAGTTGCAAGTAGCTCTGCAGTGCTTTCTCATATAGCTCTCAATCTCGTTGCATCTGTGTCGGAAATTAGCACAGTCGTTCCTCTTGTCTTCGCACGCGCCTAAACGTGATGTATTGGCAAAAAGGCGGTATAATATGTGAGTAATTGATCTGATTATTTTGTATTTCCACTAAATTAATAAAAAATAATCAATCATAACACGAGACAAGCGATGAATCACAAACAAGTAGCCCAAGTGTTTTTGGAAAGTTGTAAAACTGTATTCTACGGCCATTTACAAAATTATGAAAGTTAGGGAAATTAGAAATTAGGCAAAGTTATCACTGAATTTTCTAGCTAAATCAATAATCGTTTAAAACTAAAGCAAAAAAGAAACAAACAAACAAAGAAACAAACAAAAAACAAACAAAGAAACAAACAAAGAAACAAATAGTAAAAAATATTACCTCCACTTCCAGAGCCTGAAGTTAAAATAAAACAAACATGTCAGAAATAATTTTGAACACATAAATCATCTATTTAATTCTACATTTATTATATCCTAGTTGAAGGTCCAATTTTCGCGTAAACTTTTGACGTACCTTTTGCCTTTTTACAATACCATTCACTTCAAATTTACAAGGTCATGGTGGGCTAGGGGGTTGAGAAGGATGATACCACGGAAGACTGCACGGGTCAAAAAAAGGTTTAAGCTACGAATAGGCGCAGAACCCATAAGGGTTGAAACGTTTAACGCGCGCGCACAGTGTTTGAATATTCATTTTGCTAAGTACCATATTTGGAAACCCGAAAATTTGTACACGAATGCTACACGTAATGACACGCGCGATATATTGTTTTTGGTTTTGCGGTAAATTGCTTGAATTTCGACCTAAACGCTGTAAATTTCTTACAGAAACTAAAGAAATACATTAAGTGTATCCAAGAGAAGTTCTCCAGACTACTTCAAGAATATGAAACAGGAGAATTTAACCAAATTTAACTTTATTCAAGCAAGCTTGTTCAAAAGCAAGATTACGCTAGCGCGCGCTGTGAATTTAATCCAAATATAGTAATTTTGATTTTCCAAATATGGTACTTAGTGTAGAAGAATGTGCAAACGCTTTGTACAATGCGAATCATAGGGAGTTACACGTTTCAACCCTTATGGGTTTCTGATAGGCGCCAATACCAAAAGACAACTAATAACATCGCTAATGCTGACGTTTTTTAAGTAATAGCTCAAATTAGGTAATTATATCATATTTAGGATCTATTTTTGCTTTGTTTTGCTTCTTATTGCCTTTTTACAATACCATTCACTTCAAATTTACAGGGTCTTGGTGAACTAGGGGGTTGAGAAGGATGAAACCACGGGACACAGACATACAGCCCAGGGCGGAGAGGAGGACGGGCCGCACGGACAAACGGGAGGAGGGGAGAGTGGGAGGACCCCCGCATGAGACCCCCCCGCCACCCACGGGAGACTCCAGGCCGAGGAAACAAGATGGCGGCCCGGAACTGAACGATCGACCACGACCACGGAAAAATAGGGGATGTGAACAGTCTAGAAGACTACAGATTGTCACATCGACATCAGGGTTTTTAATAACATTGTTAAGGACAGTATTGAAGTGTTTAACTGGAGGAAATGAGCAGGAAGGCGCATGAGTGCTCAGAGGCACTAGCTTCTAGGGGGGGCCGGGGACATGCTCCCCGGGAAATTTTTTAAATTGGACTCTCAAAAGTGCCATTTCCTGCGTTCCCTCACGGGCATTCCCTCAAGGGCACCCTAGGACCCCCCCCCCTCCCCCCTTCGCTACGCCCCTGAGAAAAAAAAAAACAACAACTGCCCTTAAGTTTTATGAACACAACTTACCATAAAGTGACTGTATTCCAGCAATGTCGTCGCTATGTAGCTTCAGATCCGGTTTATATCCCAGATAAGATGGATACATAACGGCATCCCGCACGCTGGAATGCCTAAGACCAAGATTGTGCCCAATCTCGTGAACAGCGACATACAACAAGTTGGTACCTTCATCGGTCAGGTCAGTGAACTTTTCAGCCTCGTCAAAATGAAGTCGACCATCGGATGGTGCAAACGCATGCGCCAGGACACCACCTTCTCCATCGAAAGGGTAACCACATGTATTTTCTGCTTCAGTGCCTTCGTGACTTCCAGGTCCAAAGCTGGGGATAAATTAAAACCGATCAGAAATATTTCGCTAAGGTATCTATAAAAGGGTCAAGACATAGTCAACATCTTTAGATGCAATACTAAAATGTTGAGGGCAAATCTGCACGAATGCATGAGAAGCGATGACGTTTCACAATGGGGGTGATAATCCTAAAATTGTCAAAAACTAACGGAAAAGATAGCGACCTTGGTGAATGTTTGTTCAACTAAAGTTTAACAAAGGAATCCGATAAACGATACAAGGTCAAACGCTGATTTGAATTTATTTACACCGGCCTTTTGTTTTGAAAGAATTAGAGATTTCCGCCTACGAAATGTAATAGAACTCGTCAAATATAATTTGTCTCCTTCGAATATACTTTGCATTAGTCATTTTTTTTTAACTTCCCAGGAGTATTTGGGGTTAAATTTGAATTCTAGTCACGTAACGTTTCTTCCCACTCATCGCTCGATCGCGCACAACAGTCTAAAAGATCCCGTCCACTCGCCCGATGACATTAAGCGATGACTTCATCACTTAATTAGATAATGATGACGCAGTAGCTTAATTGAAAATGGAAAAAGGGGGTTATCTTCCTTCTTAACGTGCGTAAGCTGTAGTTCACCTCATCTTCAGATCGGCCCGGCTAGGATCATAACTGCGCGAGAACGTCAGCGGCGAGACCTCACTCCAATACTGAAGGGCGCGTTTAATCACTTGCTCTTGTGTCGCTCGCGGCAGATCTTGACCGTGCTTCAGATAGTATGTTAGGTGTGTTTTGGACCATTTGGAGCCGAACACGCTAAATCGCCGTTTGCGAGACTTGAAGGTTCCGTCTTCGACATCCGGGACTCCACACCGTGGTTTCCTCATCATGTTTAAGGTGGCGCTGTCAACTTTTCCTGTGACTGGTAAACTCATGAAATGCTGGAAATTTCGGACGGCTGTTTTAAAGTCGTGGTTTCCAGATCGGGTTGGAGAAATGTAGTGGAACGTTTGAAGATATTTCTATGAGATAAGCAATAGAACTCGGTTAGTGTTTACAGAATCTAGGAAGCATTCAGAAAGGACGTATATGTAATAGATGCACCTAATTGCAATAAGGTTGTCGCAGTAAAAGGAAAAAGGAAAAAGTCAAATAGGAATTAATTAAGCGTATGCATTAAAAATTTATTCGAACAATCGGCCTTAAATGCCTCAAAATACGACTGACTCGGTTAGTCTTGTTACAGCATAAAAAAGTGGACTCAGTGCCCAGATAAAACCTCGTGAGTTATCTGTAAATACTACCGGTTATAAATAGTTATGAAACCACGCTAACAATTCCTATTTAACTTTCTTCTTTTATCTATATTCTATGATAACGTTATTGCAATTAGCAGGGCTGCAAATAACAGTGAGTCATCGGACATTGGCTGACCAAAATTTGCTCATGTCCGACAAAATCTGAATTGTGGTCGAACATGATTTCCGGACAATTTTTGATCATAAATCATAAGTGATAACTTGTAAGTGGTAAAATTGAACCTTTTGTTTTTGGTGGTGTCCGACCACAATTTTGTTTTGTCCGACCAAGATGGTATCTTAGTAGGACGTATGTCCTTTTTAAGTGAAAAAATTATTTGCAGCCCTGAATTAGGTGTCCAAGTTTCTCTATTTTGGTGATTATTTCACAAAAACTGTTGGCAGTATAGTTACTAGTAGTCTCGTAGTCTACGAGACCCGCGAAAAGTTTTTGAAAAGTTTCTTTTTTCATTAGATTAGCCTAGTTTTACATATATCACGCCATCGCAATGTTAGTCTACTGACGGAGCTTGGACTTTCCATCATAAGTTGCAATTGTTAGAAATTGAACAGCGTTATAGTTTGTTTAAGCTCTCGTCTGCTTTAGTCCAACAACAAAAATTCTCGGTTGCAGGTAGGCAGAACATGCTTTTTACTGCATTTTTACTGGTTTACATCCGAGTCTATAAGATTGAAAAGCTTTAACAGTTCTGAAACATACATAAACGAGCCTTTAAGATTTCAGCTTTCATTAAATTAAAAATGTACTGAAAATGTAGGGGTAGTCAGTTTAAAGAAATTTGAAGGTCTTTAACATTAACAAATTAAACTAGGTAATGATGTTAAAGTAGTTCTCTGACTTACGTATGCTTCGTCCTCATCACTCGCAAATACTGCAGCGTACGCCACAAATAATACTAGGAATCTAAAGAACATCATGGTTATTAATATTTCTTCTCTGAAAGAGTAGCAACTCACAGAAGATTTGAGTTCAACTATAAACCCATACGCCTCCCTCTCTCTTTATATATAATTCGCGAGAGCCCTTTTTGTGATGAAAGATACTATTCAATAGTAACAAAATAAACATGCCAGTTTACTGAAAAACAAGTTATGAAAGCCGTGCCGATGTAATTTTGACAAATGCGTATACAGGTGCAAATATTGTAAAGAAAGGGAAAGGTGCAGTGCACATGTGTTTATTTAACCTGGTAGTACAATACTTGAGTAGGTGTGCTTTTTGCAATGTGTTTGAAATGGATTGGGGTGACCTGTTCCTGAATCCTGAGTTGCTTGAAGAACAGGCAGATTACACAAAATACGCACAAAATAAACCGCTTGTTCTGCAGGCTAGCTCCTGAGATTCCTTCATACCAAAGTTTTCGACTTCTCTTGGAGTTACTCTACCATGCATGGAATTTGCATTACGTAAAATTGCTTTTTTTCCTGAAATAATAAAAAAAAATTCTTGCCAATAAACGTGTTTTATAGATAGGCCGATTCAAGCATTTCAACTAATCAGAGCTCTAGCACATTTGACGATTGATAACTACATATGAAATATCATATTATTATTTGAACAATACTCAAACTTTGATGATCACCTGTAACCTGGGCACATTTTGCACCCAGCCTGTGTAAATATCGTTTGCCTTTGGCGCTTGATTTTTCTCACTCGATAGATAGATTCGACCCGAAGCCCGAAAAACATTTCATCCTTCCTACGTTCGCTAATAGCTCTGTATAGCTAGGTCATAAGCATGAGATCGTAATTCTCTTCAAAGCGTGGACGAACTAGGCGCGCGAGACAAGATGACTTTTCGCAACTGCACTGTAGCTTAATTGTTTATATCGACCGGAAAGCTGAGCAAATGTCTTTTCAAAAACGCGTTTAAGTTATTAAAATATTAATTTCTTTCCAAAGTGGAAATTTTGTTAGCTGTCTAAATCCAAGGTTAGCAAAGGCAAAAGGTTGACAAATTTTAAAGCAATCTGCTCATTGAAATCTAAATCTTGTTTTTCTTTTCTCGTGTTTTAACGGGAATGAGTACAATGACTCTAAAAATTAACAGTTATCCAAACGTGATCATTTTAAAGGTGGTTTTGAAAGACATCTCGTTAGATTGTGGCTAGCAAATACCAAAGGTGGACAAATTTTAAAGCAATCTGCTCATTGAAAATCTAAATTTTGTTTTTCTTTTCTCAAGTGCTTTTAACAGTTATCCAAACCTGATCATTCTAAAAGAGGTTTTACAAAGACATCATTCTCTGAATGTTGTAAGCAAAGTCCAAAGGTGGGCACATTTTAAAGTAGTTTGTCTATTGAAAATCCAAATCTTGTTTTTCCTTTCTTACTGTTTTAACAGTTATCCAAACTTGATCATTTTAAAAGACGTTTTGAAAGACATCTCGTTAGATTGTTGTTAGCAAAACACAAAGGTGAACAAATTTGAAAGAAATTTGCTAATTAAAAATCTAAATATGTGCTCCTTTGTAAACGGTAGTTTTTCCAGCTATCTCAACCTAATAATGTTTAAAGAGGTTTAGAAAACATCTTGCTAGATTGTTGTACAAAGGTGGACAATTTTCAAAGTCATTTGTTTAATTTCTTCTCAGTGGTTTAAATGAGTGTTGTCAGTTTGCACCGTAATGCCACATGAAGCATCTTGCTGCAATAATTTTTTGCAACAGCAAAGAAATATTTCGTTTTCTAAATTAAAATTGCAATGATGTGTATTTCATCAAAATGAAAATGATGTTCGGAATGAAACGAAACGAACAAGATTTATTAACTCTTCTCCGATAACAAACATTAACGTAATACGCGTCGACAACGATTACAAAGGTCAAATGAAGCCGTTGCGTAACATGCGATAACGTGCACAGTTTTGGCGCAATGTGACGATTTTTAAGAGTCGTTTTATTTTATCTTTTCGAATAAGTGCAAAGAGGTTTAAGCAAGTCATTAGTCATGCTAAGGTTCAACAGTTCAAATTAAAATTGATGAAAATTGTTGCTTTTATGCGATCAACAATCACATATCATATATTTTAATGGAAAGTGACAATTGATCAGACTTGATCACATCAACTTTTGGTTCAATGAAATACCGCTTCAATTTTTTGATACGTTACGTGATAGATTAGCCATTCAAATGGTTCCCGGGGTATTACACTCAGACAAATACACGTCTTTTCCCGTTGGGGCACTGTCTGGCTCAAATGCCCCCCTCCATTAATTTATCAATAAAAAATATATCGAGTCTCGAAGAAACTGTAGATACGCTAGCTTAATTTATTGTCCTGGCAAAGTTCTGTGATCAAAAGACCAGTTACACATATTAACCAGAAATTTCGTGTGGAATAACATACATTCGAATATATAATTTTTGTTTTCGATGCACAGTCTTTAAAAGATTTAAAGCAGTATTAGTAAAATGAAATAATTTATTTCGGGTTGATGCTGCTTTGATACGTAAGTCTTAAAGCGTGTTTGAAACCAAATCTAAAAAGCAAAAAAGCTAAGCGGGATTCAAACCATAGAATATGTGTGCTCGTGGAGTGACTCGATCAAATAAAAAATATATTTCCGTCTAAGGGACTGAACCATCATTAAAATGGTGATCTTTTCCCAACAATCAAAGGTTTTCCCCTCACTTAGCCGTAAACACTATTCTTTTTCATTTTTTGCTGAAGAATTTGCGGAGATTTCTTTTAATAAAAACGTTTTGTGGCTTTTTTAAGGTTATTCCACTGAAATAGAACTTGCACTGAGATTTTTTTGCAAAACTTTGCCCATCGACTGTTTATGTTATAGAAACTTAAATTTTGAAATAAAAAACGACATTGGGGGGTGCCCACGCTCGTTTAGGAGCAACAGCACCTTGTTTATACCCAACAAATCCTTATAATATCACCATGATTATATTCACGATGGCTTGCTAAACTCACGTTTCCGACAATTATTTTTTATTCTACACTGAGAATTGGTCCGTATTTATCCTACAGAAAGAAAGTTACTACTCAAATAAAAATGACAGAAAAACTTATAGGTTACCGCACTCGTCTATGAGAAAATGATGAATTTATCGCTTTGGCGAGGTCCAGCCGTAAAGAAAAAGCCGTCAGTTTTTGGTGCGTGCGCGCTAATCACGCGTGGAATTATGCGCAGTAAAGATGCGCAATGCAATTCTGTGGGAATAACCTTAAGAGGTTTTAATCGCACAAAAACGTGAGTCATGTTTGAAGCCATTGTTGTAAATTCCTAGGGAATAACCCCAAACATTTTATAGGGTGTGCAGCCCGTTCTTTTAAACCCCTACCCAATTTCAGAATCAAACATGCTAATTGCCGATCACATTGTACTACTGATGAAAGCAGCACTGTCGAAACGTCGTGATTTTTATCCACGTTTCACAGCGTTTTAGTTTAGCAATTTTCATATCACTATACTGGCATGCGCAGGACATTTAATTATTTATCGATGCTATTTTCTGTACCTTAGGGACGGACCATTATTTTCTTGGAGGGGGGGGGGGGGGGGGGAAGGAAAATTTTCCTTTGCAAACTTTTTTTTAGTTTATGCACCTCTGCAAACATTTTTTTTCGAAATTCTTACTATTTTTTGTTATAGATATCGTTTTTGCAAACAATTTATTTTGTCTTTCCAGGCCCTGCAAACAATATTTTTCAATATTTTTCATCCCCCCCCTCCAAAAAAATAATGGTCCGTCCCTTATTTTAGATCTGACTCAAATCAAAAATCTATAATCTGCTTCAGACTTAAAAAATTAACAACTTCCACTCTTCGTAAACTTCAGACCACATTGATCGAGATTAATATATCTCATTCTCCGAATAACATTAAAAGATCAAAACCTACCCTGTTTGACCTCACATAGCTATTAAATAAGGAAGTATAACTCCCTCCCCACTGCCCCGGATAAATACATGATCTTTAAAAACTAATAACAAAAATTAACAAGACAAGAACTCCAGCTTTAAATCTTGTTTATTTTATGATATTTACATTATTTATGTTGATTTTTTCCGTAAAGTTCAGCAGATAATGTGTATATCATTTTGTTCTTTCTGCAGTAACAAACGTTAGAATTCATTTTAACTTATTTTAATTTATTTTACGGACGCGATACATTGCTAAGATCGAGTTTTTATTCGTTGTAGGATTTTTCCTTAATCAGGGATCTTTCTTCCATGACGTGGTCTTCAGTTTCTTTGAGTTCCCTTCCGCAGTCCAAAGATCTTGCAGCCGCACAGATCTGCCTTGTCGTGCGTACCATCTACAAAACATGAAATACACAAGCACAAGATGGCTGCATTCACTTGGTTGAAAAGAAGCTTTCAGGGGTAGAAGCTTTCCCCCCCAAACAGCCCAGCTTCCCCCCAGAAAAAATTTGTGATAATTTATACAGTACATAGATAAATCAATATATCATTCAGGTCAGTGTACATGAAGTGAGCATTCCATGTCCCAGGACACTATATGACAAGGAACATGGAGTACTGTAACTGCAGGCTAAGTTACCATTGAATGAGTTGATCGAATATTGACAGCATGGACAAATTTGTAACCAGAAAATACACTCAAAATACACCAGATTGCATCTCAGCACATATCTATTTAAAAAATTTTCCGGGGGGGCATGCACCCGGACCCCCCTAGAAGCTCGTGGCCTTTGGCCACTCGCAACTTCTCCCCCAAACGAAAAATCCTAGACAGAACCCTGATTCTTGTATAGTTGATATGAAGGGGCGTAACGGGAACTCGAAATATAACTGTGTGGGAACTAATGCGGCCAAATAATAATCCACTGTCGGCCATGAGAGTCTTGTTCAACGCATATTCTAGAATGCGTAGCAGTCGCCTGTGATTTTTTTGGGCGCGCTTTTTGGGAAATGCACACAAGCACCTGCTGCGCAAGCTATACATCTTCGAAATTATGATGTAGTGTCGCTGTTTATCTTATAGACAGAGACACTCATCGAGACAACAAACTTATTTAGGTAAAAAAAGAGCTTTGTTCGAGTTTGATGAATTTTTTCTGTTTATTAATTTTTAGAAACTGAATATTTCAAGGTAGATATCAGTGCGACATACAATACGTTTCTTCGCTAAGCAATCAAAACTTGAGTTTGCTTTAAACTTAGCAGGTGCATGTCACATCTGATGGACGCTGTTGTTTTTCTTGACATGGAGTGTACGATTCTTTAATTTTTTATAGTAACGCGTTCTCTTTTAAAATTCACTCAATAACGTTTGACGTTTTGTTATTTTTTCTTTACGGGTCATATACGACCGTTAATCAGTCATTGCAGCAAAAGCTCATACATTGCATCATTGTCTGCCCTTTTGAATGAAGTTACGACAACGAAAACAAAGGTATCAGCCGCTTGATCCACAGAGTGGCAGCAGTGAGATGTGTTTTGCTGTTAAATTTAAGTCTATGCTGCATGATACAATATCATTTTCGTAGATGAGGAGGGAGGGGTGGGGACTCACAAATGATAGGAACGGGGATGTTCATCGTCTCGCTAAGGGGTGGAAATTTCGGACTATTGATCTCGCTTAGGGTGTTCCGGGCATAACGCCACCATTTTTAGCCAAAATGATCTTGTCTAAGGCTACACACAACAAAATATACAAATATAAATTCTATTCTTAGTTTTTTGGTATCTTTTTGGGGTCAAGAAAAACCGGCTTTAACCACACCCAGACTGGTCTCTTTTAGGGGTTCTTTTCAAAATTTCCGACGAGCATCTCCGTTCCTTTCATATGCGAGTCCCCCCCTGGCTCAGTAGTAAGCGCAGACCATAGAGAAGAATATATATTCATAACTGTTATTCGCAAATAAAAAGCTTCTACCATTGCAGAGATTAAAATATAAGCGAGAAGAGCAATAATATTATTGGAAGCTGCAAGCGTTATTAAAATCAACATGTGCACCGAAATACACAGAAACTGGAGAGGTGCTTACATCATACTGATTTGATAAGTAAAGCCCTAAAATTATGTATGTTCAAATATTTTACTTCTATTTCATATGTTTAGCCTGCAGTTACAACCAACTGACTGAAAAATCAGATTACTCCTTACATTTATACGTCAGTATGCAATTTCACATGATACCCTTACCTCAATGTCTCTTTTGCTATTTTCGGTGATGAAACATGTTGTTTGATCCACTAAAAGCGAGGCTATGAACAAAATGCCAACTAAAGCAACAGTTGCTTGAAGCTTCGCCATCGGCCTTCGTGTATGCGTTGTAACAGCGGTTCTGCTGTATTGCCTCGTTGGAGATTCTGTTGTCTCGCTAGATGAAAGCTTTTGCGTTTTTATACATTTTCACATTACCATCTATGGATGATTATAATATGTTAATACAGAAATTATTGTGACATTCAAGTTAATCGACCTTGGTTAAAATTCTTCTTAGTTTATTTGATTTAAGTTGAGTGATTAACAGGTGGCTGGATAAATAAAATGATCTCCTTCTATCCTGATTTTTCAAGTGTTCGTCCATTTAAAAACTGCATCTTCATTTCGCTCTATGCACTTCTTTCCTTAATACGAGTTTGTTATAAATAATCCGAATCAAGCCGGTTACTGGTGATCTTAAGCTGAAATGCTGATACGTGAAGACGAAGCCATTTAGATTTACCTTGTTAACGCGAGAATAACTTCAGTAGAGTGCAACAAGAAGACAATTAATTAACTGTAACCTCAGGGCATTTACATCGGTGTGAAAACCTGTTAAAATTTTCTATTTTTTAGCTATTGTTTCCCTGCTCTATATTGTTCAATGACCTTTCTTCGTCTTTCTTTGTTCTAAATTAGTGGCAAGTCTAACAGGTTTTTACACCAAGAAGGAACGGCAATTGGCACTTTAAGACGGCGTCAAGCAAATTTTTGTAAAGCCAACAATTAAGTGGGAAGTATAACTTAAGCAGGCTTTCATTAGTGGTTCAAGGATAAAACAATTAGAGAAGAGAAAGGTCAAGTATAAAAACAACACTTACCTTATTACAGAGGCACTCCTTTCATTACAGAAATTTTTTTGCGGCATCAAATTTTCCCAATATTTTTTAAGCCGAGGAAGTTGATGTTACGAAAAAAAATAATTACTATTGTTCAATCCTTTTCCTTTTTTGGCGATTGAATGGGAAAATGTACATTAAATTGGCAGACCCTTTAGTATGAAATAATTTCTTAACAATATCCTATCAACACGATCCACAAATGCTTTAAATTTTCTTCTCGTTTCATTGACATAACCGCAAAGAAATGAATGAAAACCGAGTGCCCCTATATTTCCACCTGTCTGCCAGAAGTCACATTCTCGTCCTTCTAGAGGCAGCCATCCTTTCTGACAGCACTTAGGTCGGATTTTTGGTACAGAGCAAATTTGCCAAATTTAAATTCGTTATATAGTTTCATGCTGTTATTCCAAATAGATTTAAGAGCGTCTTTCTGCATTTATCAAAAACAAACACTTTTTGTCGAAATAAAACAATTTGAATTCACTAATATGCTGGCAATACAGACGAACGATTCCCTTTCTTGGTCAAAACATGGATGTAGTAAATTTTGTTTAATTTTGCCTACGAAACTTGATCAAATTTTAATTAACAGTAGTGTGGAAATTGCGTGGATGTTTTCTCCCGCCATGCTACCCATCCTCAGTATAGAGTGAATCAACGTTCATCGTACGCATGTTCCATTTATTGTTCGTTAATACACAATCTTCGTTCACTGTCCAAAATCCACTCGCACAATTGGTTAAACTAGATCACGTGATTTTTCTTTACCTCTCATCAGAATACTCCGACGGTGCGTTATTGACAATAATGTACAAAAATCGTGGCCTAAAGAACACCACCCGAAAGCAATTTATTGCAAAATTTTATTTAGTCAGTGACAAACCCCTTTGCCTCGTTTATAGCAAATTATTCAGTCTCTTAACTGTCAACTTAAATCACACTTTAATCAATGATATCAATTTCAATTTTAATTATTATTTAACTAATTATCACTCACAACAATAGACTTTTTTTTAGCTTAGGATTTAAATTGCCTATTACAAACCACATGATTGCCGACAGAGAATATCCTTTATCTATCTGAATATTGTGAATTGTTTAAATTTGAAAAAAAAATTCTCAAAGCTAACATCACATAGTCTAAAATGGGACAACAAACTAACGAAGCCTGAAAGGTCTATTCTCAGTCCTCTGTCTCGGATTTACAACCCTTCTTACAGAAGGGTGAACACTACAAAATATGTCTGGAATGTTTGTGTTGAGCCAATCACGTTCCATCGGCCACGGAGCAACTTTAGTTCTTATTTTGTTTCAGGATACACACTCTGTATTTTTCAGGAATTTAAAGAATTCACCTGCGACTGCAAAGACCAGCCTTTAAGACCAATAATTACGGTGGGCGCGCTTTTTCATCTTGCGCGCCAACATTGTGGAACAGTCTCCCGCTTGATGTGAGAAGTGCTCCATCGGTTGACACTTTTAAAACTAAGCTTAAAACGTTTTTATTCAATAATGATCTTTAGTATTTTTTTTTTCTTTTCTTTTTTATGAATTTTAGTATTTTATATGAATTATAGTATTTTTAATGAACTTTAGATTTTAAGAATTCAGTATTTTTATCCTATTGTAATTTTTAATATTTTTACTTGTAAGGACATTGAGATTTTTAATGTAATGCACTGGAAATAAATTATTATTATTATTATTATTATTATTATTATTATTATTATTATTATTATTATTATTATTATTATTATTATTATTATTATTATTTCGTATCGAGGGCCACATCCAGCACAAGGTTTCAGGGATTTTTGAAAGAAAAAAAGGACGGTTACTCTAGCGACGTTATAATCGCTTCGACTTGGTTCAGCATGAAGACACGTCTAGAAATAAGATATAAACACGATAAACACGATAATTAAAAAAAAAATGTGGAGTTTTTGTTACTGATTGTAAATCCTTTCGGTGGAACAACGGATTCAATTTATTTCGGCAAACGATTTCAACTTTTAGGCAATCAGAGGTTCCGTGATCGTTAGACGGAAAACCGTAAAGGCTTCAGACAAAAAATTATTCAAAATGTTGGTGTGATTGGTACCTCAATCGCGCAATCGTTTAGTTTTCGCTTTTGCTTCCCGCCATCTCGTTTCGCTGTTATCGAAGAAACGAACCTTCCTCCTATCAGTGTTTAGGTATGCTATAACAGTTGGGGTGAGATAAAAACCGAAAAATGAAAGCTTACCTCAACTGATTGGTTCGCTACAATAGAAACGATAAAATCATGCAATCCTTGCGTGACGCGTTACTTGGAATGATTGTCTTTTGTGCAGTAATTTACCGACACTGTCTGAGAAATTTTGCGACCTGTCTTAGAGACTAATTGCCGTGAAACATGGATGTATTTTGCAATCTAAAATTACGCACGCTTTCACCAGTACCTCCGGCGTCTTTTGCTCACATCTTTAACACAAGGCTCTTTAGTGCATCTAGGCCCTGACTCGTCTCCAGTCGTCTCTTATGCGAAAATTACAAGACGCGAAGGATGATGGAAAAGAGGAAAGGCGAAAGACGACTGGCGGATCCTGTTTCCAAGATGGCGGACGGATTAATGGCGATGTTGAGATAACCTGTGGTTATCACTAGTTATAGGAAATTAACGCTTGTGTTTATTAAGGTATTTGAAATGAACTCGACTTAAGTTAAAGCGAATTGAAGAAAAAATTACTTCCCAATACAGGAAATAAACGCGAAAGAGGGGGTAACATTTCAAAACTAAGGAAATTAACGCGACGAACACAAAGAAAAAACTGATTGAGAAAAAAGGAACAAATTTATCTCAACACTATGCATATAATCCTTAATGTAAAGGTTAAGCGAAGGAGTCTGACCGCCTCCAGTGTTCCAAACAGCTCTATAATAGCTGCCTCCTGATTATAGGCAGAACAAGTCATCTGTATTCCCTTTGTATTATTCTGCTCAATCATTAGCCAGCTATCCTGCACTGCACACGGAATTATCGCCGGTATAGTCCGTCTAATGCTTTTTTGATGAATTCAAGTTTCGATCGATTCATTCCAATGTTCCTTCAGTACCGCCCTCGATGTGGTGTTTATTTCCTCCTGTTTGTAAGAGTAGACTGGACTCTAGTACTTCAATGGCCGCTTTCTTTCTGATCGATCGTGTCGAAGCAGTTGAAGTCTTTTGCAGATTACTTATAGACCGTTTTTTCAGTAGAGGTAAGAAAGAGTGGAATCATCGTGGGAAAGATTTCCGCAGAGCACCCTACATTAATTATGCATACAAATATTCCATATAATCCTTCACACACGAACGGCAGTCATGAACAGAACGAGAGTTACAAAATTGTATGCATAATTAATGTAGGTTACCCTGCGGAAATCTTGCCAAGTCCGCTGGTTACACATGACAACTCATCTCAGGGCCTCGTTTGAAGACGGATATTTTGGTGGCTTTATTGGAAGCGCAATGGGTGTCGAGAACGAGAAAGTTTTATTATGTCCGCTAAGCGGTCTCTTGTTAGTTCTTATTAACCGAGCAGGAAGTCTGTAGAGAATCTTGACTGAGATGTACAGACCGAACGCAATGAGTTCTGTACCCACAACAACAGACTTTTTGTAGCTTTGTATGTAAATTGCTCAATGATCTCAGTCATTTCTGTTGCATATTAAATTTATTCCTGTTGTTTCCACCTTACCTTTAAGAGGCATTTCATTTTGGAACCCTCATACAGCAAAATGAAAACTCAAAAAGCAGCATTCGAACATGGGTGTGATAAAAAAATCAAACTTTTACGATGGGAAAGAAGTTATAAAGCAAGATAAGGCAACACGCAACACCGGTGCGACTTGTAGGGTAAAGGAGCATGAGAATGCCTTCAGCGTCGCTGAACTTTTAAGTGACCTGAAAGAAATCAAACAGGAAAAAGTATAAAATTATTGTGTGTCATCTGACCAGTATTTTCAAATAGTATTTTGTTAAAAATGAATTAAACAACTAGCCAGTGAAAGCTCAAAACACCTATTATGCAGAAAAAGGTTTGACAGCTCCGTGTGGGTTATTGTAAAAAAATTCAAACCCCAACTGAATGACAATGGTGACAAGATTTTCCTTTCTAAATCCTAGCTCCTGCTTGGATATCCTTACCAGTAACCTCGCCTACCCCTCCTTATGCCTGAATTTTCATAATTGTTTGAGCGTGCAAGTTAATATCGCCTTGTTATTTGGCTAATTGTCCAAGAAGTTTACAGAACTTTTAATAAAAATAATGAGATAAGAATGAAATATAATCAAAGGTTTAGAAATACATAAGCAAGTAAACGATAAGATTGAACGACGTTTCGGAGTCATCATGACACCATTTTCAAGTTCAAAAAATGAAAAGAATAAACTATCAGAAAATGTTCACTTGAGATTACCATTTTAAAGTATGCAAAGTCACGCAAATAGTTTGGCTCGGATTGAGTCTGATTGGACATTTAGAGATGGTGATAATTCTCTGAGTAGAAGCATTTCATGCACTAAACAATCACACACTTATTTTTGCACTTCTTGAGGACATGAAACTGTTTGTCAAGGTCTTTCGGGACAATACAGTGTTTGTCTCTATAGTGCTTGCCAGTGGAAGATGATTTGTTGTTGTGCTCGCCCACGTGAAGGTGCAAATGCCTCAGTGTATATCCTACATAACTTGCATCCAATGTGACTTGTTTGACACAGTACATTGTATTAAAAGACAATGTTAAATATTGTTGTTTTTTTTGTTTTGCAATTGATAATGACACCTTCGTTGTGAGTAGTAGCATGTGGCAATTATTTAATAGCAAAGGATCTCAATGGAGGTTTAGGCTGTTTGAATAAAATCTGTTTAATCTTGTGTAGTTTCTTGGATCGAAAGGCCACATCAACTACCTCCATTGTACATGTCGAGGTGCTTGTAAAAAAAATAAAACCTTTTACACAACATGGTATAATAACAGTAGAGAAGCTAAACTCCTGCTAAATCTTTGCATGGGGAAGTGAAGTCAAGAATGGAGTAGACTGTCCACAGCTTCTCTAATTTTCAACGCAAAAAGAGCGAAAAGAGCGTAAGTGTGAGCACGAAGCGGGGTTGGAGGGGGGCGCGTATTTTTCGATCGATGAACGTGCGGTGAGAACGAAAACGGCGAGGGAATTGGACGCTAGCGGAAAGCACTCGCGCTCCTTTCGCCCTTTTTGCGTTGAAAAAATAGAGGCTGTGGACAGTCTAAGAATGAAGAATGTCCTACCCTTGCATATACCTAAACTTGGGACATCCCTACCCTTTTATATACCTGAAGTCTGAAAAAGGTACACCTTTCAGGCAGAGCCGCCTCGCGCGTAAAGGCCATTATAGGGAGTACCCCCTCCCCCCGGGGGTGTCTGTTACTAGGTATTTTGCTATATTTGAGCTCATGTATTTCTTTGTTTCCCTTAAATTTATTATTATTTTTTGTTTATTTATTTTGCCTGTCTTTGCTTCTCGTGGTTTTATGAAGAGTTTAGAAATATATTCTCACCAGGCCAATTGCCAATTGGACCCAGATGCACTAAGATATGGGAGAATCCGCCTGAGGCTTTGCGAGTAGACAGTTCATGAGAAAATATATTCCATCGCTGCGGGGAGGAGGGTGGGGCGAAATCTCCTAGAAGGGTACCGGGACCTAAACTTCACTGAAACTGGCTGAATGATCAAGCAGGCTGCTCTTAAATAGAAGGGTGAGGTCTGTGGGAATGCCTTGTACTCCTCTGGGTCACGCTTGGAATTTAAGGTAGTGCGTCGTGGTAAATTTTGGCTTTTGTGCATGTTTTCCCTACTGGGAATAGCTTTTGATCGTTCCATTCCTATGTTTCATTAGTCCTGTCCTCGGTTTCGTGTTGTTTCCGTAAGTTGTGGCGAGTATACTGGGCTCTAGTACTTTAATGGCCGCTTTCTGATCGATCGCGCCGAAGTCCTGCAGTTTACTAATAGACTGTTTTCAATGTTTTGCTTAAGTAGAGGTAAGAACAATTGCAAATATTGTGTTTAAGGGACCGTTGAGTTAGTTTGCGATGAGTCCATGCCTTATGGAGTTGAAAAACAAAACAAAATCTTTTCTGAATCATGCTTTGAAACATTAGCTAGCCTGCGAATACTCCCGCTACTACTAGTCCATCAAAGGGTTATTCCCAGCATTAAACTTGCTGGTACCCATGTATACACATAGTTAAAGAGAGGCACTTTGAAATGAAAGTGTCTTACCCAGGAACACAACGCATTGATCCTGGCCAGTGCTAGGCCACCGCGATTAAATACGTTTTTTCCACGTTTTTGCTTGTTTACAAGCTAAAATAGTAGAATAGGGGTTATGTGGACAAAACTTGGAACCACATATTTGTAAACTCTCAAGGGACTTTTGTAATTTCTCAAGGGACTGTTTTAATTTCTCAAGGGATTACTTTCCGCTGTGGGTGATCACTTGCGATCTCGTGGAAAAAACGTGACTTGTCACATTTACAAACGTTATATAACAATTTTAAAAGTGACATGTTAGCTTTCTTATCTCAACGCACGTGTGTCTGAAAGGCAATCTATAAAAAACGTCGCACAAACAATGGATTGCGTAACTAAAACACGAATAAATAATCACTAGCACTTACATCGTTTAAAACTTACAAACGTCAAAAATAAACAATACCAAAAAACTCACTCTTTTCAAAGATATTATTGAAGTTAAAACAAATGCAAGAGATGGGGGCTTCTTTTAGCTTAGGAGCGGTTAAAAATTAGGCCAAATTTGGTCGCTACATGCAAGCGCCATTCTATTTCGTCATCAGCCTAGGTCGTTAGGGATGTTGCATGAATCGGCTTTACAACATGCGATCATATCTACGCAGCTCGAGTGGAATTTCAGTCAAAGACAGCAAAATTCTGACTAATTATTAAAAACGTTGCAGCGCGCAAACGAGATACATCGGATATTTTTCCGCAAATTTTATAAACTTTGCATGCAGTTTTTGTATATCGATTCAATAGAGAAAATGTTCTGGAGATGGAGTGTTTATTTCTTGTTGAAGATGTTTAGTATGAAAGAAAGGGGAATTAGTCGTTAATTGCGATAATCGAAATAAATATTAATTGCTCGCGTGAGCAATGCCTACCTTTAGTTTACAACTGGCGTTTATTCTGGGCTTTAATGTGTTTACTAAACAGCTTTAATTGTATCGCATTCTTACAGGCAATTTGTAACGTGCATAAGATACCCCCACCCGCTTTCCTTGATTGTGCGAGGGTGAAGTAAACTAAACGTTGCCATCCAACGCAATCTTTTTTATTTCAAGCCATCCTTTTTTTTTCTTTCCAATGTATTGTTCCCTCTGTGGAGTCTTTTTAACTGTTAATAAATTCAAGGTTGCCTTTGATCTGAAGGCAGTTTTATACCATACAAAAAACTGACTTAATTAATGGTCACATGGCTCCTTTAACTTAATTATATAAACCATCGACTAACGTATCTTTGACTGCCAGCTTCGAGGAATTATCCTAAGCCGAATCGTCATAACGCGATAATGCTGAACATTCGCACATTCATTCGGTTCAGGTCAACTTTTCTTGAAACAACCATATACAATTAACTTTTATCAAGAAATAATGTGCCTCTGCGTTATACAGTGAACAGACAGACCTTGAAATAGTTTGAGTTTAGCTCTTAATGATCCTTAAACCAACAAGAAGAAATGCACACACTAAATGAAGTATTATGTTAGCAGTTTTTTATTGGCATCATTACAATGAAATGAAATAGCGTTGCTCTTGTTGATTCTTGGCTTTTCCTCCGCGAGACCTAACAACTTTGAACAGCATCATTCCTTCCAAAAATGAATAAAGTTTATCCTGCAACGATAGAGAAAAAATGAAGTATTATCAGAAAAGTCAATGGGTAACTTCGGCAAAAAGATATAAAAAGATATAAAAGGCACTTTTTTCTTTCACTTTCATTCATTTCTGAATTAAAAACAGAAGATTTCAACCTAACTACCCCTGCAGATCACTTTTTTGTGCATAATGCAATTAACAGCTTACGTTTCTACAAGGCTATTTACATGCAGTAGAACCACGTTCATCCTCATTCCTTATTATTGAAGACTCACCATACAAGGATCGGATCCCATTGATGTCATCCTGGTGCAGTGTAGGAGCCCCTGTACTCGCTGTGGGCCACATGACAGAGCCCTTGACGTCAGAGTGTTCCAGACCCAACGCATGGCCGATCTCATGTACAGCTACAAAGAGCAGTGATCGGGAATTCTTTTCCCAAAACCACCACCCAGACGATTTACCGGTTTCAGTGTAACGCTCTTCGTCGTCGAAATGAATTCGTCCATCAGTAGGAAAGTAAGCATGGGCTAGGACTTTTCCTACTCCATCGAATGGATAGGCGCATTGTCTTTCACCAGTTACACCAGCATGGGTCCTTCTGCCAAAGCTAAAATAAAAATGAACATTTTTACGACAAACCTCTGAAATGTGCATTACCGATGACATGTACTTGCCAAGAGTTCATGGTCAAATTAAAGCAAAAATTGTATTTTTGGGGATATGGTAATATTAAAAACACCACCAAAAATCAAATTGCTTAAGTATTGTCTTCTTGTCACACAAACTTTAATTACGTAAACACAAGGTTTTTTATAGTCTAATTAAACTACTTATCTCATCTCATCTCATCTCATCTCATCTCATCTCATCTCATCTCATCTCATCTCATCTCATCTCATTCATTCATCTCATCCATACATCTCATCTCATCTCATCTCATCTCATCGCATCTCATCGCATCTCATCGCATCTCATCTCATCTCATCTCATCTCATCAATCATCTCATCTCATCTCATCTCATCTCATCTCATCTCATCGCATCTCATCTCATCTCATCTCATCTCATCTCATCACATCTCATCATCTCATCTCATCTCATCTCATCTCATCTCATCTCATCTCATCTCATCTCATTTCATCTCATCTCATCTCATTTCATCTCATCTCATCTCATCTAATCTCATCTAATCTCATCTCATCTCATCTCATCTCATCTCATCTCATCTCTTTTCATCTCATCTCTTCTCATCTCATCTCATCTCATCTCATTTCATCTTGTCTCATCTCATCTCATCTCATCTCATCTCATCTTATCGTCTTACCTGATTCTAAAGTCAGCTTTGCTAAGATCGTCAGTCTTGGAAAACTGCAGCCGTGGCGCCACGTCACTCCAGTATTTAAAAGCTCTGGCCATAATCCTTGCTTGATCAGCATGTGACATATCATCCCCATAAGTCATATAATACTTTAGAGTGGTCTTGTACCATTTACCCAAAGTCGCGTATCGCTTTTGGCGTCCTCCGCCGTCCACAACATCCGGGACTCCACAGCGCGGTTTCCTCATCTCGTACAATGTGTCCTCGTCCAGTTCCCCGGTTACAGGCAGACCGAAAAACTTCTGAAAGTTCTTGATTGCTGTGGCAGGGTCATGATTACCTGATCTAGTCGGTGATATGTAATGGTACTGCATAAGATAACCCTGTTGAGTTAAAAGAAACAATTATAAAAACTACCAATGTAAAAGCTTGACATCAACCTTAGATTTTTTTTAACGTAAGTTGATTTTATTGTACGTGACTTGATTGTATATTGCTGTAAGTTGATTTAGTTCTACCTTAATATGAGTTGTTGTCCCTTGAGAACAATTTTTAGCATGTCAACAAAAAAAATATTAAAAATATTTTTCTGTTCAACAGAGTCTCATTCAACATGAGTTGTGCTCAACTAAATCTTATTACGTCCCATAACAGCTTACATAAAAATCAACATTAATTTATAAAATCGTCTAAATTTATGCATTTACCATGGCAAACTGTGTTTCGTCTTCTTCATCCTCCACATCATCACAAAAAGCTGTGCCTGAAAAAAGCAAAAAGAATACCACCCATACGACAAACATGGTTGTCCTTTCCCGTTCTCTAGCAAAAGTTATGTGTCTAACAAAGAATGAAGAAACCCGCTTTTTGATGGGTTGACGTGGAATTTAGCCTATTCACTAACTTAATAAACATGTATTTAGTTGTATTTACTCAGAATCGGTGGAAAGAATAATAAGCCAATTAGTATTCTTTTATCAGTAGTAATCTTAGTGGATGTTCACAAGCAAAAAATATTGAAACCTCAGTTCGTGCGAAATTTCCTGGAGCCATGAATGCCCGGAAATTGTTTTGTCAAAATAAAAGAACATTCATGGAAACTCTTTCTGTGTTTTAGTCGTTTTTCAAATCTTTGTAAAGTCGTCGTTAACATATACCTTTTTTAGCCTTGCATTTAATGTGCATGTATTTTCAACTTTTAGCGAGAAATACGATTATCAAGATTACCAATTGAATTTGTTTAAAAAGTTTCAACTGCAATAGGACGTTATAGAGCGATAAAAAATCTTATTGATTAATAGTTTTTTTTTACAAATAATTAAAAAAAACGTATTTAAGACAAATCAAAACGACGAATATTATAATTTCATGAACTGCCTAAGTCTTCTACAGTTGTATTAAACATTAAAAATGATGCAATGTGTAAGCTAGATAACAGAAGAAAGTTCTTTTTCCTATATTTTAAATTTTAGGGAGCGAGAAAATATAGACAATGCCAATACCATAAACAAAAGAAAACATGTTTATATATAAACTTTGCAGAAGCATTGTCACTGGGACAGAAATTGGCCCCAAAAAATGATTCGCTTAAGTTCTATACTAAGCAGCAACAACTTGAATGAAAGCATTACGTGTAGTCAAGAAGCAAACAATAGCCTTTTTGTATTCTTTTTAGTATTTATTCAGATTGGTTCGAATAAAAGGACATTTTACATCAGATGTAAACTATAATTTAGAACAGGTCTTGTTAAAATTAAAATCAAATACACAATTTGAATCCATCTTCTTGCTTGCAAATGATATTGATAAAAAATGGCCATTTTTCCCCCCTGAAATCGACTCAAAGTGAGATTCGTTTAGTCTTAACCCAAAATAGAAGTTAATACCAATTACCGTGTATTCCAAATGATAACAGGGTTGACATAGAGATCTAATTTACAATTTTGCCACAACCAAGAGTCGGTCAAATTCGGTCCAAATTTACATGTCGTGTTTATACTAAAGCGAAGGGTAGTAAAGACATACAATAGCTCAGTTTTATGTTTTCTTTTAGCTGTTTGTTCAGACTGGTTCGATGAAAAGAAAAGAAGCTATCAAAATGTTTCGTCTGTCAGTTGCTGGAACATGTAACTTAAACATGCACAATACCGCGCGGGAGGATTATTTGAACAGTACAGTTACTCTTGTGCAGGTGTTTAATTTTACAATTATCAAGGGGTTTTTAAAATTGATTTTTTGTTATTTAACACAATCCTACCACACAATATTATTGGATTTTAGCACTTACAATGCAAAATGTTGAAAGTATATATTGATGCCTTGATTCCCTTTTAAATCAAGTTAACGTTTAGACATTTTAATGCCTAGATATTTAAAAAAATATCTACATTTCTATTCTTTAAGACAACTATTTCTGTGTTTGTAAGTTTGCGATGATTTACACAGGGTAAGGCTTTTTGGATTTATTTTTTTGTGGGGGGAGGGGGGGGGGGGAGACAAATAAGTCGCAAGTTTAAAAAAGACCGTGCAAAGTTACAGTTTATTAATATGTTTCGGATGTTCAACATCCATCGTTAGTTACAAAGACGCAAAAAGAGCATATATTTAGCGTCAGAAACATGAATACATACAAAAGGTAACTACAGTATGAAATGTTGTACTTACAAAAGTCACAAAAATCAATAACCAATTAAATGTACCTACAATAAGGTAGGAATAGCAGAAAGAAAACAGTAAATGTAATTTTCTTGCTAGAAATTGTTATCATTCTGTGTGAGTAGCTTCCTTGATCTTTAGTTGTTATAAAGGGCCGAAAGTCGATTCAACGATTAAAAAATCCTTGGGGCCTGTTTATGAAGAAAAGTCTTCCCTTTTAGACTGGTTACCATACTTGTCAAACACCCCCGAACGATATTACTTTTCATCCATTTGTTCGTAAAGAGCTGGGAACCATTTAAAGATTTTTGCTTGGTGTAAAACGTTTCTCGCATAAATGTTCCGCGGCTCGGGAGAAAGGGTAATCTTCCTACCGAGACTACTTTTCTTGATATAAACTGGCCTTTAGAAGAAATATGGCGGAAATTAAAAAAAAATTATCATGGCTTATAATGCGTGATTGTCGACCATCCTCGATACTAACAAACAATAACTAAACTAATTTAAATTTTTAAATCCTGACAAAGCGTTTGGACTAAAATTGCTGCTTTCGTTTTGTCGAATTTTGCCAGCCAAGTATTTTTCTGGTGTATGTATACACACTGTACGCTTATGCTTGTAAAAACTTCGCCTTGATATTTAAACGTGGTAGTCGCCAATTATTCTATTGCATTGTTATCATCCATCAACCTCAGATCACTCAAAACGATTCTCCTTAATTCTTGTGACATGAACTTCATCTTTTTTCAATATGGTTTGAATCACAATGATGGTTATATTCGTCCTACACTGACAATATTTTAATGGGACTCTTCCTCGCACAATATATTAACTAATGCACAACCCAAAAGCATTCAAACAAATTCAATTTTAGGACAAACCTTTGAAAAAAAAACCTTTTCCCCCCCTCCCTTTGTTTCTAAGAAAGCTACCTCGAAGAAAGCAAACCGAAACTGAGATCATTTTATCTTTCTAAACAATAGAATAAATGTAAGGTATAGTTTTTTTTTTTTTGTATCACGGTACCCAAATTCGCCCAATTCGACATTAGGTATTCTCTAGGTTTTTCTTCTGCCTTGATGTCCTGTAGTATCAAGTTACTGCCTTGATATTGCCTGATTCTCAGCCGAATCTGGGTAAGACGAATTTCGAATCGTACCTTTTTGGTATGCTAGCGCCCCGGCGGCATGTCAGGCGAGTTTGGCCTAGCCAGTCGAGGTAAAATAAACATAACGAGACCAAATGGGCCTGATATGCCATTAAAGGTTAAGTGTACCAAAAAGTTAGATTAGATACAATAATCACTTTCTCATCCTTTAGAACTGGAGGGCTATCTTGAGACGTCCGAGGTTTTAATCTTTAACCGACGGAGAACCTGTATCCAAAAGAACAATGAGAATTTTTTTAAAAAAATGAATTGTAGAATTAAGTACATACATGTATCTCATAAATAATGTGTCACAATGCTATTCTGAGCAAACAAACTTCTTCAAACATAAAGAGAGCAGCATTTAAAGTAAAGGGCAGAAACGATCTAAAGAAACGACTAAGCATTATATAAATCCAGGGTAACGTCTCTCATTGGTTCTTTTCTGCGAGGGAACGAAGCGTAACCGAGCAATCATTCTAAAAATTCGCTGGTTTGGTGCTCCTGTAAACTCAGCAGCATTGCATTACGTTACGTTAATTACAGGTCGAATTGTTGTTTCTAAAGAATGGAGGAAAACCGGAGAACCCGCAGAAAAACTCTCTGAGCAAGACGATAAAAAACAACAACAAACGCAGCCCAGCACATATGGCACCGGGCCGGAATCGAACCCGTCCCACATCGGTGGAAGGTGAGCGCCATCACCACTGCACTAACCCTGCTCCCCATGACGGAGTGTTGATGGAGTGGTCAATTAAGATAATGGTATGTTTTATATTTTTTTTTAATCAAAACTTACCATACAATGAGTTAATCGCGTCAATATCATCCTGGTCCAGTACTGGTTTTCCATTCCTTGCTAGCGGCCACATGACTGAATCCTTAACATCGGAGTGCTTCAGTCCTAAAGCATGACCAATCTCATGAACAGCTGTGTAGAGAAAGCCACGAGACTGCCAGCTATTCCACCACCATCCTTTGACTGTCCCACCAAACTCTGTGTAGTACTCGTCATCGTCGAAATGAATGCGTCCTTTAGTAGGGTAATACGCATGCGCTATCACTCCCCCAGGCCCATCAAAAGCATAAGGACATGGCTGTTCGCCTGGAACGCCATTGTGCTTTCTTTTGCCAAAGCTGAAAAAAAAAATTATGTATGGCTTTTGCGTGATTGGAGACCTCGAATACCTCTTGGTTCGTAAACACGCAAAAAAATAACTTTGGTCAACATCAAGTGAGGGCTGAACTGTGGTCAAACTCAATTTAAAATCCATCTTAATTTTTTCTCGCGCGCGATTGTTCTTTGGCCAACATCCAACATGTTAACCTTAATTGTGGTCAAACCTACTTTGAATCCATCTTAACTTTTCTCGCGCGAGATTGGTCTAAACACGTCACGTGACACTGCTAAAATTGGCGAATATCATATGGTATCCCTCTAGTGCGAGACGCGGTGTTCTAATGGTCAGCGCGCTGTACTCCGGATCGGAGTGGTCCATTCAACCGGAGAAATACTGTTCCATTTGCCACGCGGAATACCCGAAATCTCTAACCGGTATTTTTGGTCCTATGGAAAGCGCCACGTATCTACTACTTGGTTCAGGAAATCGTACATATTCTAGAAATGTTAAGAACAATGAGTTTAATAAAAGACTTAAAATATAATAATAAAAAGGGAACCATGAATAATTAAACAACCTAACCTGACCTGATTCTAATGTCGGTTTTGTTGTAGTTGTAAGTTCTTCTAAACTTCAATGTTGGTGCCGCGTCACTCCAGTATTTAAAAGCCCTGGCGACAATTCTCGACTGATCTTTCTTTTTTAAATCGTCCCCATAAGACAAATAATAAGTAAGATTTGTTTTACTCCATTGGCTATATGTTGAGTAACGTCTCACACGCATTCCATCGCCGCCCACATCCGGGTCGCCACAGCGTGGTTTCTTCATCTCTTGCAAGGTGTCATCATCTAGTTCACCGGTGACAGAAAGGCCAAAGAACTTTTGAAAGTGCTCTATTGCTTCTGTAGTGTTTCGCTTGCTGGAGTTGTCGGATGGTAGGTATTGAAACTGTTCTAAATAATGCTGTTAGAAAAAACAAAAGGTCTGAATTGCTGCAAAGGACTTTCTATCATGATAATAATAAAACGATTTTAAGCTGATCTAAAAATTTAAAAGATGTTACAAAACGGAAACGAAAAACTAGATTTTCGGCAACCCTTTGTTGCCTTCATCAGAGTTAATCGGGACACTTCATGCATAATGCATTTTTGTATGCTGATAGGTCTCCATGGATGTTCCCAAGGTTAAATCAACCTTAGGGAAAATGTACATGATCGTTTACAAAATTAATCATTGTCCCGGTTAGAATGTAACGCTTCTATCCAGAACATTAATTTTGTAAACGAGCATGTATTCTTTAAGTCTATTTATCTTGGGAACATCCTTGGTGACTGACGGTACATGAAAACTCACTATGCATGAAGTGACCTGATAAAGGCAACAGAGAGTTGCCGAAAGTTTTCTTTTACGCTTTTGACATCTCTTAAATTTTTAGATCAGCTACAAATCGTTTCTTTAGTATCATGTTCAATACTAATCGCCCAAAATAAAAACTTTCTATCAACAGTAAACTTTCTAATACTCCTTAATGCATTTATTTCTATTTATGATTCAGCGCTCCACTCCGAATTTACACAAAATTTGCACTCCGATGTCCAAAAGCGTAACGGGTAGCTATCATTCTCAGCGCAATATGTTCTTGTAAGATCGTGGAAAAATCTTAAAAATTTCAACATCATTACAATACATTGCAAAAAGTTATCGATGCACATTATACTGGCAAACAAAAATATTTCTCTTTATTATTGTTCAAAATTCGAACTAGAAATTACGCGGTACAAAAGCTTTGCACATTTGAAAGAAGCCGGATTCAATTCGACTTATGACATTCTGATGTGAAAATTCTGATGGTTTCAAGATGCCAAATTGTGATATTTGTACAATCTTAAACCATATCACGGAAGAAAGTAATTAAGCCTTAATGATCTTGAGCATGATTCTTCGAGCATGATATTTCATGATTCTTCTGGAAAGATATTTGAAAATTGCAACGAGTGTATCTGCACCGCGAAATGAAGGGAAAAGTGTAGTTATGCTACGAGCCTGATCGCGTTAATCAGTATAATTACTGGACGAGACGCTTATGCTTAGCTTTATAATAATATTATAGTAAGTTTCAATGCATGATATCCGGCTCAGTTGTTTGCTCAGAAAGAACTTTTTGTAAACGATAACCAACAACAAATCATCTTTAGTGATACCCCTTCATCACTTCACTTACAATCTTTAATACCGTACATTTCTTTTGATTCAAATTGGAAACAGAACTTCTAGTTGACGATTTTCCCATTTCTCGTCAACTGACTTGTTGCCAATAGGTTGACATTGCAAGGAGAAATTCGATTTTGGTCAATCTTGGTGAGACTCGAAGTCACGTTGTAAATTACTATTATCTCTCCTAATTATAAATCTCAATGATTAATCTGTAAACCTACCGTAGCAAATTCTCTGTCGTCTTCCTCGACTTCAACTTCACATACGATTCCATTTATTAAGAGCAACGAGACAAATGGAAGGAAGAGAAACATGGCCGACGGTTTCTCAGTGTATAAATAAAATATCCTGAATGAAATATGCTTTTGTATGAAATCAATTTTTTGATATTGTATGTATTTGCAATCTGTAGTCATGCAGCCAAACACAAGAGTCACTTTCCAGATATGGACCTGATCAGGAAAGGATATAGTGTTTATGGTATTGTTCGTTTAGTTGAACCTTCAAGTTCGATTCGAAATTTGCACGTGCGAACTGAATGCCTGTTGTGCAGAACAAGTAGCTGCGTACATATTTCAAAATAATTGAAAAGGCAAATTGGCTTTTTTTTCTTTCTAGAAAAGGTTACAAGGTGGAAAAGGTGGGCATGTCGCAGCCTAGTTAAAGTTATGCTTTCAATGGGCTTTTCTTTAATCACAATATTAGACTATTGATTTTAGCGATAAAGACCGATTATTCTTTCTTTCACGATAAAAGAAAGTAACAAAAAAGGTCGTCAGGATTTACAAACGTACATCGTGTTTAGACTAACTTTCAAGGCTTAAGTTCTGATTCTCCGTAGTAAATAACGACGTGAAATCCAGAAGAGCATTAAACAAGTTCAATATTTGCCCAGAATTTAGGAAATGCGTTTTACAATAACACATTGGAATATCTTTAATTTGGAACAGCTAAGTTTACATGAATTATTAAACTTGAATTATAAAAGCAAAACACTTAATGTTTCCGAAAATAACAGCAAATGTATCCGCTGGTAGAAGATGTAACATTTGAAGCACATGTGCACAAAATGACATATTATAGATATTGTTATATTAGAACAAGCAAATTTGTGCAAAATTTTTGATATGTCGGTAAACAGTGTAATCGCGATTCTCGAACTCTCGATTTCTCAAACCCGTTTTTGTTTTCCTTGGACTTTCGAGTAATCGGTATTCCATGTTAATAATGGCCATATGCGACAGAATCTCATAACCTTTTTTTGCAAGGGGTACATTTTTGCCGTTTTTACACGATGCGAGATACTTTGAAAACATCTTTAAATTCTTCGATGGTCAACCACTTTTGGGTAATGTCATATTGGATCACAAATTCATGATCAACAACAGTCCATTGAGAGGTTTTTAAATAGCACCTCTTCTGCCTGAAACTAATATAAGAAAAAAAGAGAAGAAAGGACAGCACAAAAACCAGCGACCCTTCGAAAGTCGCGTCAAAATTTGTGATCATTCATAAAATCAGGGATGCGTTGGGTTTTGTTAGTACTGTTCAGTTGTGCAGAAGTTTTTTGAAAATATACATGGCACTTTTTTGCCGGAAAAGTGCAGTATTAGAATTTTTTAATTCTTTCATGCTCCATGTCGACGCATGCTTTGTAAAACAATTAAAACGCTTACTAAACCAATCCATTGTTCTCAGTTTTCAAAAGGCGAAATAAAAATGTACAAATTGCCCCTAGAAAAATGCTACATCATACGTTAATTGCATTTGGAGGTGGTACAATTTTATTTTTAAATTTGCACGTTTACAGTAATTAGCCTGTACTGTAAACGTGCATTATAAATAATAGCTCCTCTTCAGGTAAGGTGGTGGAAAGGAACTATTGGAGATGCAGTTTGGAAATAAAAATGAAAACATTCCAACGACAACGACCCAGTTTTTTTAAGGCTGCATTATTTATAAAACTGTCTTTGACTTAAGCTAGAATCCTTAAAACTCATGCTCCCAATCGTGAATGGATAAAAACAAAACAAAAAAAATAGTTAGTGGAATCACGTACAGAGTTTGCATTTCAGTAGAATCCTACGCAGTTTCTCGAGCTTTGGAGGGAAGAGAAAATTAGTTGAGAAATCGAAAGTAAAATTGCAATGTTCGCGTATGCAATTCTTAAGCATAGAAAAACGACTCGCGAAATCCAGGGTAATAAAGATCTTGATTCCACTCCTCTTCCACTTATTATTTATTTTCTGTTTCTTTTTTTGACAACAATACGATACTTTATTTAAAAGATGAAATGTAAACGTGGGAAATATTTCTTTCGTTTAGCGTTTTATTCATCTAATCAATATAGACTGCCAGTAAAATGCTAAATATTTGAACACCATCTTTCTGACGCAAACATGCTTTCAGATATGTAGCTTTTATTTCTTTCATTCCGTTTCACTTTTAAAATAATAACAAAGATAACATTGACAGTTATTATCTGTGTACACTGCAGACAGCCTAGAGGCTTGAAAGCACATCATAACCAATCTGTAAAAAAGGAAAAAAAACATTGCAAAATTGTTGTTTAGTTGTGACTTTTTGTTGAAGCAAATATACGGAAAACACGTGAAAACGGAATCTTCAGCAGCAGCGCCATTAACAACAACAGCAGCACTGAACCGATCGCAGCAACACAACAGCGGTTTTACATGAATAGAGTATTCCAGATGTTTTTATCTTTTATATACTAAAAATCTAAGAAAAACGTGAGCCAAAAAATAAAGCATACATAAATAACGAAAGAAAACCGAATCTTATGTCATTATCCGTTAAAGTGACTGTGTCACGGATTTAATTAAGGCACGGGACATGACCATAAAAGTCGGTGAAATATTAAAATAAACCCGTAAAACTGTGAAGGAACATTTCAATAACATAGCAAATACGAAAGAAGGTACGGATTGCCAAAAGTGGATTGCGATTTGGACTTTTGAAATGTTATTGGGCTGAAAAGTTTTCAAAGTAACTTTAAATTATATAAAGTCTGGGAGATACATTTGAATGCATTGGATTGGAAGCTTTTGTTTTGTTATTTAGATTTTTTTAGAAGTACCGTATTTACTCAAAAAAGCGCCGCCCCGAATAAGCGCCGCATTTGGGACAAAAAAGTTAATAAGCGCCGCCCCAAATAAGCGCCGCAGTCCCGATGCGGTGCTTATTCGAGGAATTCCGTTTATCTAAAAACAGCACTACAAAGCAACTCTTAAACAAACTTGGACATTTTTTTCCATAAGAAAAGATGTCTTGCAGTTCAAAGTGATCGTTCTACTGCTCGCCCATTAGTCTTTCTATCCAGAATTCTTACAATACGTAGTTCTGTAATGTTGTGAAGGTATCGATCTTTGCCAGGACGGCTAGTGCCACTTCTCTCTTCCGCAAGAGACGAATGCTGACAATCAAAAGAAGCTATTTTCAATAACTGTAAAAGATTAGATTCTTTGTGGCGTCCAAATTTTAAATAAGCGCCGCCCTCAAATAAGCGCCGCCCTCGAATAAGCTCCGCACTTGAGGCGCGAAAAATTTAATAAGCGCCGTGGCGCTTATTCGAGTAAATATGGTAATTTATTTGTAAACATTTAGTTTCATAGCAAGTATTTGGCAATACTTTATAAAGTAAATTTAACTCAGGGGTGGCACAGTCCTTTTAGGTTTTATGATTATATATACATACACTGCACATGCCATATCCAACTTTCGATGCCCTAGTGAAACAGGTATCTTATTCCAGCAATGTCCTCTGCAGACAGCTTCGGGATACCTCGTTTGGGTTCAGGCCACATAACCGAGTCCTTTCGAGTAGAATGGTGCAAACCCAAGGCGTGGCCGATTTCATGTACGGCGTTGTAAAGCAGCCCTTGAGATTTGTTCCAGAAGCTTCCTTTCTCTGTGAAGTACTCATCATCATCAAAATGAATTCGTCCATCGCGTGGTGGGAACGAATGGGCTACCATGCCACCTTTTCCGTCAAAAACAGTGGTGCACAGTGGCTCATATGGCGTTCCAGAATGCCTTGTCTTGCCAAAACTAATGAAAAAATTATGAAAAAACACGTTAAGTAGGAAAATAAACAATAAATAAAACAAACAGGGAAATAAAATGGAAACAAACAAATCAACAAAAAACAAACTAACGAAAAAATATCGTGCAAGTCCACTGATGTATCTTTTAGGCGAAAGGACTGAAATAACTAATATCTTCTATACCCTGTTTTTAACGAGGACGCAGAATTTGCTCCCACGGACCCCAGAACCTTTTACATTTTTTTAAGCAAAGGTCTCCAGTTTTGCCCAGGAATGCACGTTAGTATTTTTTACAAAGTACTTCATTTCCTACTGGGCGTTTAGGCATTTTCATACACTTCATATTTAATAAATTGTGTGTGTTATTAATAAGGACACTTTGAGATGCCTTTTATGATGAAGCTGAATCTTATTAACTTGCATTTCTGGACATATCATCATCATCATCATGTTTTTTTTTTACCCCTTGGATTTTAGAGTAGCTTGTTCAGCTACACAGCACGATGGGCAAAGACCAGACCACAACACCGGGGACTCCATGCCCTACTCTTTACTTCCCCTGCTGACCATAACACTGAAGATGCAGGAGACAGGGCCTCCGGTTTATCGTCCTTATCCGAGAAGACTAGAATATCTAACCATTTGCGGATGTCATTGCAAAGGCAGCAAATTCTTCTCAGTTAGTTTAAGACCCTGAGTATCGGTCCTGTCTAGGACTCGAACACAAGAACTCCCGCACGGTAGTCCGGCGCTCTATCAACTGAGCTAACCGGTCCAAACAACACTTCTAAATTCCAACTCAATCTAAATTCCAACCGTGTCTAAATAAAGGTATTTTTTTTTCTAGACTGTTTGGCATACCTTATTTTCAAGTCAGCGTCAGACGTGTACTTGGTCTTAATAAACCTCAGTTTTGGTGCCGCATCACTCCAGTATTTAAGGGCTCTATCAATGATTCTTATCTGCTCGTGTTCTGGCATATCCTCTCCTTGGTAGAAAAAATATTTGAAAGTAGACTGGCGCCATGGTTTGTATGCTGTGTATCGCTTCACTCTTCCCATATCTACATCAGGGACTCCACAGCGAGGTTTCTTCATCTGTTCCAAGGTCTCGTCGTCTAGGTCGCCGGTCACAGCCAGACCAAAGAATTCCTGGAACCTTTTGATCGCCGTTTTCATGTTTTGATTACCAGATCGGGTTGTCGATAGGTAATTGTATTGCTGAAGGTATTTCTATTAAACAAAATAAATAAATTAGGAAGAAGGGTAAGACATCCCACGGTGTTAAAAATATAGACAGTATAAAGTATTTGTCTGAGGTTTTTTTCGCCAGTTACGATATACCTCTTGCTGAACTAAATTGCGTCTACACAAGCATTTTCTTCGGTGGTATTTTGTAACCGAGTGTCGCCCTTTTTCGAGCATTAAGTCAACTTTACACTTTTCAAAGCCTGTACATCTGTGTACGACGTTAAATCTCCTGGGCTTCAAAAAACAACAAGAACAAAAACAAAAAAGGAGATTTAACATAAAATCCGAAAAATTGGAATGTCAACTAGGTGGAATGTGCTAGTTATAATTTTACTGGTGAAAAATGTATCTTATAGTCTAAAGGTATGCTTTTCTTGGGCTCGTAGTTTTAATTGTTATTTATAAGGTTCCGTTTAAAACACATACAAACTAGCAGAGAAGAACATATCTTTAAGTTTTGACGCTGGCCTTCCCTCGCCGCGGAAGATTTACGTAGTTATTAAAAAAATGTAATATATCTTTAGGGGACACTGTCACCAGTTTCACTTAAAAAACTCAAGAGCCTAAAAGCGAAAAACAAGTTAAGTCTGATTTTTTCAACTTTTGTCATTGTGGACTGGAAAAACACTTAAAAATACAAAATGTATTATGGCACCCTTCTTCCTTCAACGACAATTTATTTAAATTGTCTTCTCTATGTACTAGCTGCATTTCATGTACGAGAATACCCATTCGCCAATTTTAGCACTTTTCACCGAAAAACATTTAAATTATTCCCCGTGAAAGTGTCCCTTTAACAAACCTTACCAAAGCAAAATCATTGTCATCGTTTTCTACTTCGCACAATGCGGCGCGAGAGGCGATTACCAAGACGAAAACAACTGGGAAGATCATATCGACTGGTCACTGGAACCTGGTATATGATAACTTGATCTTATTTCAAATTTTATTTCCTTTTAAAAGAAAATGTACTGCAGCTTGTCAAACACAGACTTCGCGGATTCTTTGTATTGAATATAATAGGCTGGACTTGAGAGGCGATTACCAAGACGAAAACAACTGGGAAGATCATATCGACTGGTCACTGGAACCTGGTATATGATAACTTGATCTTATTTCAAATTTTATTTCCTTTTAAAAGAAAATGTACTGCAGCTTGTCAAACACAGACTTCGCGGATTCTTTGTATTGAATATAATAGGCTGGACTTGAAAATTAAAATTATTAAGTAGTTTCATTAAATGAAACTGCTGAAATATTTTGTTGACAATAATGTTGATGTTAAGTTTAGAAACATTTTTGGTATTAAACAATTTGTACGACAAGAATGACAAACTTTGTAAAAAAAATATTAAACAAAACACATTTTATATAACCTTAACTTTATCATTTCACCACAAATAATACATGGCTCTTGAGCACTTCGTATACTTTGAATTTACGTTCTATTTATTGATTATTTTTTTAATATTTCATGCCGGTGCTAGTTTCATGGAGAAATCAAGTGCTTTAGGTTTTATTTTTTTATTGGTCCAGTTGTCCATAAGGTCAATATACAAAGGATATATCTTTACGGGATGTCATTACAAGGTTTTTAATTTCATTATAGGTGGTCTAAAGATCGATAATTTTTACTTTCTTTATCAAACAATGCAATTCATAAAAAATAAGAGGTTTACGAAAATCTTGGTTGCTTTTTATTTTTTATTAAACAATGAATGCGAAGACTCTTAGAATACTTATCGAATGTACATACATTTGATGAGAAGAAAACACTTAAAAAGTAAATTAAATCTCTTATTTTTTTATTAGTTTTAGTCATTTGTTTAATTATCTGAAAGTTCGGTTGGAAATTTATATCACAAACAGAATTTTTTTCAAGAACAATATTATCACTTATTTTTTGTGATATTTTGGATGGAATAAAAATTGATCCTAACCGTTTTATACAACATAAACTTACTAAACTTAACCACAAATATGAAAATTTCTATTTTTATTGTTGTATATGGCCTGAATTTGACCATCAGTACTCTTAATTGAATGATCCTGAACAACCCAAATCTCTACCGTTTTTGTTTGCTTTAGAAAAAAAATTAAATAAGCGCTTTTTCCTTTGCTGGTAATTATTATTTGTTCAGTTTTACAGAAGGGTAAATTGAAAAATTATATACAGTTTTCTAACATTAAATTTCATTATCAACTTTTTTTAGCTACATTATAGAGCGTTCTTGTATTCGATCCACCACATCATAAAACCGATACTGAAAAATTGTGCTGCAAATAATAGATTTTCGAGCATTTCTTATAAAATGACCGTTTTGCTACTTTCTGGATATGGCCATGAAATTTTCTTCAAGTGCTATACTTTGATCAATAAAATGCTGAAAAAGCTTTATATAAAAGATTCTCAAATATTAGTATCTAGCAATTGTTTAGTTGTTCATAAGGTCAATAAAACGATAATGTAAATGGAATTTTTAATATGTTTTTTCTCGGGGTTTTGTAGGGGTAATAGTACAAATACCACAAATTGTGGCGATTGAAGTAGATCTTTTTTTAAGTTAATTTCCTTGGTTATATTATAAAAACATCTGCTGTCACAATATTCTGTTCTGTGTGAATGTGTATTTCGTATGTCTTACGAAGGACGAAACTTATCCATCCTAAATGTGAAGTTATGAAAATATGAGAACCATGTGTTAGCGTGTTGTGAGCGTGCTATCACCTTTGTCAATGTTTTCCCGTGGAGGGTCACATATTTGAACTGCGAAATGAAAAAAAAAAAATAAATGCAAAAAAGATCCTGGCAGTTATTAACGCAACTAAAGCATTTCTGAAAACGAAGCCTGAAATAATCAGGCTTGCTGAGATTCGAACTCTGACCTCTGCGATTCTGGTGCAGCGCTATTACCAACAAGCCAACTGGGAGCTAGTCATTGAATTGGTTCGTAATATACCCAGGAAAGATGAAGATGAAATTATGAATATATGAAAAGCATATATTTGAACTGCGAAATGAAAAAAATGATCGCAAAGCGCATCTTTTTCGAAACTGCTTTAGTTGCGTGTGCGTTATTAACTGCGAGGATCTTCTTTACAATTTCCATCCTAAATGTGTTTAATATACTATATTATACAGTCTGAGAAAAGGCACCACCATTTTTTTTATTTTGGTTTGGCCTTAGTTAATTCAAATGCTGAGTGCAAAAATGTTTCAATGTATAACATATAGAATAGCGACCTTTAAATTTGACTACGAGAACGAGATTTAGTACGTGTACGACTTTGGAATTTCGAGACAGTTCAGCTGACAATTGCATCCCCCAAACTATAACTCTTTCCTGTTGCTTACTAACGCAAAAATTAACGTTAGGGATAAGATTGGTGTGACAAGAGATTATAGGGGGCACACGAATTTGGTTTATAAACTCGTACTGGTACTCAATTTCGTACTCGAAGTGCAATCTAAAGGTCGCTAATACCAACTGCTGGGTAGCAAATGTTTTTTGCAATATTTCTGTATCGTGCTTCATAACAGTTCAGATGTTCGGGAAATAGAGCTGGGGAGAGGGAGAGGGAGAGAAGTACGCTTAAAATAAGTTTATTTGCGTAAAAATGTTCTTTTATCAATGCTTTCGTACAGAAAATCACAATTCAAAGACGCGGATAAACTGAGAGCAATTTCTGTACTAACACCTCAGTAACGAGATCAACCTCCTTCCCAGGGACTACTCCGCTTTCAAGATGGCGGCTGGGTGCGATCAAAACTAGGCGGTTGCCTGCGAGCAGGCTCTCTCTTCGGGACACGCGTGCTCGCTTCGTTCGCGTCGTTGCCCCAGAATGGCTTACGTTGCCCCGAAGAGAGAGCCTGCTCGCGGAGTAAACTGGCGGTTGTAAAATGAACCCTTGAGAGTAAGCATATTTATTGATATGAGTTGTCTTGTAAAAATCGTGATCAATAGGCGATGAACGTCTTCGAGCTGCCAATATGATACATGTATATTATTTCTGCAAAAGTAGCCGTGTAACGAGAAAGGAACATAAGAAAGGGTAGAGGAGCTTGGTTCTCAGGTATTATACTTATTCCAACAAATAATAAAATCACAACTTTTTCATTGAACTACAAGCGTTTTTATTGACATTCAATTTCATCCAGTCTCAGTTCCATTTGGAAAAAAGCTTCATTCTTCGAACTTTGACATCATCAAAGGCATAATCAACCTAAAAATAATAATATTTATCATTTTTAGCGTGAACTGTATTTCTTTATCTTTAAAGTATTTATTAGCAAACTTTAAAGCCTTGCCCCTTTGTAGAGGTAGAAAAAGTAATCATTTGCCCAATTCACCTTCGGTAAGATTCTTTAACACAAAGTCAGGATTTTGCCTTTTTACTTTAATAAATCCTTAGATAAATTGGTGGGTCTTTTCATGATTTTTTTAAACATGTAAACAAATAGTTAATGATAAATTGTCCTACCCTTTTCTATATTCAAAATCGTGAGCCAATTAATATTCCTCTTGCCCGAACAGTAAATCCACTCTACGTCCAATAACGGAAGAATCCATTCCCTTCAGGGTAATTTTCTGTTACACTATTTTTTAGTGGCTTACATAATTCACGAATGGCATGATACATACCGTATAAAGACCTGATACGGGCAATGTCGTCTGACTGCAACACAGGTCTACCATATTCAGAGGCCGGCCACATCACTGAACCCTTTACGTTTGAGTGAGTGAGTCACTCATCACTAACGCATGACCGATCTCATGGACAGCAACATGAATCAAGCTTTGTTTACCCCAAAAGGCTGAACCAGTCTCTGAAAATTTCTCATCATCATCGAAGTGAAGTCGGCCATCTTCTGGATAAAAAGCGTGTGCTAGAACGTTGCCTTTGCCATCAAATTTTGAATTACACCGACCTTCCCCAGAGACACCAGCGTGACTTCCTTTGCCAAAACTGAAAGAGAGAGGCTTCTAGCTTAAAATGATAATCGCAAATAAAATAAATGTATTTAATTTAACTTGAAACAATAATTTTTGTGTATCTTTGAGTTACATCGAAATAAGGTCCTTTTAGACACACCATTGTATGATTTAAGATACCCCACTTTGACTCCCTCCCTTCTTTCGTCCAAACACACTCCCTATCGAATCCTTCACATACACAAATTAACATAACACAAAACCTGATTTTCAATTCAGCATCAGAGACTGAGTATGTCCTGGAAATCCTCAGTTTTGGTGCCACATCACTCCACATTTTGAATGCCTCGGCAAATATTCTGTCCTGTTTGCTGTGTGACAAATCCTCGCCATAAGACAAATAGTATTTGAGATTTGTTTTGCTCCATTTTGGCCCACGGTTTGTTTTATATCGTTTAGCGCGTATGCGCTCGCCATTGAAACCAACATCCGGGACTCCACATCGTGGTTTCCTCATCTCGTAAAGTGTCTCTTCGTCCAGTCGTCCAGTAACAGGTAAACCGAAGAATTTCTGGAATCTTTTTATTGCGGTTGTCATGTCATGGTTCCCTGCTCGGGTTTGAGAGATGTAGTTGTAGTCTGTGAGATATTTCTTTAAACGAAACAACAGAAAAAGAATGTACCTTAATACATGAGGTACGCGGTACGCATATTTCACGACACTTAATTAAATTTCGCGATTTTGCAAAAATTTTCATATTTTGAATCACTTTCATTTCGCGTTTTTGAGTAAGACACAATTTAATACATTTCCTTGGCAATATTATCTAACATACCCTTGAATTAAATAAAACGACTTCACCAAAGGAACAAAAACAAAAACGCAAGGGCGGAACTAAATCTCGGCAATAGCAACAACAGAGCAGTTCTCACATTGTCTATAAGTAGGACGTGCTTGTACTTGAGTTTTTGTTCTTGAGTCAATTGACGGCAACATCCATTTCAATTAAAATTCCTTCCTTCGGTGGTACTAAACTTATTCTTTCTTATTTCATAATGTGAGTCACTTAATTTTCGCTTCACGTAATGTTCGCACCACTTATTGTTCGCGTCCCTTTAATTTCGCGCTTTTTTTGGAATGGCGAAATTAACGTGTCGCGAAAATTTCATGCAATAAGGTATAACGTTCAATCCAAACAATACAAGAATTGAACCTAAAGAAAGTTGTTTTCGCGCTGTGACAACCTTTCTTTACTTGGAAAATTTTTAAGAAGGGAATTGTTGTATAATATGTTAAAAAGTATTATTTTGTTAAAGTCATTTTAAAGGACTATTCAAGATTATATGCAGTGCTTACGCCATCTGACATTACTTATAATTAACTCAACTACAGTAAAAAGGTTCCTTTGGAAATTGCTCAACATTTTTTGGCAGACTAAAAATCCGAATTAATGCCGCTTATGTCGATAGTATTTTTCTAAGGGGTAAATCAGGTCATACCATTGCGAAATCTTCATCACTTTCTTCTTCCTCGCAAGCAGCCCCATGGAAAACTAGCAAAGACACGAAAATCACCGGGAGAAACATGTTGATCCGTTTGTCTCTTACGAGCAAATCATGTGTTAAAATTGCAGGCATGTAGTTCTTTTATTTTGAAAAACACTTTAGCAGCTGCTCGCTTGTAAAACAGGCTGCTTAAACATAACTCAATGAGAAGCAAATAAAGCTCGTTTATATATATCGTTTGTTTTAATTGGTATTTACCCTTGGTCGGTTATTTTAACTAAGTGAGTAAACAGTAATTTTGCAAAGTTGTCACGAAAAAGGCAGACGTTTTGAACAACTATTTTCCATAAAATTTGTGAAGAGTTATTATGCGAAAAATAGGAAGAGAACAAGACTAGAACTCGCTGTCAATCTGCCTGCGCTTCGATTATAGGTGTGGGAAGCAGTTAGGATATTTAGGGAGAGGGAATGGGGAGGGTAGAATAAGAAGAAGAATAAGAACTTTAATAGTAAACTCCCCCACAGGGCTTTTCAGTAACTATTTACAATAAAAAATAAAAACTACTTATCTCTAATATTTACAAATAAAATTGAAATTAAATAAAATAATGATTAAAAGTTTAAAAGAAGATGATTCCTAAGGTTTGTTTTAAAAGCGAACAGAGATTTAGCGTTTTTGATTTTAATATCAAGGCTGTTCCATAGGTTTACGGCTCTGTATGTGAATGTTCTTTGGCCTGCTGCGGTCTTGAACAGAGAAAAAGTGTAGTGGTCTATAAAGTAAAAACTTTTTTACGAATGGTATCCCATTAGCCTTATAGGATGGTATTTTAGAGGGGCCTTTCCCCTTTTGTGGTTGTATAGTGGTTTTCTGTAGAATGTGGTTACGGTTATCTAAATTAAAATAAGAAAATTCAAGAATGAATGATATCCATGCCCTCCACCTAGCGATGCAATATTATTTTGTGGTAATTGCAAAACCAAGTTCGCTTCGATGGAACTTTTTTAAAATAAAATCATGTGCAAAGTTATTCCAATAATCATTGTTCTATTAATTAAAATGCGCAAACACTAGCGCAGTTTCATATAAAAGCCTTTTGTTTGCGATGCCGCAGCGCCGTCCTTGGCAGTTGTTTAATCAGAGGCGGCGACAAAATTGTATTGCTCTGTTGGTTTTAAAAGTCTCATCTACAATGTACTTACAAGTTAAAGCAGAGTGATTGAATAAAAAAAAATAAATCACAAGCTTTTAAACGAGAAAAATAAATGAAGTAACATTATATTTCGTACAATTATAAAGTGGCTGTGTTTAAAGGACCTTTGAAACAACTATTACAAGGGGTCATTACTTGACGACTAAAACCGATAAAGGGGAATTTTACAAGCAAAGGAATTTGACAAAGTGGAAACCTTTTTTTCTATTTGTTTTTATTTGCCTTGCTTCACAAGGCTCATTTTATGTAAATTTCACAATGTGCACTAAGAAACAATGTTATATGGCCTAAGACTGCCTTTTTTATTTACCAACCAAACTAATAATGACCCAAAAGCTTTGGAATGCTATTTTTCGACCAGAACCCTCTAATGAACTATATGGGAAGTTTCTTTTTGTTTATTGTATTTCAGTTTTCGTCGTCGGTACTTTTAAGCACCGGCAACGTTTCGTTTTTGGTGCTGAAAAAACCTCAACGTTACGCTACCTTAGACCCGGTTCAGACGCCGTACTTTTCATGAGCCGCACTCAATTCGAATTTGGACCGACCCAAATTGACAAAAGTACGACCCTTGATTCAGACGCCGTACTTTTTGGCCGTTCCGAGGCCATTCCTAATACAGTTTCAATAAAACCAGTCAAACTTCTGGCAAAATACATTATAATAATTTATGAATTAGGATCGGCACATGAAAAGTACGGCGTTAGAATCAAAGCCGTTCCAAAGGCGTTCCACAGGCGAAATTCTCGGCCAAGTCAGGCGGGAAGAACGGGTGAGCCGTTCCAAATTGAAATAGCCGTTATAATTTGATTCAGACGCCGATCTTTTCATGTACTTAATTCAAGTAATTAGGTTCGGCTCATGAAAAGATCGGCGTCCGATCTGAACCGGGCCTTAGTGAAGTTGGCTTCAACTTTTACCCCCTAACTTGTTTCTTCTTTATGGCCAACGCCTTTTTGCAAAATAAAATGACTGTAATTTTGTTATAGTTTGTGTAATTTTCAGTAAATTCAGTGCATTGATACTTAGGCTGCAAAACAAAATAGTCACACAACTCTTTTATTGAACTTCGAACGCTTTTATTGACATTCAATTCCATTCAATTTTAGTTCCATTTGAATTGACAACAAGCGTCATTCTCCGATCCTGGATATCATCCGACCCATTTTTAACCTACAACCAAAAAAAGAAGAGTAATATAAATCATTTTTAACGTGAATTAAGGTGCAACACTTGCACTGTAAAGTATTAAATAGTGAAATCCAAACTCTTACCCCTTTGTATAAAATTTTGACAGAACAGGTAACCATTTGCCTTATTAACCTTCGATAAAATAAGATAATCCTATAAAAAAGTTGTGATAATGCATCTATTTTAAACTTTATCACTGAAAGAACAACTTACAACACCTTAAAATCCTTAGATCAATCGGTGGATCTGTTTATAATATTTTAAATACTACAGGTAAATAAAAGCCTTCATGACAAATTGTTTAACCTACCAACCATTTTGATAGTGCAGCCTAAAAAACGTACCAACACACGCCCAAAATGGGGAGAACCCCTTCCCTCCAGGGACAATTCTTTTTACACTATTCTTTTTTTAATGACATACATAATTTATGACTGGCATGCAACATACCGTATAAAGACCTGATACCGGCAATGTCGTCTGAATGCAACTTGGGTCTACCATAGCTAGCGCTCGGCCACATTACTGCACCCTTTACGTTAGAGTGTCTAAGTCCTAATGCATGACCAATCTCGTGGACAGCGGTATAAATCAAGCTTTGTTTTCCCCAAAAAGATGAACCAGTCTCCGAAAACTTCTCATCCTCATCGAAGTGGAGTCGGCCATCTTCTGGAAAGAAAGCGTGAGCTAGAACATTGCCTCTGCCATCAAACTTAAAACTGCACTGCCCTTCACCAGAGACACCAGCGTGGCTTCCTTTGCCAAAACTGCAAGAGAGAGGCTTGTAGTTTTAAATGACAATAATCGCAAATAAAATAAATATATTTAATTTTTAACTAAGAATAATTTAATTTATGTATCTTTGAATTACCGTATTTTCTCGTTTAAACGCCGGGTACCGAATAAACGCCGGGTCTCCAAAGTGGAGTTAAAAATAGGCCCCTCGTTATAATAAGCTGAAAAACAGTACCGTTTTGTTTCTTTGTTTTTAGTTAGTTTATTTTGGGTCATTTTTCTTGTAATTCACTTTCATATCATAATAGTTTAAATTCTTATATTTGTTAATAGATTTTTGCTGAGAAGAACTACCATGGATTAATTAGGTCATCTATCTATATAAGGTATATTAGCCAGATACATTTTTGTCAAAAATAATCAATAAAACCGTTGCTTAATAAATACCCGGCAGGAATAAACTGCACCAGTCAAATAAACGCCAGGTTTACCAGGCTAAGTTTGAAATAAACGCCGGGTGTGTTTAAGCGAGAATTACGGTACAGCAAATTAGATCCTTAGACACACAATTGTAAGATCTGAGGGTCATCCCACTTCGATTCCCTCCCTTCTTCCACCCATTAACCACCCCCCCCCCCCCCCCCCCCCCCCCCCCCAACACACTTAAATTAACATAAAAGCACAAAACCTGATTTTCAAGTCAGCATCAGAGACTGAGTATGTTCTGGAAAACTTCAGTTTTCTTGCCACATCACTCCACATTTTGAATGCCTGGGAAAAGATTCTGTCCTGCTTGCTGTGTGACAAATCTTCGCCATAAGACAAGTAATATTTAAGACTTGTTTTCCTCCACTTTTGGTGCCAGGTTGAATATCGCTTAACGCGCATGCGCTCGCCATTATAACCAACGTCCGGGACTCCACATCGTGGCTTCTTCATCTCGTAAAGAGTCTCTTCGTCCAGCCGTCCAGTTTCAGGTAAACCGAAGAATTTCTGGAATCGTTTTATTGCGGTTGTCATGTCTTGGTAACCTGATCGGCTTAATCGTGAGATGTAGTTGTAGTCTTTGAGATATTTCTAACAAAACAACAGAGAAAGCATGCACAACGTTTAATTCAAACATTTCGAGAATCGTATATAAAGAATGTTGCCTTTGCGCTGCGGAAAACTTTTCTTTACTGGGAAGGTTTTTAAGAGGAGAATCATATTTTTGAATAATATATTAATTTTTTTTCTGTTAACGTAATTTAAAAGGAGTATTCGAGAATCACTAGGTAGGTATTAAACATTATATGGCATGCTTACTTCATCTGACATTACTTAACTTTTTTAGAGTTTCAAAATCCGAATTAATACCGCTTATATTGATAGAACTTTTCTTTAAAGGTGGATTTCCACTGACGCGTTATTTCTTACGTGCGTTTACGTGCGTGAAAAACTTTGGAGACAATGTATGAAGGGCTTGCGTAAACGTTTAAGCAAATCGTTCATACATTGTCTCTATTTTTTTTTTCACGCAAAAAAAAAAAATCATGTGCAAATTAATCCCAAAAAATATTGTTCTTTTAATTAAAATGCGCCAACACTAGCGCTGTTTCAAATGAAAACCTTCTGTTTGCGATGCCGCAGCACCTTGTTTCGCAGTTGTTTAATAAAAGGCGGCGACAAAATCGTATTGCTCTGTTAGCATTAAAAGTCATATCTACAGTATACTTGAATTTGAAGTTCAAGCAGTGTTTGAACAAGAAACAAGAAAATTACAAATAAATGTAGAAACGTTTAAGCAAATCGTTCATACATTGTCTCTATTTTTTTTTTCACGCACGTAAACGCGCGTAAAAAATTACGCGTCAGTGGAAATCCACATTAAGGGTAAATCAGGTCTTACCAAAGCAAAATCTTCATCACTTTCTTCTTCCTCGCAAGCAGCCCCATGGAAAGCTAGCAAAGACACGAAGATCACCGGGAGAAACATGTTGATCCGTTTGTCTCTTACGAGCAAATCATGTGTTAAAATTGAAGGCATGTAATTCTTTTATTAAATTAGATAAAAATAAAGCGCAATTAATATCGTTTGTTTTAATTGTTATTTACCCTCGGACAGTCATTTTACCCAAGTGGGTAAACTTTTATTTTGCAAAGTTTCCATGCCGGTTTTTTCGGAGAAAATGTTGACGTTTTGTCCAACTATTTTCCATAAAACTTGTGACGAGTGGTTATACGAAGGTAGAATCGTAAGAGAACAAGACTAGTAATCGCTCTCAAAAATGTTATCAGTAGATTATATCTTGTAAAAGACGCATCGTCCCGGCGGGGGTTGGGATATTGGGGGGAGTGGTAAGGGGTTAGCGGTCTTCCTCTTTTGTGATTGTATGGTGCACGTGAACATCCGAATGTGGTTTGATGTCTGTACGTACAGACAAGAAAATTCAACAATGGAAGTCCATGCCCTGCACCTTGCGACGCAAATCTGCGGTAATTGCAAAAACAAGTTCGCTTCAATGTCACTTTTAATAAAATCATGTGCAAATTAATCCCAAAAAATATTGTTCTTTTAATTAAAATGCGCCAACACTAGCGCTGTTTCAAATGAAAACCTTTTGTTTGCGATGCCGCAGCACCTTGTTTCGCAGTTGTTTAATAAAAGGCGGCGACAAAATCGTATTGCTCTGTTAGCATTAAAAGTCATATCTACAGTATACTTGAATTTGAAGTTCAAGCAGTGTTTGAACAAGAAACAAGAAAATTACAAATAAATGTAGCAAGATTTATATTCCGTACAATTATAAGCTATACTGGGGCTACTACAACAACTACTACAACAACTACTACAAAATGTTATTTATACTTTGACGACTAAAACTGATTAAGGGAAGTTTTTAAGAGCAAAAGAATTGGACAAAGTGGAAAAATTTAACAATAGGAGCTGGCCGCTCTTTATTCACCCTGCTTTACAAGGTTCTTCAATGGGCGATCCGGGGAGGTATCTTCTTATTAAAATTATTTCGGATTAGTCGACACGTTTAATTTTTGCCTACCTGTAGGGCGAAGTTGTTGCTCGTTTTAGAAAACGCGTTTTACAACGTGAGATGTTTATAATTTTGTTATAGTTTGTGCACTTTTCAATGTATTATACTATGGCTGCAAAACAAAACGGAGAAAAGAAATAGTTTTTGTTTTAAAAACGTCGTAAAAGTTTAAAACATTAAATCGCAAGGACCCAGAGTTTCTATCTGAGTTTCTATCTATTAAGCAGTTGCTATAACCATGTTCTGGTCTGTTTTAATGTGTATTCGTTTTCGCAATATATTCCCTTCTTCCTCTTGTTGTTAAATGAGACAGGGATGTTCAAAATTCTTTGACAGCCGCTAGGCGGGAAAACGAACGATGAAATTTCCTAAAAAAAATAGTTTCTCGCTTCCTTGCTATTCCTTTATCCTAAAATAATTTGACGCTACCAGTTATATTAACAGCATCACAGAAAATTATAAAATAATTTTCTATTTTTGAATTGGTTTAAGCTCGCATTTTTCCAAAAACTGGTCCAATATATATAATGTTTTAATGGTTTGCTACGGTAGCTTGTTTGCTATTCATTTCTATCGATAGATCTGATTTCCAGACAATGGTGTGGGGGAGTCCTCCAGCAAGGAGGAAAAAATAAGCATTGGCCAAGTAAAAAAAGTTTTCTTGTGTTGATTTCCATTAAAAAAGGTAAAGAGGACGGTGCTTTTTATTACTTTTTTTTTGCTTTTTTTTTTTCCAGCGAACTTGCAAAAAAAAAAAAAAAAAAAAAAAACTGTCCTATCCAGTGCGGACCTAGCGTGCGAGTGCTTCATGCTGTAAAATCATTTATTTTCATTGGTGGACGTTTTTAACATGAATTCACATATATCAGAAACTCCTTAACAAACACAAAAATAGGGATAAATCGTATCTGATACGTGATTTGTGGAATAACTTCTTCAAGCAGTTAAGTTGATATGTACATTTTGTCCGTTGGCTGAATTTATCTGTTTTCCATACCAATCAATGCGTTCCCCTTGTTGAATATTTGCAAAAACAGCCAATCGAAACACAGAAAAACGAACACGAGCATGTACTTTAGGTTTATTTCACATTAAGGTTTTGGCAGTGGGGCGAGGAGGTTGATACATAATACTTGCTTTAAAGGAAGTGCGTTCACAGATAATGCCTTCTCCAACGAACTACTTTTGTTGTTGTTGTCAACAAACGGCGTTACGAACTGTAAAGTATTAGCAAGACCAGCCACAACAAATAATATTCACACGACTTTAATATGATTGCACTGCGTTTTTATTGACAAACATTCCAATGCAATTTGCGAAAATGCTTTTAAAATCTTCGATCTTCGTTTTCATCAAAAACTCTGTTAACCTAAAACCAAAAAAAAAAAAACAGTTAAGAGGGACCAATTCTTAAACATGGCTTAAGTGTAATACTCCATAATTTTCGAGCTTTTTTTAAAGTTCGCGGACACCGTACCTCACCGATTTCGCTGAAATTTGGCATGCAGTCTTGTTTTAGGGTCCTAACTACCAAATGGATATTAAAAAGTTTCAATTCTTTTTATTTTGGAAAATATCGAGAAGGCCGATTTGAAGCGTCCGTGACGGCTCGCCAACATGGCGGATCGAAGGTGTTCTTGTTAGTTCGACACTGAACCTGCCGTCACAGTTTCTCGATCATACTTGGCATAGTTATAAAGAACTATCTTTCTTCTTTCTATATATCAAAATAGATTTGGCAAATGTTGAGTTTGGATGATCAACGGCCAAGAAGTTCGAAGGTATGTTAACGATGTTTTGAACAGTCTCAAATTTACTACAAAATGAAAGGCTTATAACTCCACTGTTATCTCGATTTAGAACAAGCCATTTACCATGAACAAAGCTTGTTCATTGGTGAATTGATTCCATTAATAAAAAAATTGGGGAAATGTAACCGTTAAGAATAAAAAATTATGGAACCTCTAGTAAATTGGCCATTTCAGCGCCAATTCAGCGGATCAGCTCATTTAACAGCAAATAATCGGGAGAAACATGAAAGGGTTACAGTCGTTTATAATAAGCAGTTTTCAGGTATTCTTTACTTATCTTAAACAAATACATAATCTTTGCCAAAGATATGGCGATTTTTGAGCGTACGATCGTTTCTCCAAATTTTTATGTCGGCAACTTTATTTTATTTGTTGTCGAGATTATACGCTGTTGTTATTCAATATTCGTTTCACAAGAACTTCTGTTGCTCGCATTTCCCAACTGGCTGTTTAAGAAATTGCCCATTCCGTAACAGGGTCATTCTTACTTTTTCTTTAAAAATTACTAGGAAAGCAAGAATGTTATAGAACGGTTTTATACTAGTAAAAATACCTGTCAGACAAAAATTCAACTGTTTGTGTTATCTGGCTGCTTTCACAAATATGCAAATTTAGGAATTCTTAAAGTGCCTATCTTTAACTATTTCACGCTTAAAGATTCCTTTAAATCTTTTCGCCTACCTTTAGGACAAACGAAGTTTTGTTTCTCCAAGCAGAATGCTCGTTATCAGCAATGAAAGTCGAAGAGATACAGAAGCTCGAGTAAAATTCTAACTGCTGTGAAATGAACATCGTTTGAGCTTGACGTGTATTTATAGATTGCTCATTTAACAGCAAATAATCGGGAGAAACATGAAAGGGTTACAGTCGTTTATAATAAGCAGTTTTCAGGTATTCTTTGCTTATATTAAACAAATACATGATCTTTGCCAAAGATATGGCGATTTTTGAGCGTACGATCGTTTCTCCAAATTTTTATGTCGGCAACTTTATTTTATTTGTTGTCGAGATTATACGCTGTTGTTATTCAAGTATTCGTTTCACAAGAACTTCTGTTGTTTGCATTTCTCAAATCACTGTTTAAGAAATTGCCCATTCCGTAACAGGGTCATTCTTACTTTTTCTTTAAAAATTACTAGGAAAGCAAGAATGCCATAGAACGGTTTTATACTAGTGAAAATACCTGTCAGACATAACTTCAACTGTTTGTGTTATCTGGCTGTTTTCACAAATATGCAAATTTAGGAATTCTTAAAGTGCCTATCTTTAACTATTTCACGCTTAAAGATTCCTCTAAATCTTTTCGCCTACCTTTTGGCCAAACGAACTTTTGTGTCTCCAGGCAGAATGCTCGTTATCAGCAATGAAAGTCGAAGAGATACAGAAGCTCGAGTAAAATTCTAACTGCTGTGAAATGAACATCGTTTGAGCTTGACGTGTATTTATAGATTGCGCTCGAGCTCCGTTAATTAAGTTTATTCATTTGGCGATCAGATAAAAATCAATGAATGATCAGAGTTATTAAAGTCCATTTCTAAGCACGAGAGACACGGAAGTTTGTTTCAGAAGCATTTATGCATAGAAATACCGGTTTATTTTTGAGCGGGAAATCTGCATTTATAATAGCTGGGAGTTTGGGGTGTTTTTTGGTGTAGTTTTATTTTTGGAGGGGGCTCGGGGGGGGGGGGAGGGGGGTGTGGAAGTGGTGCCTTCGTATCCTCTTTTGTTCTTTTACACAGTGGCCTGAATTTGGAACCGTTCGGGGAATGGATTATCAATTACTCTTCGTTATGCCATGTCACCCCTTAATGTGGGAGCGCCGTGCCTCAATTCACGATAAAAAATTTATGGCCGCCCGGTCCATTTATGTAGTTCTCCGCCAGGTCTCTCAATAGGCTGGTTACGAGCCTAGTGGCCCATCCGGCCGGAGCTCATACCGGTTTCCGCAACGTGAAGCGACAACGAGTATTTTTTACTCCACCCGGATGGGATGCTATTCCATCGCAGGGTTACCTCCCTTCCCGAAAAGCTAAAGATTGACTGGTAATCATTTTTTAACCTGGGTAAGGAAAGGGACTCTGGGAGTTGAGAGGCTTTCCAAAGAACTTAACGCATTGTCCCCCAAAAGCTCTATCCAGGACTGTTTGGTCCAGAGTCCAGCGCAGTGACAATTATTAGGCCATCACGCTCCCCAACCGTGAAAGAAAGTGCAAAAATCTGCTTGTATAAGCCCTGGGGTTGTACAGTTTGGTACGAAATGTGGGCTTTTAAATGTGTTAATTAAGTTTATTCATTTGGCGATCAGATAAAAATCAATGAATGATCAGAGTTATTAAAGTCCATTTCTAAGCACGAGAGACACGGAAGTTTGTTTCAGAAGCATTTATGCATAGAAATACCGGTTTATTATTGACTGACGCGGTTAAAAAATACTCGGCTTCTAGCGGTAAATCTGCATTTATAATAGCTGGGAGTTTGGGGTTTTTTTTTGGTGTTGTTATAGGAAGGCGGGGGGAGGGGGTGGAAGTGGTGCCTCCGAATCCTCTTTAGATCTCTGACACAGTGGTCTGAATGTTGAACAAAAGAGCTCATCTGTTAATAAGCATAATGCGAGCTGATTTTGAAATGAACATGACTTTACGTTTGTGTCATCAGTAATTATCGTGTTCGAAGAAGGCGTGGCTTACTCGCGGCAAGAACAACATAACAGTGAAGCTAACACATTTTCCTCATTGATTTGAAATGAATTTCGAATCAATTCTTTTTAGGGCAAGTTAAAAGATACAAATGTTTTTCGTCCAGATTTTTACAAAAAAAGCAGGTGAGAACTTGGCTGTTTTTGTTATCTCGGACTTTTTTTTTATTAAAGTCGAACCTCTCGAGCTCCATAAGGACACCTCTCGTGATGCGTCATGACTTACATCACGTATGTCCTTATCGCCGACCTAGCTAGGTGAAGAAAGGGACTACCGTAATTACTCGCTTATTAAATTTTTTACGCCTCCAGTGCGGCGCTTATTCGAGGGCGGCGCTTATTAAAAAGTTTGACGCCACAAAGAATCTAATCCTTTACATTTATTAAAATAGGGTCCCCTGATTGCCAAAAGTCGTCTCTTGCTGAAGATTGTACTGAAGTACTGAAGAATGTTCAATAGAAAAACTGAGCGGTCAAACAAGCAGTTTGAACTGCAGAACGTCGCTTTTGATGGAAAGAAATGTCCAAGTTTGTTTAAGAGTTGCTTTGTAGTTCTGTTTCTAGTTCCACAGTCCCGCGTCGGGACTGCGGCGCCGGGGGCGGCGCTTATTCGAGGGCGGCGCTTATTCGGGGGCAGCGCTTATTCGAGTAGATACGGTATGATAGTACAGAGGCTTTCCGAAGAACTCAACGCAATATCCCCCCAAAGCTCGAACCGGGATTTAAAAATCTCAAAAAAGTGTTAATATGAATTGTAAATCCACTCATAGCGGTCTGGCCTTACTAAAACCTGGAGAGAGAAAAGACAGTGGGCAGATAAATGAAAGCTGTTCGAGAGTACGCTGTTGAGCAGATTCTGTGAAATTCCCCTTTTTATCCTTTTCTCTCATAAGCCCTCCCAATTCAAGGCCCATATATTTCTTCCAAGTCAACTGTCAAAGTTTAAGGCCACTTTTTTCCTACCAGGTTACCGTCTTGAGAGTTTTAAATTTTATTAAATCTTGGTGACACTGTCCCTTTAATTCATTAATGTAATTCAAATCAGTTTATAAAAACGTTTTTCAGAAAACAAGAAGTTTTTTTAATTTCGCTTTAAGCCACCGCACCCCAACCACGGATATAAGACCTACCACATTTAAAAGCCCACATTTCGTACCAAACTGTACAACCCCAGGGCTTATACAAGCAGATTTTTGCACTTTCTTACACGGTTGGGGAGCGTGATGGCCTAACAATGGTCACTGCGCTGGACTCTGGGCCAAACAGTCCTGGATAGAGCTTTTGGGGGACAATGCGTTAAGTTCTTTGGAAAGCCTCTCAACTCCCAGAGTCCCTTTCCTTACCCAGGTTAAAAAATGATTACCAGTCAATCTTTAGCTTTTCGGGAAGGGAGGTAACCCTGCGATGGAATAGCATCCCATCCGGGTGGAGTAAAAAATACTCGTTGTCGCTTCACGTTGCGGAAACCGGTATGAGTTCCGGCCGGATGGGCCAATAGGCTCGTAACCTGCCTATTGAGAGACCTGGCGGAGAACTACATAAATGGACCGGGCGGCCATAAATTTTTTATCGTGAATTGAGGCACGGCGCTCCCACATTAAGGGGTGACATGGCATAACGAAGAGTAATTGATAATCCATTCCCCGAACGGTTCCAAATTCAGGCCACTGTGTAAAAGAACAAAAGAGGATACGAAGGCACCACTTCCACACCCCCCTCCCCCCCCCGAGCCCCCTCAAAAAAAAAAAACTACACCAAAAAACACCCCAAACTCCCAGCTATTATAAATGCAGATTTCCCGCTCAAAAATAAACCGGTATTTCTATGCATAAATGCTTCTGAAACAAACTTCCGTGTCTCTCGTGCTTAGAAATGGACTTTAATAACTCTGATCATTCATTGATTTTTATCTGATCGCCAAATGAATAAACTTAATTAACGGAGCTCGAGCGCAATCTATAAATACACGTCAAGCTCAAACGATGTTCATTTCACAGCAGTTAGAATTTTACTCGAGCTTCTGTATCTCTTCGACTTTCATTGCTGATAACGAGCATTCTGCCTGGAGACACAAAAGTTCGTTTGGCCAAAAGGTAGGCGAAAAGATTTAGAGGAATCTTTAAGCGTGAAATAGTTAAAGATAGGCACTTTAAGAATTCCTAAATTTGCATATTTGTGAAAACAGCCAGATAACACAAACAGTTGAAGTTATGTCTGACAGGTATTTTCACTAGTATAAAACCGTTCTATGGCATTCTTGCTTTCCTAGTAATTTTTAAAGAAAAAGTAAGAATGACCCTGTTACGGAATGGGCAATTTCTTAAACAGTGATTTGAGAAATGCAAACAACAGAAGTTCTTGTGAAACGAATACTTGAATAACAACAGCGTATAATCTCGACAACAAATAAAATAAAGTTGCCGACATAAAAATTTGGAGAAACGATCGTACGCTCAAAAATCGCCATATCTTTGGCAAAGATCATGTATTTGTTTAATATAAGCAAAGAATACCTGAAAACTGCTTATTATAAACGACTGTAACCCTTTCATGTTTCTCCCGATTATTTGCTGTTAAATGAGCAATCTATAAATACACGTCAAGCTCAAACGATGTTCTTTTCACAGCAGTTAGAATTTTACTCGAGCTTCTGTATCTCTTCGACTTTCATTGCTGATAACGAGCATTCTGCTTGGAGAAACAAAACTTCGTTTGTCCTAAAGGTAGGCGAAAAGATTTAAAGGAATCTTTAAGCGTGAAATAGTTAAAGATAGGCACTTTAAGAATTCCTAAATTTGCATATTTGTGAAAACAGCCAGATAACACAAACAGTTGAATTTTTGTCTGACAGGTATTTTTACTAGTATAAAACCGTTCTATAACATTCTTGCTTTCCTAGTAATTTTTAAAGAAAAAGTAAGAATGACCCTGTTACGGAATGGGCAATTTCTTAAACAGTGATTTGGGAAATGCGAGCAACAGAAGTTCTTGTGAAACGAATATTGAATAACAACAGCGTATAATCTCGACAACAAATAAAATAAAGTTGCCGACATAAAAATTTGGAGAAACGATCGTACGCTCAAAAATCGCCATATCTTTGGCAAAGATCATGTATTTGTTTCAGATAAGCAAAGAATACATGGAAACTGCTTATTATAAACGACTGTAACCCTTTCATGTTTCTCCCGATTATTTGCTGTTAAATGAGCTGATCCGCTGAAATGGCGCTGAAATGGCCAATTTACTAGAGGTTCCATAATTTTTTATTCTTAACGGTTACATTTCCCCAATTTTTTTATTAATGGAATCAATTCACCAATGAACAAGCTTTGTTCATGGTAAATGGCTACTTCTAAATCGAGATAACAGTGGAGTTATTAGCCTTTCATTTTGTAGTAAATTTGAGACTGTTCAAAACATCGTTAACATACCTTCGAACTTCTTGGCCGTTGATCATCCAAACTCAACATTTGCCAAATCTATTTTGATATATAGAAAGAAGAAAGATAGTTCTTTATAACTATGCCAAGTATGATCGAGAAACTGTGACGGCAGGTTCAGTGTCGAACTAACAAGAACACCTTCGATCCGCCATGTTGGCGAGCCGTCACGGACGCTTCAAATCGGCCTTCTCGATATTTTCCAAAATAAAAAGAATTGAAACTTTTTAATATCCATTTGGTAGTTAGGACCCTAAAACAAGACTGCATGCCAAATTTCAGCGAAATCGGTGAGGTACGGTGTCCGACCAAAGTTCGAATCTTATAGACTATGACAATTAAGTCGTAATAAAATAAAATATTTTATCTAGCACATTGCAGTCAAATTCCCACCACGCAAAAGTATTTTTTTTTTAAATAACCAGCTAAATTAGGAAAAAAATCCTTCAAACAGACTTTAAATATTGCACAATTTTAAATGTCAATGACCCTCAGAATTGAAATAAAAAAAGAAAAAAAGAAAATTAAAATAAATTAAAATAAAAAAAAAGAAAATGATTCGCAATTTTAAGTGGATATCAGAAATTTTCAAACGATAATTTCCTCCTGGGGTTTTACAGTCTAAGGTCTGGCCATGTGCGTCATGCAATTTAAAGAGCTAGGGCACTCAGAACAAGCTTCGCGAACAAAGTTTCAACATGCGCCCTGCGATACTATTTTATTTTTTTGTTCGATTCTGCGCCCCCTTTTTAACGTACACAACAAATGTACGGTAAACAACATACCGTATAAAGACCTGATACCGGCAATGTCGTCTCGATGCAGCTTGGGTTTACCCCGGCTAACGGTCGGCCACATTACTGTACCCCTTACGTCTGAGTGCTTTAGTCCCAGAGCATGGCCAATCTCATGGACAGCAACCCAATACAAGCTTTGCGTTCCTCTCCAAAATGAACCAGTCTCTGCAAATTTCTCATCTTCATCGAAGTGGAGTGCGCCATCTTGTGGGTAGAAAGCGTGTGCCAGAACTTTACCTCTACCATCAAACGCATCAAAACATTTCCCTTCAATGCCAGAGTGAATTCTTCTGCCAAAACTGCATGCAAAAGAAAAATGGCGTGTTGAATAATAATTTACTCCCATTACTACAAAGACTACATACCGTATTTATTCGTTTAAGCGCCCTGGGCGCTTATTAAATATTTGGACCCTGAGGGTGGGAGCTTATTCGAGGTGGGCGGTTATTCGAAGCTGGGCGCTTATTAAATTTTCACTATTTTTAGCAAGTAGTACGCTTATTTTGCAAGAAAAAAGTAAATAATAACATAAGGTGAAGATGTCCAAAAACCGAATTTTTACTGATCATTGAAAGTTTTCTGTAAATTATTGAGAAAGCTTGGTCTTCGGGGTAGCCTCTTGGTAGTACTTTGTCAACTTCACTCCTGTCATTTCACTCCTCTCGTGCACGTCAAATTTTTACGGGGTGGGGGTGGGCGCTTATTCGAGGCTGGGCGCTTATTCGAGGCTGGGCGCTTATTCGAGGTTGGGCGCTTAATCGAATAAATACGGTATAAAACGTTTTAAAATATTCAATCAAACGGCTTTGAAATAGGCCCTACACTAGATCATGGAATTGAAAGATCATCCCCATTCACAACTCCTTCCTCCCCACCTCCTCCGAAACGTTAACATAAGATAAACAGAACAAAACCTGATTTTTAAGTCGGCATCAAAACGTGAGTGTGTTCTCGAAAACTGAAGTTTTGTTGCTGCATCACTCCACACTTTGAATGCCTGGGCAAAGATTCTGTCCTGGTCGCTGTGTGACAAATCCTCGCCATAAGACAGGTAGTACTTAAGATTTGTTTTGCTCCATTTTTTAAAAGAGGTCGAATATCGCTTTACGCGCATGCGCTCGCCATTGACGTCAAGATCCGGGAGTCCACATCGTGGCTTCTTCATTTCATTTATAGTCTCCTCGTCGAGCAGTCCGGTCACCGGTAAACCAAAGAATTGCTGGAATTTTTTGATGGCGGTTGTCATGTCATGGCTCATTGAACGGCTTTGTGAAAGGTAATTGAAGTTTGTGAGATATTTCTATCGGGACAAAAGAGATAACATGCGCTATGAATACACACTATTGGAGGATTGTAATAAATTGTAATAGAACGCTGTTTTCGCGCTCTGCACAACGTAGAAGAATTACAACCTGTCTTAACAAGGACGATTTTCTAGAGTAGAATAACTGTATAATATGTTAAAGAATTCGCGACAAGAAAACTTTTTTTAAATGTGGTTTTAAGTACTACAATTAAAAAAGTACAAGGGAGGCATTTAACTTTATGTGTGATGCTTACGTCTCCTGACATTACTTACTTCTTCTAATACACATGAAGAATCAGTTGGAAATTGTTCAAACTATTTACACTGTCAAATCTATTACTTTAATGCTACAAGTTCTTTTTAGAGGTAAAACACTGGTTCTTACCAAGGCAAAATCTTCATCACTCTCTTCTTCCTCGCAAACAGTTCCGTGTAAAACGAGCAAAGACACGAAAATCACCGGCAGAAACATGTTGATCCGTTGGACTTTTACGAGCAGATGATATGTTAAAACTGCAGGCTTGTGGTTCTTTTATTTTGTAAAATATTTCAGCAGCTGCTCGCTTGTATTAAACAGGTTGCTTAAACAACTCGACGAGACATAAATAAAGCTTATTTAATATCGTTTGTTTTAATTGTTATTTACCCTTGCACGGCCATTCTATCCAAGAGGGTAAACTTTAATTTCGATAGTGGACATGCCAGTTTTCCGAAATACAAAAAAACAAAATGACACTTTTAGCAACTATTTAGTTAGGTTTAGAGAGATAATCGCTAATTTTTTGCAAAACCTCCACTGAGCTGAGTAAAGTATTTGGACATAGGTAAGTGGTAAAGGACAATCGACGTAGATCCGAACAGGAATAGCCCTAGAAAAAATATATTAACACTGAAAATGTTTATCTATAAAACTAACAATTACCACGCTTTTATAACTGGATTTGCCTACTTTTTCGTATTCTCTGTCCGAAGTGCAGCTTAGATTTTTTTTCATAAAACATCCGTAAAGAGTGTTAAAATGTGAAGAGTACGAAGAGTACTTCTTGCTCTTACAAAAATTAAAAATAAGATCAGGAATACATGTTGTCACGCTTCAATATCATTTTTTTGTAGTAAATTATATATGTTTTTTAATTTCAAAATTATTTTTGTTTCGATTAAAATGAGCAAACACTAGTGCAGTTTCGTTTGAAAGCCTGTAACTGTTTGTGATACCACAACACCTTGCTTCGCAGTTGTGCAATCAAAGACGGCGTCAAAATTGTATTGCCCCGTTAGCATTAAAAGTCACATCTACGGTGCACTAACAAGTTGAAGGGGTGTTTAAAGTCAAAAGGAAATGAAGTAAACTCAATTTGAAGAAAATTAAATAAGATTTATATTTTAATACAATAATAAAGTGACTGTCGGCCTTGAAGACTTCCTTTGATAATAATTTTGAAACGACTCCCTTAAGAAATTGCATTTTCAAGTAACAACTTAGAAAATGTCAAGTGACAAGCGAATGGATTGGATACAGTGGAAATATTTTTTTAATGGAAGCTCGGAGGTCGTTATTCCCCATTGCTCGCAAGGTTCATTATTAGGATAATGAGCGATAAGGGAAGGCTTCTCCTTGTGGTTTTTCTTTTCAGTTTTGTCGTCGTGGTTTTAATCACGAAAAAAAGAAACAGAGGAAATTTCAGCTATATTCTTTGTTTTCACGAGACTTCATCAAAATTCTAAAATCCCAAATCGTAATGCCCTGCGTTTCTATCTTCCGATTGCTATAGGACGCCTTCTCCTGGTTTGGTATACAGCATTAAGAGCACTCGGCCGAGAACGCAATTGACCACTTATTGCCTTTAATATTTGTCTTGTTGAAGGATTTCAGCTCGATAGAATCATTCGGCTTTTAAGTGTATTAAAACGTTTTGAATTTCGGAGTACCACATACCACACGGCATTAAGATGGTCGCCAAAAGGTTGTCATGTTTCATTCGGTGTTTTTTTTAGTAACCTGCATGCACAGGTGCGTTGTTGCGAGAACCGTTAACGTAAATGTTAAGTAGAACATGACGCTGAACTGATCGCTTTTGATAGTTTAAGTGAACTCCTGATGTTTTCATTGATTTGGGCACTAACATTGCGTTTCCACACTGATCTCTATATAAACTTGTGTGGAATTTGATGGACAACTCGAGTGCGGAACACCGCACAGACATCACACTACTATTACATTTCGAATTCTTGATTTTCTTACTCAATCTTTTGCTTGATTTTTTTTTTCGTTGCGTGCAGCTAAATAAGAATACATACGAAATAAGCAAGAAGGTAAAGTGTGAAATGCCCTCACTTTTAAGCTTTTTAGATGCGTTTACATGCGATAATCGGCCTTTTCAACTTGTAGTGTCCAATATTTTGTCAAGAAAGAAATGTCTTTATTACTGACGATTCGGCACGATTATCTTTCCTGGCACTTTTATTTATAACGGCAGTAGATTTGTTTTATATTGTAAAAGAAGCAAGACACACTGTTTTGCAATATAATCGTTTTTTATTGATAGAATTTGGCATCATTCTCGCTTCACTTGTTTTGGCCTATATATACGGGCATCAAACGTCTTATCAACCTGGAAGAAAAAATAAAAACAAAAGCAAAATATCACCAAGTGGAGAAGTGGTCGCAAGTCAAATACTCGGAAGAAAGATTTTCCGAGTTCCCCAACGGGAGTCGAACCCATGACCTTCCAGATTACCGGTTGGACGCTCTAACCACTGAGCTATGGGGGACTCATGGTGAGCGAGGTCATATACTGGGTTCTTATGTGTGACACATGTCCTGCTAACTGCAAGGCTCAAATATGTCCAAATGATAAATGTGAATACATGATAAGTGAAGTGAGTAAAGTGAAAATAAGTGGAGAAGTGGTCGCAAGTCAAATACTCGGAAAAAAGATTTTCCGAGTTCCCCAACGGGAAGTCACCACTTCACTTATCATAAAATATTACTAAACCGTTTCATTTCTCTAACTGAAATTAATAAAAATGTGTGTTTCCGTTTTTTATTTGAAAAAACATCCTATTCTTCAAGTCATTCGCAATTGAGACGTACACTGTAACTAAGATTTTCATAGTAAATATTAAGGCGATAAAGATGATTTCCATTCCGTTCTACGCAATCCCGGCCTGCAGCAATCAATATTTATGTGAGCCTCACACGAAGGAATGTTACTAACAAAATTAAAAATACTGGGACAAAGTTATCTTTTCTTACATTACTGCAAAACAGTAATGTCGAGTAGAAGAACCTTGGGGTTACTCAAAACCGACGTTTCAGCTCATCGAGCATTCCTAGACGAAACGGCCCGTTAGGGTGGACTAAAAAATCTAATGTTTACCATCACCGAAATAAAACGCATCAACGCCTTACATACAAAAATGAAAACAAACCCCGGGACAGTGCAGCAGTGCAACCTTGAAACATCACGTAATTTCGGAGGTGAACACACGGTGCAACTTATCAGTCTGTTTTTTCCATTTTTTTCCCCATTTCACTAAGTGTCCATATCTTAATGCAATAGGCAGGTAAAACCTTGTTATCTCTGTCTAATTTATTAAACAATACTTGCTGACGTGTCACACACCATATAAGGCCTTGATCCCGTCAATGTCGTCTCGATGCAACTTTGGTGTCCCCCGCTTAGTAAACGTCCAAAAAGGTCTACCAGTCTGTGAAAATTTATCGTCTTCATCGAAATGGATTCGGCCGTCTTCTGGGGTGAGAGCGTGAGCAAAGGCCTACTCTGGGACCTTAGCTCGCCTTAACTCGCCTTAACACGCCCTAACTCGCAACTTGAGATTATGGTCAAATTTCCTTAACTCGCCTTAACTCGCCTAAACTCGCGTTATCTCGCACAAACTCGCTCAATCTCACCGAATAAGCAAAATACCAATTTAATTATTTCATCCTGTTTTCAGTGTTATTTCAAAATTAATCCATAATGGGAAGTTGTAAAAGAGAATGAATTTTGAAAGTGCAAAAGAGTGTTTTGTAAGGAAAACAGGTTCTTTACCCTCCTTTGAATAGTATGAAAATTGGCTCGGCCTATCCTTTTGGAATTTCCAATAGCCTTTGTGTTAAGGGTGTTTCACAACTAAAGATTGACCTTGTCATGCATATGCCTTAGAATCACCATTGGATTGTCAATGGAACTACTAGGAACAACCTCAACATGCATTAACAAGTTTGCTGATGTCTAACAAAAAGGCTACAATGCTAAGCATGGCAGAAATTCCAGAGGCATGGGGTCACAGGGTCTAGGGATATTTTAAAAACTTATTTATTTAACTTATTTTGGTCCACAAAGTATGTAACACTGACCGAGACACCATGAAAAAGTATTCATAAGCAAGTCAATGAAATACAAAAACAAAACAGAACAACAAATTTTTAGTTTTAAGCTGACTAATGATTTATAAAAAATGTTTGTAGTGGCAAATCTAATTACTTTGGAAATAATATACAAAGAAGCTGCTTATGTCAGTGAATACCACTAGCAATAGTAACATCATATACCGGTAGTTTGATGGAGCTTAATGAGGATTCCAGCTGACAATGAGAGCCTGGGATGCTGCCAGAATCCTTTAAATACTCCACACACTCATTTATTGCATTCTATATTATGCAGTTCCAGAAATATCCATACCCACCCAGTGGAAGGTCAAATTATGAGAAAACCAAGGGGGAAGGAGGGTCTCAAAAGCCAAAATTTTAAAATTAAAGTATAGTGCTTTATAACTGGGATTTTCCAGAGGTGAGGGGGATTTAAGCCAAAACACCCTCTGTGAGAGGGATATGGATATTTTCCATCACGATACATTTTTCATAAAGTTACCTGGTACTAGAAGATTTGGTTCAACGTGACATCCTGTATGGCTTACATTGTAGTTAGCCTGGCAAACATAATCCATGATTCATTAAGACTTGTTTCATTGAGCCCTTCACTGAATAAACGGTTGCTAAAGCTACCACTTTTAACATTGATCGCCAGTTTCGTTCGCCATCTTGAAAATGACCCAGAAGATACTGGTAACTAGTGCCTTTCCCAGGGCCCTCTCGTTCAACCCATCTTTTCTCGAGATGTATTTTGGGACATTTTCAAGATGGACGAAAAACTTATAAAGAAAAGGAAGAGAACTAGTGCAAAAATTGATGTTAAATTATTGAGAAGTTTCGAAATGGATCACACGCAGGTAAGCTTAGCCTTTTAACTTTGTAAGGTATGTTTTAAAATGACGTAAAACAAAGCAGATAATGGAAATTAAGGAATGCTTTGCATGAGGAAAGAATAATTTCTTGTTCATGTGTACTGAACACTTTGTAAACATAAAATAAGCTTATGGTCATTTCTTTTTGCTGTTTTTGCTGGACTGAGAATGATGAAGAGCTTAACTTGATCTTCTTTTCTTTTGTAGAAATCAAGGTGTCTCTTACAGGACTGAGGAACAGCTGTCTTTGCGAAAAGGCGTCAGCCAGTTCATTTACATGTACACGAAATTAAAATGGATTTATCCCAAGGAAAAGAAAAGGCAATTGGTGTTTTCATTTCTGATAGTGACAACAAACAGTTGGGCTGGATTCCAAGGAAAACCATCAGTGAGGTGCAGAGGATGGGCCAGTGGAAGACTGGAAGATAAGTCTGATATTTTTTCAAGGAGAAAGAAATCTCATTTCATTTCAGTAAAATTGATTGTGTCATAAAAGTCTCCTCAGCTGGGTTGTAATTCGTCAGACTCCTTTTTTGTTCTAGTTGTTTGAAAAACATTGGCACAGACTGTCAGAAACAGACTGTCAGAACATTTCTTTTTATTAATTCTGCAGTCAATGACAATAATTCATGCTATGTGATTTGATAATGATTATGCTCACCATGCCAGTCAATTAAAGCATAGTGTTGTTGAATTAAAAAAATATCCTACCTGTGTTTATAAAACAGTTACATTAAATTGTCTATTCATGATTGTTTTATTTACATTAGTTTCTTTTTTCATTTATTTATTATTCTGTCAGTTATTTATGTAGCTATAGTAATATTATATGATGATGATGATGATCATTCATCATCATGCAGCCACCTAATGGGATAGTTTGGTGTCTGGATGGTAGATAATTAATAAAGAACATGAATCCATATCAATACTTAAGCTTGTCCAATTAGGAAAAAATAATTTTCTAAAATAAAATGAGATTTGGTTTCTTTCAATTTTTGATGTCATCTGAATTTTTTCATAACTGGACAACATGGAGCCTCATTATATATTTAAGACATACAAAAACTCCTTGGCATTTTTTGCTTGTAGGGCATATTATAATTATGTTTTAACCGGTATCGCCTCAACATTTTTTGCTTGTCAGGCATATTATAATTGTTTTAACCAGTATTGCCTCAACATTGGGTGGGTCATTTTTCCTTAACTCGCCTTAACTCGCCTTAACTCGCCTTAACTCGCAACTGTTAGGTAAGCTCATTTTTTTCCTTAACTCGCCTTAACTCGCCTAAACTCGCATTAACTCGCACAATCTCGCGGCGAGTTAAGGTCCCAGAGTAGGCCTGAGCAAGAACGTTGCCTTTGCCGTCAAAGTCTACAAAACATTGTTTTTCACCAGGGCCAGCGTGACTACCTTTACCAAAACTGCAAGAGGGAAAAATATAGAAACATTTCTCAAGAGATATACCGCTTTATCTTTCTTTACAACCGCTTTTGGTGTTACGCGCATAGCGGCTTTCCATCAACATCTATCTTTCGACGTGCTACACAAACAAGACGGATCGAAATCCGCCAATCACAGACCATTAACCCCTTCACTGCCGACCCCTCTGTACCGCTCCTTGCCAAAGCTTTCGTGCATAATTAATGAGGCAACACAGCAGAGCCGAATGAAAGCTTAAATAATTGCATAAACATGATGACAAGGACACATGGTTTAAAAACTGTATTGAAACATTTGCTACTAGCTAATTTTGACATGGTTACCTCCATATTCGATGCAAATATCAGAATTTTCAACATTTTACAGCTTTCAAAAGACTTCCACGATCGCTCGATCTTCTGCCTGTATTTTTCCATAAGGCATTCACCAGCCGATTATTTTTCTGCTTCCCAAGTTCTCCACTTAACATCTTTTTCCCATTCGGAATTTAAATATCTCATATTTGCGCTGATATGACCCGTCTAACAAATAATTTCTTCGGCCACGAAGAAGAAAACAAGATGGCGGACAGATTACAGACATAAATTTCGAAAAACCGAGAGGTAGGCTTTCGGAGACTGATGACGAGTAGTTACCAGGCTCCCAAAGGTCTTTCTGGATCACATCTGCCGGCGGCTTTTGAGTTCAGTGTGCCAGAGTTTCAACTGTGGTCTTTATTTTCTTGACGTACTCAGTACGTCATATAGGCACATGAAGTACAGAAATCATGACGTACTCAGTACGTCATAGAGGCAGTGAAGGGGTTAACATGGCCTTTTGAACGTGTGGGGTTTTTTACATGAAAGAAACGCCCGTATGTATTGGTTTTGATTGGCTCATTTCAAACAGCACGTCGAAGGACTATAGCGAAAGACGATGTCGAAAGATGGATTTAGAAAGATGCCTCTGGATGTAACACTGAAAGCGGGTGTAGAGTGGTGCTTTGATACATCCTTTTTGATTGGTGACCAAGCCCCCACCCCCCCCCCCCCCCCCCAATATCCTCTTCTTCTTCAATTCCACCCGAAAGGAATTAAACTACAAAACCTGATTTTCAAGTCAGCATCGGCAACTGAGTATGTTCTGGAAAACTTTAGTTTTGGTTGCACGTCACTCTACATTTTAAATGCCTTAGCAAAGATTCTGTCCTGTTTGCTGTGTGACAAATCTTCGCCATAAGACAAGTAATATTTCAGGTCCGTTTTGCTCCATTTGGTCGTAGCCCAGTATCGCTTTACGCGCATGCGCTCGCCATTGTTGTCAACATCCGGGACTCCACATCGTGGCTTCTTCATCAGATACATGGTCTCCTCATCCAGCTTTCCGGTCTCAGGCAGGCCGACGAATCTCTGAAATTTTGTGATTGCAGTCACTGCGTCATGGTTTCTTGATCTGCTTAATGAGAGGTAGTGGTAATCTGACAGGTATTTCTAAAGGAGCAAAGGCAACAACAGTTTTGATATTACCTTAAGGCTACTATTGTTAGTGGCTACTAATTTTAGCTATTTTAGTGAGTTGGGCCAAAATCGCTAAATTTAGTACTTGCTAAAAGTTGTCTCGGTCAAAGTTTGTACGCGTTAAATTGATCCCCCGCCCGCCAAAGGAATACAATATTAAATATAGTGGCCCTGTTCAACTATAATTATGACAACGTCAGAAGGTAGGGCAACAATTAAGAAGTGTTGGGAGAGAGCTGAGATCGCCGTCATCATGACTGATTTCCCAGTAAATGTTTTCCAACATTTGCAATTCACTTTGTTCTCTCTGACAAGAGACTTTGTTCTATTACTGAACATTTATTGCCATCTGTTTTTTTTTTTTGATTTTCGGAAAATCGCTAAATTTAATAGTCGCCAATTCTTGCTCAGAAAAAATCGCTAAAATTAGTACTCGCTAAAAATAGTAACCTTAAGGTAAGTTTAAAGTATACAAGAATTACAATAGAAGTAGTCGCAAACTTATTTTTATTTTATGGATTAAAGGTTCTTAAGGACCATTGGCAATGAAAAAAATAAATTCAAAAATGATATTGTCGGTAGTCTGACATCTACTCTGCTAAGTTTTAATAGAGTCATTGGAGAATAACAGAATTGATTTCAAATGTCGTTTTGCTGCAAATCAGGCTTGACAGTGATATTTTAAGCTATTAAAGGTGGACTGTGGACAATTCCAATTTGTGTTCTAGCTTCCAACAAAAGAAGTGTACTAAATTTAATGATTTTTACTTAACTTGTTTCAAATTATAATCTCATTTAATTTTATCATTAAGAAACTGTCTTGTTTAAATTTTGAAGATAAAAATACTACAACAAACAACGTCTAAGTTTGAAACATTGACATTACAAAGTACTACTTGAAAATCACTAAAAATGTATTATAACAATACATGTGATGTCCATACTTTGCCAGACAAAACTTACCACATCCACATGAAAAATGTTTCTTTTGGAAATTTTTCAAACTTGTTCACTCCCTTTTAGATCCTTAAAAATGGTTTAATTCATTTCTTTTAACTTACTATAAACAATAAAAAACGTTAACTGGCTAAAAATATTAAAAATAATGAGCTTTCGGCTGTCATTCGACCATCGCATAGACTTTGAGAGCTCTAGTGTCATTGACAAAGGCTCTTTTCGCATTAGAAAAACTTTGGAGGCTTGGCACACCTCTGCTACTAAGCATGTTGACAATAATTCAAAGCCCATTCCAAGCCAATACTGTATTCTTTTCAACAAAATAGCCTCTTAATTAGCAATTTTTTACGTCGCTTTTGTTTTTCATTATTTTCTTTTTATCTCACCTTTCTTGTATATATTTTATTCTTTTTGTATTCAATTTTTATCCGTCGAAGGCTGTAGAGTGACAGCCTAAAGCTCATTATTTTCAATATTTTTATTTATTGCATCATTTAGTTACTAATGTAGATCACATCTAGATTATAATGACAAGTTGGAGCGAAGTATTTAAAAAAAAAGGCAACTAAATAACAAGCTTTTAAATTACAATATAAAATTTAGTAATCTGGGGTGGGGGTTTACTCAGTTGCAGTTCATTCAAAGAAAAAGAAAAAGAGCGGCGAGCTGGGTGAGCGGAAACGAGCTGTTTCGTTCGTGAGGGAACTGGAGTCGAAACAGAACCATTTGTTTCTTGGGGTAAGATGCCTGTTAGAAAATGTAAAAAAAAAGAAAACAAAGAAAACAAACCAACATACCAGACGGTTGTACAATGGCTGGCTGCGAATGAATCGTAAAATGTATGACTGCATTCACTCCAGAGACGACAACCTTAGTATTTTGATTTCTGTCCATTCTGCACGATTATTTTTCTTGTATTTTTATTTAATAACGTGGGCAGCTTTTTGACAGTAAAAGCAGCAACTACTTGAAAGAAAGAAGCAAAACAGCAATGTTTGCATTATAGGTCACTTTTATTGACATATTTTTTTGACATCATTCTCGCATCACTCATTCTTGACGAATGTGCTTGATCTTCGAACATCTCATCAACCTGAAAGAATAGATATAAAGACAAAAACAAAAGATGGTTTCAAACTAATTAACTGAAAAATACATAATTTATAGCAATTTTTTATTTAGCTACAGAAACATCTCGACCAATAACTGATAAGAGTTGGAGCTGTTAGCCATTCAGAAGTCTGTCCTCAGCTTCATTCCCCTGATCAGGGGCAAGGTGGTTACGCTTTCTCAGGAGTTCTTGTCTCTTGGTCGGTAAAGTATCGTAGCGTTGTTTCGATGACTCCATGTCATCGTTATCAAGTAAAATTAAGCGTAATTATAACTGATCAGTAAAAACATAAATAAACGAACACAGACAAATAATTAAAAAGTGAATTTTTAAATAGAGGAAGGAAAAAAACCTAAGAATGAGCCGTTTTTCAGCCAACGTTTACATGGTAAAAAATATATAAATAACAACTTGCTGGAATGCAAGCCACGCCCTGGGACATTCGAATTCAAGCACGACAAGGATGACTGGCTAAAATCACTTTATTTGGATGCAAATGGCTTATAATAAACAGCAAAGTTAATCGGAACCCGAACTTTTTTTATGCCATGTCACACACCATATATGGACCTGATCCCGTTGATGTCGTCCTGATGCAACTTGGGTGTACCTCGGCTAGCCGTTGGCCACATTACTGTACCTTTCACATCGGAGTGCCGAAGTCCCAGCGCATGGCCAATCTCATGGACAGCAACGTAAATCAAGCTTTGCGATCCGTTCCACCACGAGCCAGTCTCTGTAAAGTAATCATCGTCATCAAAATGGAGTCGGCCATCTTGTGGGAAGAAAGCGTGTGCAAGAACCTTGCCTTTGCCATCAAACTTTGAGGAGCATTGCCTTTCACCAGGAACGCCCGCGTGATTTCCTTTGCCAAAACTAAAAGACATCATGAATGAAAATATAGTTTTTTACTTCAGTAATAAAAAGGAATGACTGTTTAATGGTAAGTCGTAAGTGATCTAAATATTGTCTTTATTCTCATCCAGTAGACCTTCAATTCTTTTTGTTTGGAAAGATCTGTCGCACGGCTGGTACTTTATGTGTTCGAAGACAATTGATCTCGAGAATCGTATTTTACGGTAGCAAACTTTACCTAATTAAGTACACAGCTTTTTGATGTATAAGAGTAGCAGTGAGCACGCTTATCTCAGTAAAACAGGGGTTGATGTCAGTTGAGGTAGTTTTGACCTCTTGAACCGAACTTGACGTCAGTCGTTTGTCAGTAAAGAAAGAATGTTGAAGCCATTTTCATGTTGAGTCATTTTAAGTTAAAGCAAATAGTAACGGAATAGTCAAAAGAATGAAGTCAAGTTTAAAACTTTGCACAAAAGCTGAATGAGACTAAAATATTCGAGATATCTGTAAAGGAATACTAAACCTTATTCTGAAGTCAGCATCCGAAATTGAATTTGTTCTGGAGAATCTCAGCTTTGGTGCTACGTCACTCCACATTTTGAACGCCTGGGCAATGATTCTTGACTGATCGCTATGTGACAAATCCTCCCCATAAGTCATGTAGTATTTTAGATCTGTCTTGCGCCATTTTCCCCAGGTCGAGTATCGCTTCACGCGCATGCGCTCGCCATTCTCATCAACATCCGGGACTCCGCATCGTGGCTTCTTCATTTGGTATAAGGTCTCCTCGTCTAGCTCCCCGGTCACAGGAAGACCGAAGAACTTTTGGAAGTTTTTGAGTGCGGTTTTTATGTCATGGTTCCCGGATCTACTTTGTGAGATGTAATGGTAGTCTGAGAGATATTTCTAAAGGATTAAAGATAGTGCCACAAAATTTAAAACAATAAATTAGGCTACTAGGACAATTACCCCGGGGGGGGGGGGGGGAAAGGCACTCCCCCTATATGGCTTATATGGGGACGTGCCGCTGGATAGGGTATGGTTTTTGACTCCTCCGGTCCTGAACAGGGTATATAATTTCAAGCTCCTCTGTCCTAAACAGGGCCTGAAGCTGTCCTAGACAGGGTATGGTTGCAAGACTGTCGTCCATGTATTTACATTGTTTACGCTTTCGCTTCAATAAAAAGTATTATTTTATTCGGTGGGATAGGTGTTTTTGCATTTCAATGCTTCAAACATCGCGTATGGGACGCAATCACAATAAAGCGTAAATGATTGTTGATGTTGTCCTTTGTCCTAAATAGGGTCTTAGAATAGGGGGTGTTGTCCTACACAGGGTAGGCATTTTAAGTTTTTATTGTCCTAAACAGGGTCAGGGTTTCAAACCTCCAGCGGCACCCCTATACCTAAACTTAGGTCAAGTACCCCCCCCCCCCGCCCCCGGGACAATTACATAGAAAAGTAGATAGCTCTTTATTTGCCCAACCTTATAAGAGTCTTAGTGCTAAATTTTAGTGCTATCGAAGTGAAACAATAGGAAGATATTAAGCCGACGATAATGCGATAAGTAAAAAGTTGACCCGATTGGATGTTAAAATTATTGTTGCTGTTTATCTGGAAGGCAAATCCTCTTTATATCCTCAGCGGATACAGTTAGCTAATTGTAGAACTTTGTTGCTACAAATTGATGGATGATACCCGCTTGTGATGGTTCATCATATGCAGGATGACTTTCAAACTTTTTTATGTTTAAACCAGAGCCAGGATTTAGATTGTTTCGGACAAATAACTATATCAAGCTATCAGTAAAGACAAAACTTATGTGCCTCGCAAAGTATCCCGTTGAAAAATGAAAATCATTATTTTAGATTATATTTTATCATCACAATGAAATTCTTTTAAAGAATTATACCCAAGGTCGAGTCATGCTACCCTGAGGTAGCTGTGCTTTTTTTTTTTAGAAAAGTACAGAGGTGTTTAACTGTATGCTTAATGATTCTTTTTCACCATCAAAAGGGGTATAGGAATGGGGCTCGTCGATAAAAGAGGCCATTGTATTAGAGATTCTTCATTTCCCTTTCATGAATAAGTCAAGGAATTATAGGTAACCTGCAGTATCTTGAAAAGTCATCAAAACGAATTCATTGTTCATATCTAAGAGGCGTAAATAAACTAAGTTCGGTAAACATGGGACACAATCTGCGTGAAAACTCGGATAGTCTACTGATGAAAAAATACTTGAGGCCTCTTTCGTCGGCTAGGCTAGCTAAAATTTTTGGGCTAAAATTGCTTGGCATGACTTGGGGGGGGGGGGGGGGGGGGGGGTTACCAAAAATCAGAACTCGCCGGTTAGACCAGTCCATTCGTAAAGAGAATTCCGCTATTTATCAGAACTGATCATCCGGATCAGTCCATTCGTAAAGAGAACTCCACTATTTATCAGAACTGATCAGCTAGATCATTCATTCCTGAATAGTATGCAGATTTTAGGCGAAAACTCTCGAAGTGAGCCTGCTAAATTTTTAAAACTACCTATACAACCGGCCAGTTCTTAATTTGGGTAAACGCCTATATATTGCGTTATTACTTTAGCTACCGCTGTTCTAACAAATTGGGAAGCCATACCAAAGCAAATTCTCCATCGCTTTCTTCTTCCTCGCAAATTACAACCTGGAAAACCAGAAAAGACAGGAAAATCCACTGATAAAGCATTTTGGTCCGTCAGGCTCGTACGAGCTACGATCGATACAATAAAATTGTAGACGGTTTGATAATTTCATTTTCTAAAGAAAGTTCCGCAGCTGATCACTTGTTAAGTAAGCCTGCAAAAATATCGTTCGTTATTGCACAAATATTGTTCACTGTAAATCGTTTATTGCAATTGTTACGCCTAGCAGTTGTGACAAGATTGTAAATTGTTTCATAACCGAGTTTGTTGTAAAATAAACAGACCTTCTCTAGGAATCAAAACACATATTTTGTTATAGAAAGACCTATGCTGAAATATAATTGTAGACGATTTGGAAGTTTCATTTTTTAAAGAAAGCTCTGCAGCTGATCACTTGTGATGTAGCCTGCAAAAAATATCGTTCGTTATTGCACAGATATATTTCATTGTAAATCGTTTATTGCAATTATCACGCTTAGCAGTTGTGACAAGATTATAAAATGTTTTATAACCAAGATTGTTGTAAAATAAACAGAACTTCTCATAGAGTCAAAGCACATATTTTGTTATTGGCCAGCAGATAATAATAGGGCTATACGTTTACACAAAGGCGAATCGTTGGGACTAAAGATACCCCTTAAGGTGTGAAATTTTTTTTTTTAGGACAACGTTTAAAGTCAAGAATGAATCTTTAACGAAACCTTTGCAATTATTTTTATAGGTTTTTTGTTTGTTGGGTGTCAAACAAATATCATTTTCAAAAGACAGGGAATAATCCACCCTTTTATGACCGGTCTTTTTTTTCCAGAAAGTCAAATCTATTTATCAGTTTTCTAACAATTTTTGTTTGGTATTATTTGCCAACACGGTTCGATCTGCCACAATGCTGAAAATGACACTTACCGGAGAATATTGTCTGTCAAATAATAAAAAGCCCCTCCAATGTACGAGGCCGTTACCGAGTCTCGATTTTTGATCTATAGTAAAAGATGAACGCCATCCTAGTTTCTATCTTTCAAATGTTTTTGTCAGTAGCGACTTTAGTGTTTTAGGCCATTATTGTAGCACAAAGAAGGCCTGCTAATGGATATTTAAAATGGAAAAAATACAGTGCAAGTTAACTTTTAATATTAAAAAAAATGTCAACGTAGATTTAAGTCCTACCATAAACTTCTTTGTTCGTCTTTTGTCTCTTTGGGGGCATGCATGCCACTGAAAAAGATGTGTGCCAGCACTGACAAAGGTATTGTTTTGCAACAACTCGGAACGTCACTGCCTGGTTCTCATTCATTATCATTAAACTTCCAAATACTCGTCGCTTGAAAAGACTTACAGGTCACTCGGGACGACAAGTTTTTCCCTATTGAATGCGCCATTTCCAGCTAACGATCACATGGTACAAAATAACACCTTGCTAGAGGGCAAGCTACGCTATGGCACTTCGAAAACAAAGGAAATTCAAGCATAACTGCTTAAAGTCGCTTTGTTTTGGATCATGTCCCAGCGAGTTGCTTGCCCTCCAGCAAGGTGTTATTTTGTAACATGTGACCGTTGTTGCAAAGGGCCCATTCATCTTCTTTGTTTTGACAAACAAAGAAGATGGTTAATTTTAAGCTCGATGGCATGGTGAATTGAAAAAGATGTAATATTCTTTAGAAAACTGTCGTTTCAGTAGAGGCTCCTTTATTTTTAATTTTCAGTTAGCAAACTCGTTAAAGATAAAAGGGCTCAAAGATTAGTCAGAAATTTGAATGCAAATGTAAATAATTAACGTGAAATGGACGACGAAAAAGTTGATTCTAGCACATCATAGAGAGCTTTATTTTTAATAAGCAATACAGGATACTTGTATATGCTGTGCTAATGGGTATGGTTATAGCTTTGTTGGCTTGAATAAGAGTTAAGTTTGAGCTTGAAACAGCGCGGAACTAAATTATAGTGATCAACTGATGTTGTAATGGCTGTACATTATTTTTTAAAACAAGTTCGAATTTTCGTGTTGACTTACTGTTGTCCCACTCAGAACTTCTGCTTTTTCAACATAAAAGGGGAAAACCTGAGGCATCATTAGAATGCGCGATTAGTGCTTCTTCTCAACACAGCCAGAGTTACTGAATAATGAATAATGTTTGGGAAAACGCACACCGGTTATGCCAGTCGGTGACATGCAATTCTTGTCTTTCTGCATGGGGTTAATGGGACGGCAGTAAATACGATGATAACAATGGAAATGATGTTTGAGGAACTATAGAGTAGTGTTGAAAACCGGCCATCTACGAAAAAAGCCTTTTACTTACATACATACATATATACTTTATTGCATAGCTCCCCCTGGGGGGCTCTCCCCCCAAAAAAAAATTAAAAAAAAAAAAAAAAAAATATATATAAAATAAAAAAAAAAAAAAAAAAAAAAAAAAAAAAAAAAAAAAGATAAAAAAAAAAAAAAAAAAAAAAAAAAAAAAAAAAAATTTTTTTCACTTATTACCGTACTTGATCAGCTTTGTACTGACTCGTGAGAATGAAATGGACATCAAACGAGCGAACGGACGTTCACGGTAATGACACGGTTATAATATTGATGAAAAAAATATATATATATATTTAAATGGGGTGACGAAAGGCAATGTTGTGTTTTCATATTCAACTTACAAAGAGCCTTGCTAAACCGTGTGAAGGAACTGCGTTTGTTTTCTGTTTTCATATAAAATACTATAGGTTCGATCCAGAGCCAATTACATCAGCCATTAAGATACCTTGCCCCCTACAGTCCTTGAGTGAAGCTCACATAGACTTTGCTACCGAGTTTTTCCTGGGTTTAGGTTGAAAGGTAAGAAAGCATTGGAAAGATTTCGAATGGGCTAGCAGGCTAATTTCTCATCAATTTCTCAAAAACAACAAACCTGCCTTCAAAGAATTGACAACAGTTTTGATTTTAGTTTAGTAATAAGGTTTTTAAAGCGTCAATTCGAACGCTCAATCTAAGGGATATGGCGACGTAAGTTAATAATTATAGGACTCCACGTTGTTTCTGTAATTGTGATTTTTCTTGCAAATGAAGTGTATAAAATACGGGATACGTTTATTCATATACTTTTTGTTTGTAACAAATTAGACTAACATGAGGTACCTTACGTCGTAAATTGGTTCTGGATCGTTTTATTATTTGTTTCTTTTAAAATTGGTGCGGTAAACTAACTTGGACACGATTCTCTTTGCGCTTTCTTATACTTTTCAATGGACAAAGTATCGAAATAAAAAAAAATCATAGTAAAAGATAAAATAAACTGGATGAAAAAGACTGAATGACGCTTCAAATATAATGCAAACAAGAACATGCTATACTGTTGAACATAATAACTTTTTTATTTGATGAAAAGCAAGGTGTAAGATATAAAACAATACAACGCACCATGTAGAGATTATTTCAACAAACATTAAGTAAATACACTTAGAACAAAGCGACAGCTAAGTGAAGGCAAATCTCCATGGCGTTCATTTAGTGGCGTTTCAATTTTTATTACGAATACGAAGCAATTACAAATTTTTCTAAGCTTTCAAAGATCGGGCACACGGGTGATTATCCGTATCAATGATTTAGGTACGTGATGATGGAAATCCTCGAATGAAAACAACGGCGAAAATTGTGCTTGTATTAAGATTGTGTGTGACGAACCACAAATGTCTTATAGGAGGTAAATAAGCTCTCAAATGAAATGTAAATAAGGAGTGTTCAATTTTCGGATTTAATGGGGGTGTTTATTGGACAAGTAACAAGGTGAAAGGTGTAAAATAACACAAGAACATTGTACAAGTAAGAAGAATACACTAACGTCAAAGCAGCTGTTGCCATGTGACAAAAACTGTTTTAAGTGTGAAAAGAATTGTATACAATTGAATACAAACAGAACTGTAGTCATATATACCTCACAGAAAACCTGACACAAAAGACTTGTTTGAGTAGCTGAAATTGGAAATTACCTAGTATTGAGTTCTTTTCTGGCTATACAGCGAGCAAGTACACTGTACTTGTTTAGCTGGCCTGTAAGTAGAATATGATACCAGCATTTAGATTAGCTATAAAATATTTAAGCACGTATCTTCAAAAAACAATGAAAATAATTGATAGCATTTTATCTTTTTAGGACAGGTCGTGGGTAAGATATTACTTGTCACTTGTCGAAGTTATCACTATAAAATAAGTGAGCCATTTTTCCAGAATGCTCACTTTCAATTGGAGCTTTCTACAGAAAAATCATGAATATGTTGGCTGCTGTACTTCTGCTGCCGTTCCTCATTGGGATTGCGGTTTGCGAAGATGACCAAACTATGGCCTTGGTAAGTATGGGATTTAAAAAAATTTCAAATAAGTACAGACGACGATTATTCTAAGCTTTTTCTACTTATCAAAGCTTTATGATGTTGAAAGAGAACTTTAACATCTACCTTCCAAAGTGCTTTAACCGATGTTTTCAGAGAATAATAAAACGTTCATTACTAGGATCGTAATTTGGATTACATAAATTTTAACCATTTCGTCAGAGCCTTACTTAACTTAGGCAAAGCTGAAAAAAAGTTTTTTTTGTATTATCTTTATTTAAAATTTTTTTAGTCTGTAATAAAAGTGGAAGGCGTAATATTCATAGTTAAAAAAAATGGTCATGTTATTGCACAACTTGAAAACGTTGCGAAAAGAAATTCTGAAAAAAACCCTAATTGTTTTGTTAACCAGTGTAGCATAATACTGAATAAATATTTTATCTGCTTTATCCACCATTGTCTTTCACATGGTTTCTTGATTATATAATCTTACCTTGTAATTTATATTAAAAATATATGACTGGATTTATAAAAACCAGGTTAATGAAATTTTCATCGTTGTTAGCGCAAATCGACGTAAACGCGTTTTTTTTTTTTCATCTCCAAAGTAGACGATACTAAAACTGAAGTGAATGTCAGTCTTTTTTTCTCTCCTCCTCTCTCTTTTCTAACTTTCAGCGCTGTAGTTCATTTTTTTCCCTTTCTCGGCATGTTTTTAGGCCACATCGCAGTGTAATGTACTTGGTCAAAAATACTCAGGTCACCGACTTTTCTTTGACCACGTTTTCATAAATCCAGTTATATATATTTTACCAACAATCCACGGCAGTAGACCGGAAAGTATTTTTTCTATTAATATTTTCCGCATTTTCATTAATTTTAATTTCGTGCGATCGACATGCAATGACTGGGTTCGACAGCTGGCGACACTGAATATCCAGAATTATCTGCACCCCACGGAGTATATATTGTAATTAGAACTGAATGTATAGAAATATCAATAAGTAACTAATTTATCCGAAACCAATATATAAAATAATTCACTAAATATCCACGATAATTCATTTTCAGCATTTTCTTGACCAATACGGATATATATCAAAGTCCAGAAGTGGCAACCACGACGTACCAACGGCCATCAGCAGGTTTCAAGAGTACTTTGGTCTTCCGGTCAGCGGCAAACTCGATGACTCAACTATCCGTCTCATGAAGAAACCTCGATGTGGTATGAGTGATCCAACTGGAGAAGATCGCATGCGTAGATATGCTACTCAGGGCAAATGGAGCAAGACCCACCTGACTTATTTTGTCGAACCTGGCGAGGACCTACCACATGTGAGTACGATTATTATTATTATTTTTTTATTTTTTTTCAGCATTCTGCTAGTAATCTACAGCAATTCTCACGTTCACATTGGATAACACTACTTACATTAATTAACATTACATGTTAAACTACACATTTTGCATTAGACTACTTACAATATACATTACACTACATCGCTCAAAAACTGCACAATAAAAACGTTGATAACGTCACTTGTAATATTGCAATTATTAAGAAATTCATAATCTTTTCGTTGCCATAAGCCTAATCAGATTCTTTTAAAATATTTATTTATATTTCACGTATTCAGAAACACACTCAGTCCAGTACATACACCTTACAAACAACATACAGCAGACCCCAACGTGTTCATCCTAATACGCATAAGAAATATATAAAGCGTTAGTCTGACGTAGTACTTAGATGCGTAAATCATAAGTCATTTTTTTTAGAAATTTTCTCCATTAAGGAACATGTTCAAATAGCTTATTCTTTGACTTGAAGTATGATTTGCAAGAGGCGATTTGTTCAGATCTCGTAATGGTGCAAACGAATGTGAGGAAGATATTATTTTTACTGTATATTATATTTTATACTATGTAACGTAGGACCAACAAAGGCAGATATTTGCTGATGCACTGCAGTTCTGGGCTGACGTGTCTGGGTTGACATTCAGTGAAGCCGGTAGCGCCGCTGAGGCCGACATCAAAATAAGGTAGTTTCGTTAGTTTGTATATATGACGTATATATAAGATAATTTAACAACAATTTTTTATCTCTTATCTTTTGAAATGACCTTAAACTAAATTGGAAAATGGGATGAGATTTGCTGCTGTAATTATTGGTTGTTTTAACACTACAAGAGTTTACTCATTGTGTATGGTTTATTGTTACTTATTTTCGCGATTTTCGCGACTTTCAAAGAATCGCTAAATTAAAGACCCGTAAAAAATTATTTTAAACCTTTTCTTTTGTAATTCTTATGTTAATGACGTATTTATTTTGGCCAAATCGCGAAAATAAAGTCCCGCGAAGTATACCCGTTCCATTTTCGCGAAATTGAGTTCCCGCGAAAATAAATATTATTGTTTTCGGGGAATTAATTTGGAAATGAGGGGTTTTGGGGGTTTTTTGGGTTTGGGCAAAAAATATAAATTAAAAAAAAAAAAAAAAATGAAAATTTTTTTATTATTTTGGGGGTTTGAGTTTTTTAAAAAAAAGAAAAAAAAGAAAAAAAAAAAAAAAAAAAAAAAGAAAATAATATTAAAAGGTAAGTCGAATATCTATAGACTGCAGCAATCAACAACAACAAGCTTTATTTGCATGACCATAAATACACAAAGTATTGCAAAAGCATAAAACTCAACTAAATCAAGACTGATAACAATCATTATAATGTAACAATGACCATTATTATACATTGGTGTCACCAGCTTGATTTTGATTGGCTATAAGCACGCAGCTAATTCTTGCTGGCTGTTTCTCTTACGTCATACCTACAGACATTAGATTTTACATATGTAGAAGTGACGTCATACCTACAGACAATAGTTTTATGCATTCAGAAGTGACGTTACCAAACACACTAACCAGCAGTTTGATCAGCTTTTTTTTGTGCGCGCTCTTGTCTTTACAAGTGCAGCTCAGGACTGTGCATAATAAAATAATTATTGGATTCGGTTCGCATGATAGCGATAATTATCAAGGCCTCAGTTTCTGTCATCCGCCTCACCCTTCGGCTTCGGCAGATAATAGAAACTTTGGCCTTGATAATTATCGCTATTATGCGAAAACCGAATCCAATAATTGTTAATTATCAAGTTAAGAATGTCAAAATGAACTTCGTCAGTTGAATATTAAAATAATAATTATCAGGACACATTAACTTTTTGGTGGATTGTGTAGGAGGTAAGAAGAATAAGCTCGTTCACAAATCACACTAATACGAACCATTATGGCATAACTAACACCAAAAATACATTATACCTAATCTACTAAACTATAGTAATTATAACTCAGTATTTAATAATATATTCAAATTTAAAGTTGCTCTTTGATAAACCACATTCCTTTAAATTAGCTTTGGGAGGTACTCTCACGGTGGAACCAGTGTGGAAAGCACTTGTCCTTACCCATTCAATGGACCCGGAGGAGTTCTGGCGCATGCGTACTTCCCTCAGGATGGGCGAGCCCATTTTGACGAGGATGAAACCTACACCCATGGCACTTCCAGTGGAACCAATCTTTTATGGGTGGCGGTGCACGAGTTTGGACATTCCCTGGGCCTGCAGCATACAAACATCCAAGGGGCAATCATGTACCCTTACTACACAGGATATGTCCCAGACATGCAGTTGCATTCTGATGACATTGCAGGGATTCAATCTCTGTATGGTAAGAAGACCTTTAGGGTGGTACACAATGAACAATGGAGAGTAAAAACGTACATGGACCTGTGATTTTATGCCTTTCAACATAGGATGTTTCAATAGCTATGAATCACATTTTCACACGGTAGCGTAAAGGTCGGTTTAACCACCTTTAACAACGTTTCATTGATGGTGTAAAGTTGGATAACCAACTTTACACCAGATTTAACCACCTTTAAATTCACTTAAATCTCAATTTTCATGCCGTAGATGGAAAATTTTATTTTTAATTTCAGTTTAACACATATGTCAGCTGAAAGACATGTACATGCATGCATATTTCCGTGAAAAGTGATTTAAAAGCGTCCTTTGGGTGATTTTTAGACCTATACCGGGTAAAAGAGAAAACTGAACATTTGCTTCCCAGAGTGTGTATATTCGACCCTTGTAAAAGGTAATACCGCAAGAAAATAGCACAACAACATACCCGATAAACCTGAAAGTGGTTCAGTCTCAGTTTTTCTTTTATGTGGGAAGGGCTGGTGGCGTTCTTGGAAATTGCGATACAGTAAAAACCCACGTATAAGAACAAGTGGATTAAGAACACCCAGGCCTGATTTTAGGAAATAAAGTACCATTTATATAAGAACACATTCAGCCTGAAAAATGAAAGTTGTTCTTATATGAAAAAATATCAAAGATCAACACTACTTTTCGTTGCACACATAATAGTTCCACCCCAATTACAGTACAGTATTGCCTTGATTTATCAATTTTCTTAAAATTAAAATACAATTGTGTGCATATATATTGATTTCATCTATTGGTAGCCTTATATGTTTCTTATTTTAAGAAACTTTTTTTAAGAACACTTAAGAACACTAACAAGCTGATTTTGCAGATTATAACCCTTTATATAAAGAACCTAATCGTATCTATAACAAAATATTAATTCTCGTTTTTGATTGGTTCTGCGCGCGCCTATTTGTCGCGTAATCGGCGCGCGATCACGTGGGTGTCCAATTACAGGTATCCAATTTGAGCAACTTCAAATTGGATACCTGTAATTGGACACATACGCCATCCGCGCGTCAATCATGCGCATTTGAATGGGTTTTTTCTTGCTGTTTTCTAACTTTTTGTGCAACCAACTGAATTTACCCTTGACTTTTCTTCACAGAAAAGGTTCCTAAAGACTTCCTAACCTCGAATTTTGTTATTGACGCGATTAATCAGTAATTGGACCTCGTGTCGTACAATTCAGAGAGTAATCGTGCTCGTAATTTCAAATCGGCCTCGCGCGGCGCGCTCGACCGATTTCGAAATGACTCGCCCGATTACTCCCTGAATTGTACTCCACTCAGTCCAATTACTATTACAAATCAGCCTGAACCGCCAAAATAGGTGTTTTTATACACCGGTTTTTACTATATTGTTAATTATAAAGAGGGAATTAATTATTTTATTTACAAACAGGTAGTAACAGTGGCGGCGGTGGTGGTGAAGTGACACCAGCCCCCACGGATTCCGGTGAGTCCACTTATCGTATTTAAAAGAGCTACGTCTCGAGTATTTCGCAAATTTTTTGGTCTTTACTGTTCTTGAATAAGTGGTGGGCAACTTTAAGACGCTCGGGCCAACATTTTCTACCTCAAATTGTTTTAAATATTTTTATTGCGATCAAATAAAGAGTTCCTTGTTTTCAAAATTGCAAAAAAAAGTGGGGGTCACCGACTTCGTTTTAAAGATAAAGCCTGTGAAAAACTACCCTAAATTGGTACACGTAATTCAGTTTGGTTTAGAGGGTTTATAATTAAAAATAACGAAGATGAGTAAACAGAGGCAAACAATATTTACAATGAACGAGCAACAACAGCTACTATCCTGTAGCATGTTAAAAAAAAGCAAAATTGCAGGGGAGGAGCGGGGAAGATGAGATTGCAGTGCCATTAAACTCTTACCCCTTTTTTACATTCTTTGGGATGCGACTTTGTTATCCGTTGTGCTTATTTTTGTATGACTTGTCAATACATATTATAGGAAACTGCGACGACAGGTTGACGAGTTCATGCCAACCTTATAAGGATGCTGGTTACTGCCAGTCGTACCCTGACAACATGAAGTACTGGTGTGCGAAGACATGTTATAATTGTAAGTTGTTAGTAAAAGTTAACATTAAGTTACAGTTCTAGAGAAGAGAACATTTATGACGTATGACGAAAGAGACAAGGAGCTCATCCAGGAAAATAACAAACTTAAAATTTGAGATGGTCTTCTTTTATCAATGCGTTGAACATTCATAAACAGAGAAACAAAAATTATGAATTCTTTTTGGGACAAAGAATAGCAAGGGCGCATTAAGCGAGAGAGAGACAGAGAGAGAGGAGGGGGGGGGGGAGGGGGAGTCGACCCGCACTTTTCTCTCCCGAAGCCTTAATTTTGGTCACAAATGTCACCCCAGAATGCTGTTAGCAAAATTTCCACGAACTTCAATTTTATATTAGGGAAGGTGGGGAGAAAGGCGAGGAAGTTGGTAGGGGAGCGTTGCGCTCTCGCCACAATTCTCTCTACCCATCTTTCTGAATTTTCTGGATCCGGCCCTGATACAAATCATGTCACGGTCCTCGCTGTTTATTCTGTAAAGTCAATCTAAGATTCAAGGAGTGTAGAAAATAGAGCTTATGGGTAGTTTGATATCAGAACTACGCTAAATTACTGAAATTCGAAATGTTTCTTTTTGGTTACAGGTAACGTCTGAAAAAAAGAGGACAAAGTGTGGGAGCCGCACCTTAATTTACTCGCGGTTTAATTGTTGTAGCAGTGCATGCACATTAGAAATGAACAAGAGAATAAAGGGAAAATAAATTATTGGGTTGTTTTGGTTCATTCATTTTGTCAGTTTTCATAGAACATCGATTTTTCTGAGTGATGTAATTTGCCCTCCCCCCCCCCCCCCATCTTTAGGCAAGCACGTGCTCAAAGGGATTAACCCTTTCAGTGCTAAATTTCTCCAAAAACAGGGTTTTTTAACCGTTAAACTGAATTTTTGATGCTACGAGCCTGAATTTCCCTTAACTTTGCTTTAAAAACACTTCAACGATGCAGCAGGATTTTGACGAAGATTTCATGGAGAAATGAACAAAAATGTACTTTGGCGCATGCTCATAAGCCATAATTTGGCCATTTTTTTCGTTTTTTTTTTTCTCGGCTTTGTAATTTCCACTTCCTTCTACTGTATCCGTCCTTCCTTTATACTAAAAAAAGTTTTGATTAAAACATCGGTAAACCCTGAAAGGAGGACCTCGATCTAATACAGGTGTTTTGGCCTGTTTACAGCACCGATTTTGCACCAAAAAGTGATTGACTTTTTCTCGATTAGCTCTGTCAGGATGCGACCGATACGCAAAATGAATAGTTCTTTGAAAAGGTCAAACCTAGCTCTATCAGATGCTTATCACCAAAATCTGCTGACTTTTAAATTGATGACGTCACAAGTGGTTCATTGACTGCTCCTCCAAATGTCGACAAAAGTCGACTTTAGCACTGAAAGAGTTAATTGCGCAACGGCTCCTCCCTTTCTAGTATCAGGTTCACTCTCTTCATATTCCGTTTGTCGCAAAAAAAAACAGCATAACAACAGCAAATATATTTATAAACAGCTAAAGTTGTGAATATATTTGTATATCTTAATTAGCCTTGACCCCCCAACCCCCCCCCCCCCCTATTAGCCTTGGCCATCCCCCTCATTTTTCCCAATCTCCCCACTTTACGTAAAATATTAATAGTGACCAATTCCAATAAAGGAATATCGCACTCTGCGGGAAGAGCGTATCGACCATAAATATACTGTGTGAGAGGCTACATTAGCTACATAACATGCTTTTTCTCTTCTCTTATTGTCAATCAGTTAATGCAATAATTTACTTTTATGCGTACCTTAATTACAAATCCAGGCGGAATTCGAAAGAAGATTCGCCGCTCGGATCAAGAAACTGTTATAGTCACAATGTATTCGTCCTGAATATAAGAAAAATAATTTTTTGAGTCCGTTTCTTACTCAGCATACTTCAGTGCCATCCGATAAATCTTGATGTCAAAATCTCCAATGCAGTATTTGCTTGGCAATACCTTAAGGCCAAGGAAAGAAACAAAGTGCCTTTTGTGCGCCTGTACCGTATTCAAGTCATCAATTCGGGATAGCCTAGTATGTCGTTCGAATGCTGTATCCGAATTAACGCTACAAACTTACAATCGCTTTAATTGCGCCCACATAAGCAACCATCGTGTAAAGTGAATTAGGAATCATAGTGGTGAAAATTTATGACCATGAAGGGTTAAAGTAAAGAATCCAATCCAAATAACGGTCGGTAGCGTAGCCGAAAAACGACGGCCGACATCCCTCCGACGCGACGGCCGATGTCCCTCCGACGCGTTGGCCGATACACCACCGGCGCGACGGCCGACATCCCTCCGACGCGTCGGCCGACATTTCTCCGACGCATCGGCCGACATTTCTCCGACGCGACGGCCGACATCCCTCCGACGCGACGGCCGACATCCCTCCGACGCGACGGCCGACATCCCTCCGACGCGACGGCCGACATCCATCCGACGCGACGGCCGACATCCATCCGACGCGAGTGCCGACATCCCTCCGATGCGTCGGCCAAAACACCACCAAAGCGACGCCGACATCCCTTCGATGCGTCGGCCGACACACTTTCCACGCGTCGGTCGACACACTACTAATTCATCGGCCTACAGACCAACACACTACCGACGCGAAGGCCGACATAAAACGAAGGCTATTTTTTTTTCTTTCTGTTTTTGGTAGGTTTATTGTCTGTTGAACTATTAATTTTTGTAATTTACTGTTCAGCCATAAGAAGAAGTGGGAAGGAAAAAAGGATGAGAATACGATATCAACGCAATCTTCAAAACTAAAACTAGTAACTATTCTCTCATCTTTAAAACAGAAATCTAGTATCCAGTTTCTCTCAATGTTTTTTTTGTAACGAGTTGTCAGATACATACATACATACATACATACATACATACATACATACATACATACATACATACATACATACATACATACATACATACATACATACATACATACATACATACATACATACATACATACATACATACATACATACATACATACATACATACATACATACATACATACATACATACATACATACATACATACATACATACATACACACACACATACATACATACATACATACATACATACATACATACATACATACATACATACATACATACATACATACATACATACATACATACATACATACATACATACATACATACATACATACATACATACATACATACATACATACATACATACATACATACATACATACATACATACATACATACATACATACATACATACATACATACATACATACATACATACATACATACATACATACATACATACATACATACATACATACATACATACATACATACATACATACATACATACATACATACATACATACATACATACATACATACATACATACATACATACATACATACATACATACATACATACATACATACATACATACATACATACATACATACATACATACATACATACATACATACATACATACATACATACATACATACATACATACATACATACATACATACTTTATTTGAAAACAAAGGTCTATACCTTTATACCTTTTTCAGTCATATCAGTCTGGCACAAAAATCACAAGAAACTCTCTACTCGTGCTACTCTCCCTCTTTTAAACAGATTTCGGACTGATATGGTAGGAAATAAATTTCTGAAACCACTCGATCCTTGGATTGACCACTTATTATTTGGTGTCATCGGAAACTTCTAAAGACTGAAAAAGTATGGCGTAATATGAATGTTTGTTCTATTGCAGGAAATAAAGGTATTGGAAAGAAAACATTACAGTAAAAAATAAACAAGATAAGGCATCTGGAGTAAAATGTACACACATGAAATGTTCCATTGTCAGGCAGTTTCAACAGACAAAAAGAAAAGGTGAAACGTATAAAAGAACACAAAAACATTTTGTAAACAAGGTGAATGAACTTAAGTCAAAAGGTTTGTGGAGAAGTGTGAGAAACGTTTCAAATAAAATTTTAAAGTGCGGAGGGAACCTTTGACACAATCAACGGAATTCACAGTTGTCATCACCCAACGACTGTAACACAAAACATCAATTTGAATAGCTGCAATAGGACAGCATCTGACTGAGGGGTTTTTGTTTGTACACAAGAAGAAACAAGAAGAAATAAAAAGTTATTATTGCTAAGCCGGTCCACCAGTGATTGTGCTATCGTGCCTGTATTTACAATTCTTACGCTGATGAAAAGTAAAGCTATTTTCATGCACACACATATCATTGAAAACATTTCACTCTATTGTTTCTGGTGTAAGACACCTTTTATGCTACTTAGTACTATAAAATACCTTAGCCAGTTCCCAGAAAGCTTACTTCTATTCTTAACTAGCCACGGACACATCAAGACAATGCTTACCGTCGCTCTGTTGGTGGTGTTCCTCTTTAAGGAAGCCGTTTCCGAAGATGACCAAACTATGGCCTTGGTATGTCTGCATTATTTTATTTAATTCCATTGCAGAAATGTTTCAGTACATTTGTACATGAAATTTGCAGAAAATAAAAGCCAAACAAAGAAAAGAGAAAAATAAGGTCCCTTTTACATAGGTTTAACCTTATAACTTCCGTTTCGAGATGCCTTTTTTATTTTTTGTTTTATTTGTATGTAGTAGCACTTGCAACTTGAATAAAGTATTTAAGTATGTAACACCAAATGGACTAAAATATTAAAATATAAATTATATTGGGATCTAAATTTGGAACTTATTTAGAAAATTAACACCATGAAATACAGGAATATTTTGATTTTGTTATCGGCTAATTAACGTAAAAAAAGTAAGGCAGATTAATTTTATCACTTTTTAGTTTTCGAATTACTTACTTAATCTCTAGATATCTTTTTGCGTAGAAAGAGGACCGTGACGAATTAACACGTTCTTAGGTATAATTGATGTAAAAGTATTGTCGAGAAAAGTTTGCTTGTAAAACGTGGAAATTTGAAACGAATGCACTATTTGAAAAGCCTCTTGAATAAATAGTAAATGTATTTTTTTTAGTTTGGCTCTCGTAATAAGTCTTAATCTATGTCAGTCGTAACGATCCTGAGTGTATCGGATTACTATTTATCAATTGGCGTTTTTCTAGCTGAGGAAATTTGGATATTTTCTTCAAATTAAATTAAATGCCTTTATGTACAAAGGACGCCTTAAAAATTATCGTTAACAGCTCCTTTAATTTGACTTCCCTGGTACCTGAAAGTTAATATCTTACTGGATTTGTAGAAACGTGGTCGACGAAAATTAACCTGAGTGTTTTTGACCACGTACATGGTATTGCGATATGGCTAAAAACATGCCCAGAAAGAAAAAAAAAACTGAACAACAGCGCTAAAAGGTAGATAAGAAAGAGGAGAAGAAAAAAAAATAATACTGACATTCACTTTAGTTTTTAAATCATCTTGATCGTTTGCTCTTCCTTAACAACTTAACGTAATAAAAAGGAAGGTTTTGACTTGTTGTTTAATCCGACACCAATTTATACTTACCATAAGAGGTTTAGTGTTTTTAATATGTACGTCATGCGAATTCTCTCTAAGAAATTTCTGGGTCATTACGGGTATATATCATCCTCTCGAAGTGGCAACCACGATGTTACCACGGCCATCACAAGGTTTCAAGAGTTCTATGGTCTCCCAGTCAGCGGCGAACTGGATGACTCAACTGTCCGCCTCATGAAAAAGCCTCGATGTGGTGTTGCTGATGCCAGCGGGGACGCGCGTCTGCGAAGATATGTTATCGGCGGCAAATGGAGAAAGACTCATTTGACTTATTTTGTCCAACCTGGCCAGGACTTACCCCACGTGAGTACAAACTTAAGTCTGAAATTTTATTTTACATGGATATTTTCTACAAGGTAATTGAAAACAAACAAGTTTGGAGCGTTTCTGCTCATGGGAGCAAGAATAAGCATTTAATGACCAAGAGAAACAGCAAGTTTTGTTTCCCCGAGACCCTCAATGTTAAGGCTCTCGGTAAAACAAAACTCATTCTTTCCCCTGGTGTAAGTCATAAAGTGTTTCGATATACTTTCAACTTAAAAAAAGGCTTTGTTGTCTTGTTTATTCACCAATGATTTTTCTTTCAGCTGAAAACGACATGGGGGATTTTTCCATTGAAATTGTTAACGCTTCACTATAATGTGAGCTTTCGAATTTGCATTGAAAAATTTTCTTCCTTAAGTCAAATAAATATGTTTGCGTTTTTAGGTAAACTATATACCACTGTAGCCCGCTACCAGCGGGTCTTAATGGGGTGGTGGCTTTTACGGTTAACGGTCAAAATTTTGGCTTCTTTACGGCCAAAGGTTAATTTATTTCCATAACGGTTAACAGAAGTTAAAAATTAATTTCTTTTGTTTTAAAAGTTAAAATTAATTTTCATTACTGAAAAACTTATTTTAGGTCTCAGGACCATTCTTGGGTGATGAAGTGACCTGATCTGTTTTATTTAAAATTACTGACCGCCAATTTTTTACGGTGAACATAAGTTATTTTACGTCTAACTGTTAAACTTTTCCAATTTTTACGCCTAACGGCTAAATTTTTGGCCATTTCACGGCTAACTGTTAACCCCATTGAGACCCTCCTACCAGTCGGAAGTCCTGATATGTGGGCGGAGTTTGTTGCTTGTTGTTTCGCATTGCCAGAGGTATATTTGCTCAGGCGCTGCAGTACTGGGCAGACGTCTCTGGACTGACATTCCAAGAAATTAGCAGCGCCCGCAGCGCCGACTTAAAGATAAGGTAAGTGCATCGAATTATTGCTATATATAAAACGGATTAAAACAAAACAGAAAAAACCCAAAATGTTTCATTTTTGGATTTCATGGCATGCATACCTACAAGCTTACGAGAGCTGCTACACTACTGCGCATGGTCTCACATGAATGGCTCGGTTCCCTTCGAGAAAACAGTAGAACAAACAACATAAACAATACCCCTAGCCGCAAACACAATGGCAGTTGCATTGCTACACCAACGGAGCACTAGAATTACAAGCTTACGAGAGCTGCTACACTACTGATAGGGTGACAAAATCTCTGCTAAGTAAGCTCGCTTATGGTATACAGAACTTCTGGACAACATTCCAGTTTGCACTGGACGTGAAGTTTAAAGTTATTGTCTGCGAGCTTTAACCATAATTCTCATCGTTGTTGCATTAGTTTTGGAAGTTTCAGTCATTATGGTACTATTGTGGAGAGAACTTGCCCTTATCCATTCAACGGACCTGGAGGTGTCCTGGCGCATGCGTATTACCCTCCGGATGGAAGAGCTCATTTTGACGAGGACGAAACCTTTACCCATGGAACTTCAAGCGGTACCAATCTCTTGTGGGTGGCAACGCACGAGTTTGGACATTCTTTAGGCCTGGCCCATTCAAACGTCCGCGACGCAGCCATGTACCCTTACTACACAGGCTATGTTCCAAACATGAAGCTTCATTCTGATGATATCGCTGGGATCCAATCCCTTTACGGTATGTTTACCCAAAAATAACCACAGTAAACTTAAATAAAATAACTACCTTATTATAGGAATATAAGGAAGCATTTTAATAACGCGAACGAAATTTCGCTCAATTAAATTAACGCGAATTTTTTAAAAGTTATGTTTACATGCACTTAATTTACGCGAATTTCCGTGTGGTACTCGTTTTTATGCATTTAATTAAAGCAAATTAAATGTTTTATGCGTAACAATTTATATAAATACTGCGCTTTTCACAAGCAGGCAACAACGTCCAACAAAATAATACCGGTATTGGGTAAATGGGAAGACAGAAACGCCATGAACATTGCACAGGAAGGTAGAAGTACGCTATTTCTTCATTTACCCTCCATTTACCTGGAGATGAAGACAACGTTACGAAAAAAAACATTTTAATTTAATAAATATTGAATGACGATGTGCTAACTGACCTTGACGGACAAGAAGATTACACATAACTTTGCTGAAAATAAAAGTTTCTTTAAATAACGATCCGGTGTTATTTAAATTAACAATGACGTAAATGCAGGTGCAAAAAATTAACGCGAATTTTTGAAATTCGCGTTAGTAACATGCAGAAGTATATATGTTGTGATGCCATCAGGAACTTCAGATCTCAACTTGAAAAAGTCAGGCTGACTTTTTAAATTTCTGCCCTTGTGGCCTGGAAAAACAGCTAAACACTTATAACCGCTCCCCTCTTTCTTCAACAACAATTTACTTTGTATCTTTACTTGATGTTCTAGGTGCATTCCATGTACGAGCAAGAGTACTTCGCCAATTTTAGTACTTTTTTACTGAAAAGCAGAAAAATCCCCTTGACAGTATCCCTTAAACACAGTGACGAAGGTATATTTGCATAGAACATACAGAAATCAAATAACTATCAATTTCCATTGAGAATGGCGATAGAAATGATCGATGCTTTCGCCTGACATTTATCTCTCAAAGCAGATTGGCGGAGTGGAAGGGAGAATCAAATTTATTTCGATATCGGAACTAACCTCAATTAACCAATGTTTTGTTTTTGGTTGCAGGTAATGTGTGAAAATTGAACATAAAGTTTTGGGGTACCTTAACTAGCTTGCGGTTTATTGTTGTAGAAATGCAGTAGTACTTCCACAGCTGTCACAAGATTGAAAGGGAATTGTTCTATAGGGAATCTTGCACCTGACCGTGATGGAAAAATAATTTCGTAAATGAATATAATTCGCCTGATAAACTTATTTGTTTATTTTCAGAATAAAAAAAATTCTGTACATAAAAGCAACCTTCCAGAATTTAAACGGAGCCCGCACTGCAGGCGGCTTTGGTGGGCAAGCGCTTGAATTAAAAAGCGAGCTTTTTGCTTGTCCCAAACCTCAAACCACTCTATGGAATATTCAGCGTTTGCTTTTTTTAGCTTGTTTAAACTACAACATCAGTATGCATCTCTGCGTGCAGTGTTATCGATAGTCCGTGGGTTTAAGTGTATATGACAGACGTTTTTTTATTAATATTATTTTGCCTGATCAAATCTACGTGGTATGCTGATGCGAACATCGAAAAAAGAAATTCGAAATCTCGTTTTTTTCACCGCGTTTTCAACCTAAAACACGCAATATTTTCACTTCCGGTTGGGTCCAAAACCGCGCACAGTAGGGAGCTGGGTCTATTCTGCTTTTGACGTCATGGCCGGTCTAGACCCAGCTCCCCACTGGGCGCCGTGACGTCAAACAAGTGTTACACTCAAGAACCAAACAAACTGAACAGGGAATTTCAAAGGAAGATTGCGGCTGGGTTGCCGGAAAACCGAAAAAAAAGCTAAAGGCTTGGAAGTTTGTAAATGATCTGAAGTCTAGAGGGATACTAGTGTAATAATAGTTTTTTTAGAAATACCGATGGAAACAGCGTGTGAAAATAAAGCTATCATATATCATATCAGCAAATATACAGGTAAGTAAAATGAAAAGGCGGTTTTTACTCTTGACGTATTAGGCTCAAAACGAATTTAGAAGTAGCGCACGTGTTGTTGTGATTTTAGCGATTTTAAATCTATGCCGTCGCAGCTTTAAAATTCCATGTTCGGTTTGTTTGGTTATTGAGTGCATCACTGAGCGCATTCTTGTTTAACGTTACGGCGCACAATGGGGAGCTGGGTCTAGACCGGCCATGACGTCAAAAGCAGAATAGACCCAGCTCCCCAATGTGCGCGGTTTTGGACCCAACCGGAAGTGAAATTTCACGATTTTAGAGCGCGAAAACGCGGTGAAAAAAAGAGATTTCGAATTTCTTTTTTCGATGTTCCCATCAGCATTCCACGTACATTCGATCAGACAAATAAAAAAAACTGTGTCATATACACTTTAAAATTACGATCATTGAAGTAGTGCATCATGATGAGTTCACTCGTGTTTGCCCGGGAAGTCTTTGCAAGCCGAAAAGCAAGCAATAATTCAGCACGAATACAGAACTTCATGAGTTGTTTCGGCCGGGAGGTAAACTTAGTGTATTGTAGATTGTCATATCTGACGCCAAATTTCTATGAAGCTTTAGAAGGGAAGATTGAAGACTTTGAATTCTAGAAATGTAAATTTTGCGCCTTTAGAATCTAATGACTTTCAGTGAAACTTGAAATAAAGAAAATCCAAGTCAGATATGACACAAAAGTGATTTTGACTGGTCAATGAGTGGTAAAATAAACTTGCTTTAAATTATTCACTGTGAGAAAAATTGGACAAAATCATGTTTTTTTTAAGAGTTATCTTTAGTGGCTTACAGTATTGCCGCAAAGCGTGATCCATTCAATAGAAAATAATAAAAAAATCCTTATGCATCTCCATCAAGTTCCAATATCTTTGTAAAGTTTTAGTGAAAGCGGTTTTCTAACGTTCTTGATATGAAACGTTTCAAAGAAACAACTCTTAACCAGCTTTTTGCTTTTTGAACATCTTCATAGTCAATATAATCTCCGCGACCTGATGGGGAAGCCTACTAATACATTACTCTTACCACCCATTTACCTTGCTTAAGATATCACGGAAGGAAAATTGGCGTTTTCGTTCCAAGTGAAATTGTGTGCAAACCATCAATGGTGAACCCCAATAAATTACATATTTTTTGAAAGCTTATTGAATAAAGATTGTAAATTTGGATTTTGTTTCGATCATATAGACCATAATAAGCAACGCCAGCATTTTGTTTGCAATTATGATGTTGCGCAACAATACGTTTATTTGAGAACACGCTGCATGAGCGCCTAAACCATTATGTGGAGTTTGATCTACATATATCGTTGCGAAAAAAAAACGGTAACTCAGTCTCAGGCAATACAAGATGAGAAAACAACAATAAATTAAAGATAAGATAGAATCAGAGCGTTTTGATTTAATATGACTTTAATGAATCACTCATTTTAACATGCCTCGTCTACAATGAGTTTTCGACAACTAACTATTCTGGTACTGCCGGTGGATGTCGGTAATGTCATTCTTCCTGGCTCCACCTGCAATGTAAAGACGAAAGCAATAAGGTAACTAAGTGTGTCAGACTGGCAGAAACAAAATAAAATTGAACGTAGGAGATGACAGTTAAATCAATTAATTTCAGCATCAGCGGTTAACTTTAAAATGTTTTCATTTTCTGTCGCCAGTTTGGTTGGTCGGCTAAAAACTTGATCCTGTTTGATGCTGTAAAGATATTTTACTTGACCCAAATTTCCCTAAAGGCGAACTTTGGAAAAATTATTGGAAAAAAACAGAAAAAAGAGGTAAAAGAGCAGTCGATGCTAAGAGTAATAAAAACGAATTTGTTGCCATCGTACGCGTTGTTGTTTCTTACAATTGTTATATTAAATGGCTTGGTTCAGTTCAGTGTTTGTTGTCAATTGGCTTTCATATTTTATTTCGGTAACAGTCACTAAGCAGGGCCGTAGACAGACTTTTAGGGGTCATGAATGGTCCATCAAACTTTTGCAGTGCTCGGAAAATTACGCTTTTGCTCGGAATGCTCGCAAAATTTTAGTGGGTGCTCGTTTGCTCGTGCTCGCATGTTTTTACAAGTGCTTACATGCGCGGTTTTTAGTGCAGCTTTTTGAATAGTGCTCGTTGCTCGCAAGGCTAACTTTTGTCAATGCTCGTGCTCGCAAAAAAAAAAAACGCTCTGCACGTATGCCCGCAAAGACCATTTGATTCCCCTACTTTTAGCATAGACGAGGCAAGACCTGTGATCGCTGGAGGTGCGAGCCATACCCCAGAAATTTTGCAACCTAGAAGCTCTTTCCCCTTTTTAAGGATTTTCAAACGAATTTCCTTATTATAAAGGACAAGATATTTAACGAAGGTAACCGAGTTTTTGAAGTTTAAATCTTTTAATCTTTTAATCTTTTTTCGCTTTAAAAAGCGAATGTTGCTGTGTGTTTGTGTACTTTGCGTGCTGTGAAAACCCTAATAATTCCATCTTGTTCATTTGGAGCTCTGGAAATATTTTGAATGAGTAATAAAACAATTATTGAATTCGGCTTTTATAGGCAGATCTCAGAGGGTGTTTTAATATTTCATATCATACTCTACCTCATTCAATAATTGCTTATTATCCATACTAACCTCACGTTCAGCAGCGACGACATGTCTTTTTGCAGTTCATCTGTACGTATCTGTTATTACGGCAATACCGTGTCCAACCTCTGCAACGGCGATCCCTGTCTCTGCAGTCTACGATATAAAATAATCCATGCATGCATATGACGTTTCTAATTAAATTCTTTTAAATAACTTTTAGTTCTTTTTTGAAAAAATAAAGACAAGCAAATCGTACATTAATATTGTAGTTACCAGAAAATTTTACATAGCTCATGAAAGATCGTCAAAAATGGCTCGATGGACACTGAGATGCATTGAAGCACTACTTTAGAGCGTAAACTACAAATATAAAAATGTACACCCATTTTCTTTTACGTTATGAGCAAAATGGTCATGTTTTAATCGATCAGCGTTTGCAACTTCTATGCCAGCATCGCAGACATGATCGTTTCCTAGCTGATTCTATTAATTATTATTAAAAACTAGCAATGGTATATTGCAATTCCTGCGTTTTGATTGGTTAATAGGCAATGGTATATGAGCTCATATACCATTGACACAAATATGGTAGCCGATAACGCGCCCACAAAAAACAGCTCGGGAGCTAAAATATTGCAATTCTTTGGGCATTTTTAATAAAACAATTATTCCACTCGTGCTTGTTGGGTATGAGGTCGTTATGGCCAACTCGGCGCTACGCGCCTCGTTGGCTATTGACCATCTCATATCCAACGCGCGCTCGTGGAATAATTGTTAATTATAAATCAACAATAGACTTATTGTTTGTGATGACACCGTAACATTACTAACCTCCGCCTCCTCCACCGCCGCCGCCGCCGCCGCCGCCTCCTCCGCCTCCACCGCCTCCTCCACCACCGCCGCCAGATCCTAATATGATGCAAAAACATGATTCAGAGACAAGAACTGAAGTTTCTAGTGAGCTATCGTGATCTCCACTAAGACACTTGAAACACTTTTTTAAAGTTTATGTCATCAAAATGTATCACCCTATTTCAATGTGTAACAGCCATTATTATTATAGCTGTGGTTATTCCACCCCAGGTTAACGTGATTTCCACAGAATGTTTTCCCTTGGACTGCACTGTCCAAAATTTAACTTTTCATTGGCAGGCTTTCCTGGGGAAACTGACGACCTTACAATACACCGAGGGTTTTACCTGGGGAAGTTAATACTGTTCTCAGTCAGTCAACCAGATAACTTTATCTCGGTAAATTTCCCCAAGGAAAAATCGGTTAAATGTGAAAAACTTACTTTCACTAGGTAAAATGACCTCGTGTAACTGCAGTTATTGTTTGGTTATGTAATAGTCTAATTCATCCAAGTTCGATTTCAAAACCGTTCACCTTTACTTCGGAATAATACACATTCTGATCGGTAAATGACTGTAAACTGTTTTTCACATGTTATGTCAGTTGCTTTACAAAGGTTATTTTTAGAAAAGATGCTTTTTGATGGGTATAAGGTCTTTTAAGTAAAATTACTTATTCACCATGAAATTTTGTACTAAAATGTTGCTTTCAGCTAATTTCCTGATATCATTCTAAGTTGGAAATTGTATGTGTTGTTAATGGTGATGTGATGTGAGTAATAGTATTGTGTATATTAATATTCTCATTCCCTACCGTAAAGAGATTGAATGCCTCGGATGTCATCAGAATGAAGCCTCATGTTGGCAACGTACCCAGTGTACATGGGCCACATGATTGCACCTCTCACATCGGAATGATCCAAACCAAGTGAATGCCCAAATTCGTGAGTGGCAACCCATAGAAGGTTTGTGCCACTTGATGTTCCGTCAGTATACCTTTCGTCTTCGTCGAAATGTGCGCGGCCATCTGAAGGAAAGTACGCATGAGCCAGAACTCTACCCGGACCGTCAAATGTGCTTCCACAGGTTCTCTCAGCGCTGGTCCCACTGTGCCTTCTAGTTCCAAAGCTAAAAATAGTAACAAGCAGAATGTGCCAAACGAAAAGACTAGTAATATTACCTAAAACAGAATATACTAAAAAGAATTTAGTAATATTAATAGAACATTTGAAAAGTCTAGAATACGTCCTTTTCATGTCATTATACGTGAAAAGGGTTTACGTGACAACATGAATTTATTACACCCCTCTGTAACAGACCTGGTGACACCTAATTTTCCACCAGGTTTTCGACAAAAAATCGACCAGGGAAGTCAAAAATCCACCAGGTTGATTACTTTTTTCACCACGGAGGTCGATGATTTATTAAATCTAACCATGTATACATGCAAAACTGTGACCCAATATGCAATAAACTTAGCGGGGTAATCGTACACAACTTTCCGCACCGATGTCGCCTAACTAACGGCTGTAGATGACACCGCCGTTTTTTTTGGAATTGTACGTAAACAACTGAAGTAACGTACTGTTTGTATCCTGCTCATACACGAAGTAAGGTGGCAAAGGAGAAACAGAATCGAATAAAGGCATCGGACTTAATTTCTTGTATAAGAAGTCATTTAAGGCCTTCGCGTTATACGGCAAACGGGCCGATTTTGCGATCCCGAGCGTTCTTTATATCGCACAGCGCATTACCGCCACTAGATCCGCAATGGGTCAAATTTAGCAAATCATTGTCACAATGAGCCGATGAGTTACTTTACTTTTGACACTGTCAGTTCGCACTTGGACTTGGAGCAGTCGCAGGGGTTATATTCCTGAAATCCTCTGAAATTCTCGCAAGTCTTTGCCCATCAGAGTATCATAAACGGCACGCAATGCATGCAATGACGAACAGAAGAACAAATTCCGCCGACCGCCTAATGATATAAGACGATGGACTGACGTAATCGCCTTAAAATGATTAAACTTCCTTTAGATGCATGTTACTTTTCCAGTTCTTAGCAGGCCTGTAGGCAGGATATAAAACGACGGTTCTTCAGAGCGCCAAAGATCTGAAAGATGCAATCGTGTGAACGCCGTAGGTGTAAGCTACTGGGGGTCCAGGGGCATGCCTCCCCGGGAAATTTTGAAAGATTAGACAGCCCGAGATCACATTCCGTACGTTTTGAAGGGAGTTTCATATGTAACCAGGCAGCTTAAAGTAGACGTTAAAAAACACGAGCGCTTCATCAGGCAACCAACATTGCGCTTGACGGATTACACCCGCCAAAACATAAATTTACGACTTAGTAAATGACCCTAATTTGAACCTAGTTTGACCCTAGTTTTATGCCCCTAGTTTGATCGTCTCTCAAGCCCTGCTAATCTGAATACATACAAGTTTAATTACTTTTGCAGAAGGTAACTGACATAAAGATTTATTATCAAAAGAGACGTTCACCAAGACACAGATCCAGTGGTTGTCTAGCACGCGCGCGCTTAAATTTAAACTGTGTTGTCCGTTTACCGTTACAGTTGCAAAATGTTCAAAATGCCGGCTCTTATTCGTTAATCCATTTTTGGAAGGTCAATGCGTAAAGAATCAAAATAAGAAAACCGTCTGCTTATATCTTTTACAGTTAGAGTGAATTGTCCTTTTTTCGCGGGATTTAGCGAACAATGAAAAATACGTGTTAATGACTGCTGTCCCCCAGCTAGGCATTATTAGTTTCATGCAGGTGAAAGCTACACAAAGTACTATTTACACTGTACTTACAATTTGAGGCAGCTTAATTAAAATTTGCCGAAATACGCCACCTGAATGATCTTGAATGCACTTGAATAACTTGCATATTTTTACATCACATTGTGCCGGCGGGCTGCAAAGTTAAACACGATATTTACATCAAACGCCGCTCAAACTGTTCAAGGCTGCTTAATCGACGGAAAAAAGGCACTGAATACTCACCAAGAATTATATCGGTCAAGCTGATTATCCTCTGCGTATTTATTCTATAAAGAGCTGTAGATAGCCGGGTCGAAAATACTTCCACACATTCGCTTTGGGTCGAGTGCGCTGTTCAAATCGCTCTGAATCATTCACAAGGTCGTATTATATACAGAAAAGGAAATAGATCTGTTTTGTCTCTTCAGTGACGTGCATGACAGCAGAACAAGCGACAAAAACAATAGAAAAAAGTTAACAATTACCTTCTTGCTATTAACATCAAGTTACAGTCAATTATTAAATTATCTTTTAGCCGCGCGTCGCTTTCTTTCAGAAGATTTTGGTTGATTTTTCCTGACCAGGTAAACAAAATCCTTCACCGGGGAGAAATAAAATTGACCAGGGATTTTTCAGATAATCACCAGGGACCAGGGAGGTTAAATTTCCACCAGGGAGGGTAAAATAACCCACCAGGTCGGGTTTCACCAGGTCTGTTACAGAGGGGTGTTTTATTGTCAGCCATGGCTATCACGAAAAAAAAAAAATAACAATTTCTCTTCACCAACTCTCTTCACAACAATAACGTACGATAAACTACGGCTTATGAAGGGATCAGTATCCCAGTTCTTAGTTTCAAAGGTATTTTAATGAAACATTAATCAATCATTCACGTTATCATTGGACGCAATTCTTCCTTTTCACTGGCCGAGAGGACCACTGCGTACTCTGCAAATAAATGTCTTCAAAATTACGTGCACATTACCTTCTGGCAGTGATTTTGCTGCAATTATCATATCATTATACATGTATTACCCCAAAACAAAACTCAGTGATTGATCGAATAACAGAGCAATTATGGAACTAACCGTTTTTGTTATAGTCTCGCAGAACAACTTCACTTGATTTGCCTGCCACCAAACCGAACTATTCTACTAATATAAAAGTCCTTTTGAGGGTTTATTACAACTGCTTCGCTCAAACTGGCTTAATATGCATTGTACACCAGAAAAATGGAAAAACCAACTGAAAAATCTTCCCTTAACTTCGCAGTCAAGAAATGAAAATCTTACCTTATTTTTAGGTCGGCAGAACTTGCACTGTTTACTCGCCTAAAAGACAGTGATGACACATCAGCCCAATACTGCAATGCTTTTGCAAAGATACGATCTTGTTGCGCTTCGCTAAGATCCCGGCCATGTTGAATAAAGTACGTCAGGGATGTTTTCCTCCATTTAGACGACGTTTTGTAGCGTCGAACACGGTTATTACCAGCTACATCATCAGGCACGCCACAGCGCGGTTTCTTCATCATCTTTACCGTAGCTTTGTCCACGCGGCCAGTCACCTTTAGGCCAGCGAAGCGTTGGAAATTACTGATGGCTTTTTCCACGTCATGATTGCCGGACCTCGACGTTGAAAGGTAGTGAAATTGGTTGAGGTAGTTCTAATGAGTTGTCAAAAAATTAAAACAAATAATGAATCACTGTTCTTTTTTTTCCGTACGATAACAGTGTTTACGTTAAGTTTGAATTTTCCTTGGGCATGTTTCCAAAATATTGCAAGGGAATGGGGGTGAGGGGCTAGCCACCAACTTCAGCGCCTCTGAAACCCATCTTTTTCTTGGAGCTGATTCAACCAGTGTCTCTTCTTATAAGTAACGAAGGCGTGGTACGATGTTTTAACATGTTTTAAAACCTCTAGTTTGGTTAAATATATTTAATATTTACATGAGTTTTGCATTGAGTTTTGTGACTTTTCAATGTGGATTTGCCATATCCTTTGTCTTTTTTCCTTAGTTTTGTCTTTAAATAATCTCACTGTAAAAAACAGAAACAGTGAAAACAATTTTTACAACTTAAACTAAAACCTCGAGTAACTTTTAATCCCGGGTTTGCGTTAAAGGGCTTTTCTTCTTGTTGTGCGAAATCTTTTTTCGTTGCTATCGATTCTCTTGTAAAAAAAAAAATCAAATAAAACGAAAATATAATATCTTTTATGATATGATTTCTAACGACAACTGTCGGCGGTAGAATACGAGCAACGATTTACAATTTTTGTAAACGTTTGTAACTGATTCTTGTTAGCAACAGGAGTAAAGAGCTGGATTGCCTACCAGTCAGAAAAAGAGTTTAAAATTTAAAGCACAAATTACAAATAAAGGAACATGTATGGGTTTGTAGCGCTAATCAATAATCTGCAAGCTTCAATAATAACTTGCCCTTCGAAGTGGATTCAATCTTTTTTTGTATCGCATTGTGTTAAAAAATCCCTATAACACAGCATAAAACCGTTATTCTTTTTCTTCTTTTTTGCCTTAAAGTTATTATTGTCTTACCAGGGCAAATGTTTCCTCATCCTCTGCATGGACGGCCACGAAAGCCGTGACCACAACAGCCAAAATCGGAAGGGACCACATTTTGGTGCAAAGAGTCGTTTTCCCTTTGCAATAAGATCTGGCGTTGGCTCTTTTTTTATAATAGAGGTATATTTGCCTTGATAAATCTGTTTAACCCAAGTCAAGTGGTAATTTTCCTCTCTTGAACAGTTGTGTAAAGGTTTTGAATTAAATTTTTTATGCTCATACTGAATTTTTATTGCATTTTGCGTCAGCTGTTAAGTTTCAAGAGGACTGTTTATCTTCTTCCGTATTTGAATTTACCGTATACGGATATTTAGATATTTCATTTGCTTTTGGAGTTATAACGTTTGCCTTTTCATGTTTGACTTATTTTTTAATACGGGTTTTATTTGTGCGTTTAAGCTGCCATTCTATAGTTTCTGTGTTTGTTTGGTTGTTTGTTTTTGTTCAGTTGTTTTCTCCGTATTTAATGTTAACAAACGATATACATACTGAAAGCGCCTGTACTATCTAAACATGACAAACCTGATAGGACGTCTTTGCTTTTGCAGACGATGAATTAAATTTTGGACCATAGAATATTTATTCGCGTTTCTGACTGACAAAACATTAGTATGGTAGTCATAAAATACAAGATCTTGCAATTTACTTCAGTCAGTTTATACTATATTTTTCCATAGTCACAATAAAAGCTAAATAATCGAAACCAATTGTTTGAATTTTTTTTCTTTTTGTGTTCAAACAAAATATGTTTTTATTACTATCTTAAGTAAATATCATCGCAATCCAAACACGCTATTTTTTTACCCCTTGTTTGCACCCCCTGAAACATTTCGGAGAAAGGTTAAGCCTGACCAAAGCCTGGGGCGCCTGAGCAATACGTCCTTGTTGTCATGATATTTTGGAAGATGAGTGGTCCGCGGACGTGTTTTACGATATTATTGGGTCTTCTGAAATATCTGCCTACGCATATACAAAATATGTTTTTTCATTATTATCTTAAGTAAATGACATCGAAATCCAAACACACTGTTTTTTACCCTTTGTTTGTACCCCCTGAAACATTTTGGAGAAAGGTTAAGCCTGACAAAAGCCTGGAAGGTCTGAGCGATGCGCCCTTGTTGTTATTGATGTTTTGGAAAGAGAGTGGTCCGCGGACGTGATTTACGATGGAATTGGGTCTTCTGAAAGATCTGCCCACGCATGGCCAAATTAGGCATTAATTTTTAAAGGGAAGAAATCCGTTGCATTCAACTATTTATTATTTGACAAAGTTAAATCACTGGCTTCAAATTTGACACACTCCCTTTATGTTTTATTCCTATCATTCACTAATAAGAAATAAAAGGCAACCAATTACCTTCTCCCCAGTTGATAAAAAAAATACATGACCTTACTGGATATAAAATTATTTTAATGTCATGCAATATTAAAACACTTTAATACTAGTATTTATAAAACCAGATTGATAGCAAGGCTGGTACAACGCCGGTATGGCAAAATTTTATAGCCAATATTTCAACTAGCAGAGCTTATAGTCTTCTTCAGGGCCAGTACCAGTACTAGTATTTGTTAAGTAGCCTGTTGTTACCAGTATTCTATTACTTCAAATCGATTTCAATTGCATCTGCAAGTTTAAGCAATATCCGTTCTAAGGGTTTAGTTCATCGAGCACGGTCTTTTCTTCATGGTTTACATCCGCATTTCACTTGGGGAAGTTTTATGTATTGAGCCTTCTTAATGGTGATGTTGTTTTTTCGCCCATCACTCCACTGGGGTACCTGTTCGAACTTTAGATGTATTACACCAAACATTTGCCACATCTGCCAAAACACCTGCTCCACTAACTACCATGCACTTGTTGCGCCTGACGTGAAATTTTATTAAATTTAATTTCGCTTTACGAAAAGGAAACATTCAAATATTGTTGTCGCAAAAGTAGATCAAAACTTTACTGACTCTCGGAAATGGATTTCAAACAGAAGACAAAAACATACACACCACTATTAATATTACATGTACATAGATTCCATTTCAATGGTAACAGGCTTGAGTTTTACCTATACAGCTAGGAACTGATCTGAAGGTCTCACTTTGAGGGTGAGAAAACAGCTGTGACAAAAACATACACAGCTGAAATATTGACACACTGTTGAAATCCAAACCCAGCAAATGGTCGACACCTAAACAAATTGAACTCGTTTTCTCATTTCGTTTTCAGTTATGAGGCTTTTTTAAGCAAATACGAGAATTTCACAAATGTAATATAAATTTAAATGGCTTTTCATTATTTGCATAAATTTTGGTGTCATCAATACACCAAATATTTCTATATTACATAGAAATTGTTACAAACGTGATCACAGCACGAAATTCAAATCTTCAAATCTAGATCTGGATTCTGATTTTAAATCACTGTATGTTCTTACGCCTAATGTACTTGTACGTTAGTAATGGTAATTAAGTTTCAAGAGTACTGTTTATCTTTTTCTGTATTTGAATTTACCGTAAAGGGTTATTTAGATATTTTATTTGCTTTTGGATTTATAACGTTTGCCTATTTCTGTTTGACTTATTTTTTAATATGGGTTTTATTTGTGCGTTTAAGCTATCATTCTATAATTTTGTGTTTGTTTGGTTGTTTGTTTTTGTCCAGTTGTTTTCTCTGTATTAATTGTTATCGAACGGTACACATACTGAAAGGGCCTGTACCATCTAAACATGAAAAACCTGATAGGACATCTTTGCTTTTGCAGACGATGAATTAAATTTTGGACCATAGAATATTTAATCGCACTTTTGTCTAACAAAACATTAATATGGTAGTCATAAAATACAAGATCTTGTAATTTGTTCCAGTCAGTTTATATTAGTTTTTCCGAAGTCATATATAAACGCTAAATAGTGGAAACCATTTTTGCATATTTTTTTCTTATTTGTGTTGAAATAAAATATGTTTTTCTTTTTTATCTTGAGTAAATGTCATGGGAATCCGAAAACACTGCATTTTGCGCCTTGTTTGTACCCCATGAAACATTTTTGGGAAATGTTAAGCCTGACAAAATCGGCTGGAGCGCGCGAGCGAGATGCCTTTGTTGTTATTGTTGGTTTGGAAGGAGAGTGGTCCGCGGACGTGTTTTACGATGGAATTTGGTCTTCTAAAATATCTGCCTTACGCATACCCAAAATAGGCATTAATTTTTAAAGGGAAGAAATCCCTTGCATTGAACTAAGTATTATATGACACAATTAAATCACTGGCTTCAAATTTAACACGTCCCTTTATGTTTTAATCCTCCCTTTCACTCATAAGGAAATAAGGCCACCGATTCCCTTTTCCCCAGTGTATAAAAAATGTCCTTACTGGAGACAAAATTATGTTAATGTCATGCAGTATTATCATACTATAATGCCAGTATTAATAAAACCAGATTGATTGCAAGGCTGGTACAATGGCAGTAGGGCAAATTTTTATTGGCCATAATTTTAACTAGCAGAGCTAGTGTTCTTTTGGGTCAGTACTTTAATAGCGGAGCTCCCGAAGGCGCCTTGTGCGGAGCCCCATAGGCAGGCAAATGGTATGAAAGAAGGAACACTATCGAAATGAGTTCATGGGGCGCTTTCCATTCGACCAAAAATTCTGGTTTGAGCTTCCGGAAAATTCCAGTGGCAAATGGAACAGCATTTTCCAACTTTTCCGGTTGACTGCACGGAAGGCAAAACAAAATTTGCATATGGTCAGGTACTGCGTCTAATATGGACATTTCTACGGTGCATTAAAATAATGCGCTGTTGCCGGTTTCCTGCACATACAACTCGATATTTTTGCAATTAAAAAGCATTCCGAGCACTGAAAATAAACGCCATGAATGACATTGTGGCTACAAATACAGGGACCTTTCAAAAGGCACACTACAAGCAACGAAAACGTCGCCAACCCAACAAGTTTAATGAGCAAAACAATGGCGTAGCCTGCACGCGCGTTATAGATATTTGTACATTTCTTTCCTGCCGCCTGCAAAACAACAACGAAAAACAACCGAGTTCACCAAAATGTTTTATTTGAATCTTCAAAAATGCTTCCTTAACACATGCATGTACCTGCTTTCAGCTGCACAAATCGCTAAATTTTCTGCCGAAGGAACTCAGGCTGAGTGTAAAATGGTAGCTTTTTCAAAACTTTCCGGAAAAGAGGACAACCTCGATTACATTTTGGGTTTTAACTCATCGAGCACAGTCTTTTCTTTATGATTTCCATCAGGAATGCAAGGTTTTCGGATAGTGTTATGTATTGAGCCTCCTTAATGATTTTTTTTTTCGCCCAACACCCTACTGGGGTGTCTGTTTGCACTCTAGATGTATTACACCATAAATTTGCCACATCTGCCAAAACACCTGCTCCAGCTAACTACCATGTACTTGTTAGGCCTGACGTGAAATTTTATGAAATTTAATTTCGTTTTACGAAAAGAAAACATACAAATATTGTCGTCGCAAAAGTAGATCAAAACTTTACTGACTCTCGGAAATGGATTTCAAACAGAAGACAAAAACATACACACCACTATTAATATTACATGTACATAGTTTCCATTTCAATGGTAACAGGCTTGAGTTTTACCTTTACAGCTAAAAACTGATCTGAAGGTCTCACTTTGAGGGTGAAGAAAACAGCTGTGACCAAAACATACACAGTTGAAATATTGATACACTGTAGAACTCCAAACCCAGCAAATGGTCGACACCTAAACAAATTGAAGTCGTTTTCTCATTTCGTTTTCAGTTATGAGGCATTCTTTAAGCAAATACGAGAATTTCACAAATGTAATATAAATTTAAATGACTTTTCTTTATTTGCATAAATTTTGGTGTCATCAAGTCTTAAGTCACTCACGGCTTTTTGTCATTTCCAAAAATTTTATTTAACCCATATGTTCTCTTAACAATGGTAGTTCTACCATTAAAGGTCAAATTTGAGTTATGATTAGCTTTAGTAAATGACAGGAATGACGTTTTCGGCAACACATACATACATAACAAAATGTAGCAGAAATTAACTTGCAGTCAGCTAATCCTGATCTTGATAACATTCATGTGTTTCCCGCTTTAATTTAGTTATTCGGCAAAGAAAAAGTCGGTACATTCAGTTGTCCAAACAACAATCACAAACGTGTCTTCAATAAAATCTTAACATCTAACCTTGACATAACAAAAAAGCACCTTTTAACTGTTTATACATGAAAATATTGCGTTTCTGGTTCTTTAGAGCAAGAAAAATTTGTCAAATGATTTCTGTATCCTCAGCTGTCAAGGAAGCAGTATTATCCGACTACATATAAACGCACTGCACAAGGTTAAAGGTGGAAACACCTTTCGTTTCATTACACGCAGTGATGCTGTCGTTTATACTGTTCGGGGTGTGTGGGGCGCTGGCCTTAACTTACGCCGAAGATGATGACACAATGGCACTGGTAAGAGAAGCGCAAACGCAAATTCAATATAACACAAATTTCTAGCAGTCTTAGCATAGTGAGAACGAACCATTAGGTCGGAAGGTTCAGTCTACCTTTCTCTACTTATGTATCGGGATATACGCTTCTCAGATAAGCGTTTTGATGTGAAGAGATACGCAAGCGAGGGTTTTAGCTTACTGCGATTTATAACATTGTGTGCAATCTGCTTGCAGCCTTAAGATAATCAGGGGAGAAGTTAGGAACAATTTCCGAAGCCTTAACGTTTGGTCACAAATGCTCTGAGAACGCTGTAAGCAACTTTTTCAAGAACTCGACTTTGTCGTGGTGGTGGGGAGTGGCCACATTTTTTCGGCCCAATCTTTCGGAATTGTCTGGATTCGCCTCTGCTAATGATCACTAATTTTTAAAACTTGAAAGAGTCCTTTGGTGCAATCTGATGCTAATTCGTCACCGTGACCGGTACATCTATTTTGTCAATAGCGTCTTCTCCCAAAAAGAGAAAAGGAAAAATTTTGTGAGAGACAGCTAAAAAAATATGAGTTTAGTTCTCGTGTGATGTTATTGTTGTTACAGAATTTCTTGAACCAATACCATTACCTATCGACCTCAAGATCTGGAAATCACGACGTCGACGCAGCAATCAGGCATGTTCAGCGATTCGCTGGTCTTAAAGTGACCGGTCGACTTGACAGTGCAACAATACGTCTGATGAAGACACCACGATGTGGCATGCCGGATGACGCGGCAGGCAGCGATCGAGTACGACGTTACAAAACTGGTTCAAAGTGGGGAAAAACCAGTTTGACGTATTACGTTCACTTTGGCCAAGATCTACCTCAAGGAGATCAAGAACGCATCTTTCGGAAGGCTCTGCAATACTGGGCTGACGTATCGGCCTTGTCTTTTACAAGAGTGGACAGGCCTCAAAGAGCAGACATTAAGATAAGGTACTTAAATGAATGTATTAATATATTAAAAACTTTTTTCGATCAGTAGGCACCATGTAAATTATCGATTTGAGCCTTGATAATATCCACCCGTTATGCTGCAGTTGCTAAGTCAGCAGCGCATTAATTGCGCCAAAAAGGGGGATTTTGTTACTATAGACACAACAAAGCGCAATGTCTGATTTAGCTCCCTGACCTACATGCTTACTTATTTCCCCGTGACCAAGCAAGGAGGAAAGAGAAGGCAGGATGGGTGAGGAGGGGGAGATGGATGATGCCTCAACTGGGGTTTTCGTTGTTACAGATCATGCCTCTTTGAAAGTATTGTGACTTAATAAAAAAACCCTATACGTATCTTGCTTATTCTTAAATAATTGTCGTTTGTAGTATGTGCATGCTACTTTGATTGAGCTCTATTTTCTGGGCAATAAAGCAAGACATTCTAATAATCTTATGAGGATCATCTGGCCACAAGTATGACCGCTGAGAATTCTTTTTTTTTCTGAAATGAATATCCTTTCATTTTCTTAAAAAAATAGGAAGGCTACAGGTCGATAATGTTGCCAGCGAAAAACAAAGAACCGCGAACCGGCAAGCATTTATCGAATTAATACACTCTTCACTTTTAAAAGTTGTCTAAAAATTTCAGAAATACAGTGTTGGTTCCACTGAAGTTTTGTTACATTTTGTTTTTCTCGATAAAGCTTTGTCACTCTTAAAATTTATAAGGTAGTTCCCCTTTGAGAGATATGTTTCGTCCATTGCTAAAAATAATGTGTCCAAAAAAGATAGCTTTTATTCGGCAGTAGAAAGGTTTTAGTCTCAATGGGGCCAAAAAGGCTACCTTTGACCACTTTTGACTTAGGCATGGTAAAAATTTAAGACTCTATTTCCGGGTTATTATACGAATGTTCACTTATTCCTTTATAGCTTCGGATACAATTCTCATGGCGGTCTAAGTGGTGAACGGAGATGCGCTTACCCCTTTGACGGTCAAGGGAAAGTTTTGGCGCACGCTTTCTTTCCATCAGATGGCCGCGCCCATTTTGACGAGGCTGAGAGATACACCGACGGAACGTCAAGTGGAACCAATCTGCTGTGGGTTGCCACTCATGAATTCGGGCACGCACTTGGTCTTGAGCATTCTGATGTACGTGACGCCATCATGTATCCCTACTATACGGGATATGTTCCAAACATGCAACTCCATTCTGACGATATAGCTGGCATTCGATCACTCTACGGTACTGTTTTCTTTTTCTTGCATTTATCAACTATTTTTGTTAACTGAAACCAGTTTACTTTTATTAGAAAAAAAGTATTTAAAACAAAGCAGCTTTACACTTTTAACTTAAAGTCAAATCTCATAAAATTACTCGAATCAATTTCTTGAATTAATTGGATAGAACTAGTCCTGGTTGAACCCTGACCCGGATTTTTTGTGTTGTGTTCTCGAGCAACATTTACTGCCACAGTCCCTCTTTACCCAGGGTTACGCGTGGATAGAAAAGTAGCAAGAGTACTTATTTCATATTACAGACACCAGAGTCAAGTGCCAGCATATCAAGTCATATATCAAAGACACAGTCTTTCCATAGTGGCTAATGCCAAGAATTGGTGCTCGTCACTGGAAGTTGAAATACGATGTAACAAGCCAGGCATATGGTCCCTACAATTGTTAAAAACTTTCGGCACCGGACTCCCACACGACAAATGCGTGAACCAGTTTAAAGAGATTTGTTTCAGTAAAGAATTCTGATATGATACAGATAACTAATATTTCTTATCATGTTAAAATTCAACCGACCTCTGTCACTTCATCTAACGAGCATGTTCGAGGTTTACATGAGTAATCGGTCTCTGCATCGCTCAGGCAAATTTCTGAGAAATTCTGAGATATTTTTTTAATTCATCACGTTTAATGAGTAAACAGTTTGTAGATTTCCTGCAAGCGCGAATGCAAATTGAAGTTGATTTTTATTTGTGTTATTTTTCTAGGTTCTGGCAGCGGCGGGGGTGGAAATGTTGGTGGAGGCGGCGGTGGCTGTAAGTTTAACCAAAATATTTTAATTTTATTTTCCTTGGCTGACTAAGACCCCAAAGAGGTTTAAAGGCTGGCACTAGCTTCACTTCAAAAATTTAAGATTCTAAAGACGTATTGAAATCTACAAATGGTGGTCCAGTTTTCATGATAGGTGAAATGGTGACTTGGATAAAGTGAAAATGGACTCGGAAAATCTTTTTTTTCTAAGTACTTGCGACCACTTTTCCACTTATTTTCACTTTATCCAAGTCACCATTCACGTATATGTAAGTGGACATATTTGAGCCTTGCAGTTAGCAGGACATGTGTCACACAAAAGAACCCAGTATATGACCTCGTTCTCCATGCGTCCCCTATAGTTCAGTGGGTAAAGCGTTCCAACCGGTATTCGGGAAAATTATGAGTTCGACTTCCCCGGTTGGGGAACTCGATCGGAAAATCTTTTTTACCGAGTATTTGACTTGCTACCACTTCTCCACTTAATGGTCCAGTTTTGTTAAAAATTACCATGCCAGTGACTAAAGCTATAAACAAGCTATAATTATTGTGATGCCATCAGGAACTTTAAATCTCAACTGTAAAAGTCAGCCTGACTTTTTAAAGATCTGGCCTTGTGGGCTGGAAAAAACTGCTAAAAAACTAATAATCTTCCTTTAACAACAATTTACCTTACATTATTATCTTGATGTTCTAGGCTCATTTCTTGTACGTGCGAGAGAACTTCGCCAGTTTTAGTACTGTTTACTGAGAAGCAGAAAAATGCCCGTGACAGTGTACCTTTTAGAGCTGTCATTTTTTGTAATTTCCAGTGAACGTTGTAGAAGTTATATTTTTGTAGAAACTTTTGTAGGAAGGTAAGATTTTTTTTTTTTTTTTTTTTTCTATAATACATTAAGTAAATTATTCGTTTCTTTAATAAATAGAAAAACTAAGTGCTAAGCACAATGTTGTTTAGAATGATGCATCATTAGGTTCCATGGCCGTAACTAGCAAGAGGCAAGACGAGGCACTTGCCTCGTCTAGATTTTTAAATTAAAAAAAACAAAACAAAAAAAACAAAAAAAAAATCCCTAGTTGAACAAAATTAATTTTTCTCAAGAAATACTTCATGAAAAATGTCTCTGAAAAAGTTTTAAAGGTTTTAGAATTCAAAATCTTCTGGAAGCCATGACTCCTGCATGAGCCTCCAGCAAGACTATGGCAAAAGTCTGGTTACGGCCCCGGGTTCCCTCACTATGATGATCAATCGATTGTTAGGTAACCCTAACCCTACCCCAAGTAGTCATTCCCTGTATTCTATACGGTCGTGGCTGTAGTCGCCATGAGAACTTCAACGTCACTGTTCATTATTATGGTGGTTTTCCAACTTCATTTTTACCCTTCCATATGAGACGTGGAATAATTTTAATATCGACATAGCAGCTCGATCATGAGGCCCCATTAGGGGTTTTAGGGATACGGGATATTTGGGGAGAAAATTATAGGGATACGGGATGTTAAGAAAAGAGATTTTGGGATATCGAACTAATGGGAATTAATTGGAATTAATGGGATACGGGATATTTAGGCCAAAAAATAATGGGATACGGGATTCTCGGGACCCCCCCCCCCCTAATGGGGCCTCAATCATGTCTTTGCAAAGTCTGAACCACTCCCTCAATAAATGCTATATTTTGGAAGCGATCTGAATGTACCAGTTATAAATGGGAATTTGTTTTCGTCCCTTTTTGTTCGCCTTGTTTCCCTATCTCAGATATATTAAACATCCAATGTAATAATGTTGGGCTAAACAGTTTTCAAAGTTGAACTCGTTTGTTTGTATCTTAAAATTATAATGCCCGGGAGACACAATTATTTGTAATTTGTCATTAAGAACCATGAGAGTAATTTCTTTGCAAACATTAAGTTTGATAGAGAGAATTTAGAAAAATTCGATAAAATAAACTTCACTCGGCCGTGACACTGTCCAATTGTCTTGTTTCTTTATGTTTGCCGAGCTCTATGGTAGAAGGTGTGGTTTTATACCAAGTTACGTTCCCGATGTTGTTGATGTTTTTAATTTTAGATTGCAAAGATAACAATAGGGAGTGCCACCTATGGAAGTATCTCTGCAACTCCCATGATTACGTGAAAAAGAACTGCGACAAGACATGCGGAAGGTGCTGAAGGTTAGTGTCAAGTAAGGCCCAGTTCAGACGCCGATCTTTTCATGAGCCCAACTTAATTCCTTGAATTAAGTACATGAAAAGATCGGCGTCTGAATCAAATTAGAACGGCCATTTCAATTTGGAACGGCTCACCCGTTCTTCCCGCCTGGCTTGGCCGAAAATTTCGCCTGTGGAACGCCTTTGGAACGACTTTGATTCAGACGCCGTCTTTTCATGAGCCGATCCTTATTCATAAATTATTATAATGTATTTTTTGACTGGTTTTTATTGGAACTGTATTAGGAACGGCCTCGGAACGGCCAAAAATTACGGCGTCTGAATCAAGAGGCGTACTTTTGTCAATAAATTTGGGTCGGTCCAAATTCGAATTGAGTTCGGCTCATGAAAAGTACGGCGTCTGAACCGGGCCTAACTATCCTCGTAAACGTTTCTTAACCCTGGGACGTACAGTCAACTCACGCCTTGCGGATACCCCGCTATTACGGACACTCGCTATTAAGGACAAAATCTAGATTCCCGGCGAAAACTATAGAGGTTTGACTGAAAATGACTCCCGCTATTACGGACTCTCGCTATTACAGAATAACCGACACTTACGAGGTACCAATATGACAGTTTTTATTGTTTTGACTCTCGATAAGGCGGACACCATGAACTTCTCATATAACATAATTACATAAAACTGCAGTCTGTCGTTTGTTATTTGTAAAACGCACTTAAAAGGCTTCTGGATTATTTATTTTTGCATCAGTTCCTTCAGTAGCTGTACAAAAGACTTTGCTTTTTCACCCTCCATTCCCAACGACAGCTTGCAGGTTCACAACTGTTAATACGTTTGTCATAGTTTCTATTATTTAACGTATGTTAACGGCACTTTTTTATCTCGCACCCCGCTATTACGGACTCTCGCTATTAGGGACACGCCCCGAGCGCGTCCGCTATAACGAGAGTTGACTGTACAGACTAATTTATACCCCATCAGCTAGAAAAAACCACGTTAACTTTATTCATGCCCGTGGTCCACCAAGCCTTTTAACATGGGGTTGTGGCATCAAGGTAAATCAGCTTTTTAAAATTTCAACAATTTCTATTTTGTCGATATGTCCAGGATTGAACACTGAATGCTTATGATATGCATGTTTCTTATGACATGCATCACAAGGTGTCCTCATTAATAAAAGTTCACCAAAACACACCGAATTCCGGCAAATAATGTCAAACATGAAGTATTTATTAAACAATACCTGCGTTCAATCCTGGACATAAGTGAAGATCGCTTAATGACAGTTTGTAAAAATGGAATATATATGATTTTATTGGAAATGCTTAAGCGACTGATTTAAAGTCTCCATTTAAACTAGAACAAAGCTCGCTCAGACACGTAGTGTTGCTTTTCGCACGCAGGACCTTGCTGTTAGTAGTGAATTCTTGTGCATAACGGCTATTTATAGCCTCAGCTGAATTTTGCCGTTTCTACTTCGTTGCAGCTAAGTGAAAGTCAATGGGCATTCCTTGCATCAAGACGATGTTTCCCAAGATGATTATTGACACATTGAATAAAATATCAACATGTTTAAACTCATGAGCGTTTTTTTTTTTGTCATTGGCGTAAAGAAAGCAATCAGTACCCAGGTTCGACGCTCTTGCAAACGCGTGATATTATAGGTGCAGAGGTTCCTCTTATAAGCTTTTGGCTCAAAGTTCAAAAACATTAAGAAAAAGGCCTGATACTTACGGAATCACGTAACTGAAACCGCTATTTTGAATCGAATACCCGTGGAGTTTTATTATATGTACGTCACAAAACAGTGTTATTTGAATCAAAACATGAGAGGGTCAATTTTATAAAGCTACTTATTAGTTTCTCCTGAAATTTTCAATTCTGGGTAAAATTGCACTCCATGGTCGCCATGACAACATCACGAATTAGAGACAAACTCTATGTTATAACTGAATGTCAAAAAGGCCAATCAAGAAACAACGAAAATGATAGGACAAATAAACTAATAAATGTCACTGTTCTTCATATGATCTTCAATCCAATCCGTAAAAGAACTTATACGAGTAAAAACAGAGAACGTGTTTCCGCCAGGACATCCGGGTATTCCCCAGCTCACTGCTCCTCTTAAGACATATTTCCCGCCTTCTTGACATACTAAAGGCCCGCCACTGTCGCCGTTGCAGCCGCTCACAGGGCTTTTCCCGCCAAAACCAGCGCAAAGCATCGATAAATCGTCGATGGGCTGGAAGAATGAATTTCCTTTAGAGCAGGTTGAATAGTTAACCGTAGGCATCTCAGCTTGCTGTAGCTTTTCGGCTTTGTCTTTTCCTTTACTTACCGAAATTCCCCAACCTTGAAAATAAAACAATTTTAAAATTATTCCTAAAAAAATTCCCTACCATACGTGTAGTTGAACTAACGTCGAATTAATTTTGTGATTTAACGATCAAAGTACTAAGGATTAACGTTGGCAATAGAGGGGCATGAAGAGCTAAAACGGAAACTGGGATTTGGGAAAATTTTCACCCGGAAAATGGAATTTGGGTCACTGGGACTGGGAATCACAGATAAAAAACAATGGAACTGGGACTGGGATTTGGAAAAAATTAGGAACACAATAGGGCGGGAAATGGGACTTGGGCAAAATTGGGCTCGGAAATGGGATTTATATCCTCGACCTCCAAACCCCTTTCAAGACCCTCTTTACAGGCTGTTAAAGTTGCACTAGATGAGATGAGATGACATGAGATGAGATGATCTGAGATGAGATGAGATGAGATGAGATGAGATGAGATGTAATGATGAGATGAGAGATGAGATGAGATGAGATGAGATGAGATGAGATGATGAGATGATGAGATGAGAGATGAGAGAGATGAGATGAGATGAGATGGGATGAGAGGGATGAGAGGAAAGAGAGAGGAGAGAGAGAGAGAGAGAGAGAGAGAGAGAGAGAGAGAGAGAGAGATGAAGATGAGATGAGATGATCTGAGATGAGATGAGATGAGATGTGATGTGATGAGATGAGATGAGATGAGATGAGATGAGATGAGATGAGATGAGATGAGATGAGATGAGATGAGATGAGATGAGATGAGATGGGATGAGATGGGATGAGATGATGAGATGATGAGATGAGATGAGAGAGAGAGAGGGAGAGAGGGAGAGATGAGAGAGAGAGAGAGAGAGAGAGAGGGAAGGAAGGAGGGAGAGAGAGAGAGAGAGAGAGAGAGAGAGAGAGAGAAAGAAAGGAGAGAGAGAGAGAGAGGGAAGGAAGGAGGGGAGAGAGAGAGATGAAATAATAATAATATAATATATTTTTGCGCCCAGGCCTCTTAGGCGCTTTAAAATGTTTAAAAAAATATATATATATATAAAAAAAAAAAAAATTTATTTAATAAAGATAAATGAGAGAGAGATGAGAAGAGGAGAGAGAGGGAGAGAGGGAGAGAGAGAGAGATGAGAGAGAGAGAGAGAGGGAGAGAGGGAGAGAGATGAGATGAGATGAGATGAGATGAGAGAGAGATAGATGAGAGATGAGATGAGATGAGAGATGAGATAGATAGATAGATGAGATGAGAGAAGAGAAGAATAAGAGAGAGAGAAGAGAGAGAAGAAGGAGAGAGAGAGAGAGAGAGAGAGAGAGAGAGAGATGAGAGAGAGAGATGATGATGAAAGAAGATAGATAGATAGATGAGATGAGATGGGATGAGATGAGATGAGAGAGATAGAGATAGATGAGATGATAGAGAGAGAGAGAGAAGAGAGAGAGAGAGAGAGAGAGAGGGAGAGAGAAGGAGAGAGAGAGAGAGAGAGAGAGAGAGAGAGGGGAGTGGGGGGAGGAGGGAGGAGATAGATAGATAGATGAGATGAGAGAAGAGATGAATGAATGAGATGAGATGATCTGAGATGAGATGAGATGAGATGTGATGTGATGAGATGAGATGAGATGAGATGAGATGAGATGAGATGAGATGAGATGAGATGAGATGAGATGAGATGAGATGAGATGAGATGAGATGAGATGAGATGAGATGAGATGAGATGAGATGAGATGAGATGGGATGAGATGGGAGAGAGAGAGAGATGAGATGAGATGAGATGAGATGGGAGAGATGGGATGAGATGAGATGAGATGAGATGAGATGAGATGAGATGAGATGGGATAGGATAGGATGGGAGAGAGAGATGAGAGAGAGATGATGAGAGAGAGATGAGATAAGATAAGATGAGAGAGAGAGATGAGAGGGAAGGATAGGATGGGAGAGATGAGATGAGAGAAATAAAAAATAGCGCACAGGGCTCTAGGCGTTTACAAATTTTAAAAAAAAAAAAAAAAAAAATAATAAAATGTAAGCTGAAAAAAATAAAATTGATAAGATGAGAGAGAGAGAGAAGAGATGAGATGAGATGGGATGAGATGGGATGAGAGATGAGATGATGAGATGAGATGAGATGAGAGGGATGAGATGGGAGAGATGAAAGAGATGAGATGAGATGAGATGAGATGAGATGAGAGATGAGAGAGAGAGAGAGATGAGAGAGAGAGAGAGATGAGATGAGAGAGAGAGAGAAAGAGAGAGAGAGAGAGAGGAGTGAGAGAGAGAGAGATGAGATAAGAGAGATGAGAGAGAGAGATGAGATGAGATGAGATGAGAGATGAGAGAGAGATGAAATGAAATGAGATGAGAGAGAGAGATGAGATGAGAGAGATGAGATGGGATGAGATGAGATGAGATGAGATGAGATGATGAGATGAGATGATGAAATGAAATGAGATGAGATGAGATGAGATGAGATGAGATGAGATGAGATGAGATGAGATGGGATGAGATGATGAGATGATGAGATGATGAGATGATGAGATGAGATGAGATGAGATGAGATGGGATGAGATGGGATGAGATGAAATGAGATGAGATGAGATGAGATGAGATGAGATGAGATGAGATGAGATGAGATGAGATGAGATGAGATGAGATGGGATAGGATAGGATGGGATGAGATGAGATGATGAGATGAGATGATGAGATGAGATGATGAGATAAGATAAGATGAGATGAGATGAGATGAGATGGGATAGGATGGGATGAGATGAGATGAGATGATGAGATGAGATGATGAGATGAGATAAGATGAGATGGGATGAGATGGGATGAGATGAGATGAGATTAGAAGATATGATACGATGAGAGCGCCACGAGCATAATTTTTAAAAGTTAAACAGACATTTACTTCAATCATTTCAATGGCGTAGTAATACAACATTTGGTCTATTATTGTTGAAAATCACTATGCTAGTACATCATCCTGTTAATATGATTGAAGGTATCAAGGAGGCGTTATTATGAGCTACGAATGGAGCTTTCCATCTCGAATTGAAAACGTTTTGCAGATCTGGTTCTTTTTTTACCCTAAAAAAGGCGCCAAAATCATCTCATTTGAATTTGCTATCCCTCCAACATTTCAGTGCAGTTAATATAACTTGGTTGTTATTGGTGCATTTCGTGTATATAAAGAAAGTATTTAGTAATAGTATCAATACATCTTCGACCTTGAATTTAGCAAAATACCCGTGATAGTGAGGCCTCTTATGTGAAGAATTACCTGTCAAGTAGCACAATTTACCAACGGCAACTCTCTTGTCCTGCTCCGGGAGACACACTAAACCAACAGCTTCATTAAGGACCGCCGGTCTTGACAGTCGTATAAGCGCCAGGTCGTGACCGTAACCCGAATCCGTCTGGTATCGTTTGTGTATATACAACTGTGAAACTTCGAAATATTGCTCCGTGTCTTCCTTTTTCGTTCGATCATGGGCTCCTGTCAAAAGTAGGCAAGGTGCAGTATGTAGTTAGTCACACCATTTCAAAGAGAAATACTGTGATTGCAGCTAGTCAGTTATAGAAAAATTAATGGGATCTATCCGAGATTGTAACTTTTGCCAGGAAATAATGAATGCTGGATTCACGCTTAGAAGTTGCAGCACCCAATTCAAACTGCATTTAGGCGTGTGATATAATTTTTAATAGCACCATTGGACTGGTAGAAGTAATTATTCACTATCACCTTTGAAAGTGAAAGCCAAAACCAAAATATTTCCGTGGCGGCTAGTTAATGAAATCAAACATATATTAGGAATAGACTAAGTTTCCTTTGCAACCGTTTTTTGGGATTCTATGCAACACTTCCCCCTCCCCCCACCGAAGAGGATGCAGAAGGCGAGGGATGGGGGGGGGGGGGGGGTTACGTGACAACCCAAAAACAGCTGCGTAGGAGACTAGGATAGACTGGCTAATATACATTTATTTATGGGAGGGGCGAGGTGAGGGAGGGGGAGGGGGGAGGGGGGTTATTTGGATACGAACCTAGAATGATCCTGTATATCCTTGGATCTGGATCAAACGCCAAACAATGGGCTGCGGTCACGATCCACTCCGGATGAACCAGGCTAGCTCCACACTTGTGTGTCCAATTCCCTACTTTCCCTTCTTTGTTCTTGGATTTGATTTCGAGCATGGCTTGCCAAGGCCAGGAGTGAGGAACGGCTTCATTTCCACCAATAACTCGAGGTAAAGGAGGTCTTTTACCACACTCTGTAGTAAAACACATTCTCTTACATTATATTTGATTGATAAGAAAATGCTATCCGAATGTTTAACTACTTAAAAAAAACTCAGACCATCTGTCTCGTGAACTTAACAGCCCGTAGAGATTTAACACTGGGAAAGTCCTTTTTAGTTTAGTTTATTTTTATTAAGGCGGGGGCAAATGTGATCTTGAGTGAGATTTTAAGAGGTTTAAAAAAGGAGTAGAAGATATAATATTATTTTTGGAAAGCTACCAGACAGTTGACCCCCCACAAGGCACCTCAGGTTGTCAGGGGACTGTTTGGTGTCCATCTACAAAATTTTTCAATTTTTGAAATAAAAACTTCATATTCAAATTTTGAAATACATCAAATCGAAAACACGCCTTAAGTTCAGTTTATATGTAACTAACAGTTCAAACATCAAACAAAGTCATTATATTTATTGGCGATTCTCAAACCTTTTGTAAGATCAGATTCGTTCTGGTTCGGCTAACAATTTTCGATTTTTGATAACGTTATCCAACGTAATCGACTAATGCTTCAAATGCCATAAACATTTAAATATCATTTTGACACAATATTAATATAAGTGAGTTGATCATTTCCTTGCATAGAGGCTGGCTTTTAGCCGAGCAAGTTCTTAACATAGGTGCCACGGTTGACCAATCTCCAAAATAGCAGATGTTTTTGGGAAACGATCTCAGTTTTGTGTATTCTGTAAGACGACGAGATTGCATGACCATGTGTCACAATGACGAGTGACAACAGGATGTATATAGCCACAGAGGGCATCCAACACGCAAGTTCAGTCAACCATTTCACTCGGGTTAGTTTTGTTAAAGATCATATTAAGGGTTAACAAAGAAATATATTTTAAATCTATTGCAAATCATTCCATTGCATCAAGAATAGTTATGAGCTCCGCACGTTCGGCTCATAATAGTGTGAGGTGGCATGTCACGTGTTTACATATTGTGAGAGTTAACACACGATATGTTCCCGAAGCTCGAAAGCCTGCACTAAATGTAAGCGTGAGCACGAGCAGTATTCACGCTGTTTTAAATAAAATAAGCTATGTAACCCTACGTTGATGTAAATTAGTACTTAAATTACGGCTTCTTCTGATAAATTGGAAAAATTCTTTCACCATTCACGTACGGTTTGACCTTGATATAAATAACAAATTTCAGTTAATCGATAAAGCGACTGCACCGCTAAGGTTCTTAAGTTTGATACAAAATGTTGTTCTTTGGTCGTGCCGGTGCGCTTGCGTTTGGTGGGGTCCGAAGATGGCTACGAAGGTACTTCCTTCAGAAAATTCTAAACCTGAAGGAAAAAAAGACTTCGAAACCACGACTTTATTGTTTGAAGGAGAGATTTAGAGCATCGCAATGGCCAATTAGATAAACAAAACGTAATAGAAAGTGGTCAAATGTAAAACACAAACACACAAACCTTCAGAACCTTTGCCAAGGCACGACAAAGCCAAGATGAGTAGAATAACTGCTAAATGCATGAAGCAATCTGTTGTCCCTGTACCGACAGAGACAGCGACAGCGTTAATGGCTCTATAAAATTCAACGCAAAGGAAGAACAGTTTTAGCTCCAGGGCCCACAGATGACAGACAAAGCTGCCTAGCATCTACAAAATGTCCCTTATGTCAACATTCCATTGGCGTGACAAACAAAACACAACGTGATGAACTGAGCGAGCATAACGCATCATTGATAAGTTCTTCCAGGTTAATCCGCGGAATATCAGAGCATGCGCAATGGCTGTTTATGATGCAGCTAATTTTGGTGGAGTTAGGGCAAGTAAAAAAAAACAAACAAACAAACAAACAAATGTTTCTCGCGGGCGGGCGCGCTTTTTTTCTTCTTCTTTTTAATATTTTTTTTATTATTCTGTTGCATTCCTTACCTATGTTGTTCGAACATCGATGTTCCATCGTCAATTCCCCCAGAAGGGAACTTGCAGAATAAATACTGCAAAGTTATTGCCCTATGCCTAGCGTACCAAGGCTTTAAAATTTTGCCTTGACTTAAAAGGAAGAATTTAAAGGCAGACAAAAGCCATGTATTACCGAATTTTCAGCTACGTAGAAAGTGAAATTAACGCCTGTTAGCTTATGTTCGTTCCAACGTTTTCAATAACAAAAAATTAAAAAGGGGAAGCACCCACCCCCCCCCCTCTTAAAAATGTAGCCGGCGGGGACGAGAAACATTTTTATTTTTTTTTTTTTTTACTTGGCCTTATCTCAACGTGTTATGGTTAAAACTTATTGGGGTATATAAGCTCCCCCTATCCAGTTACAAGTTTATCGTCGAATGGAGGTAAGTAACGTAGTCCGAGTTATAGTTCTCTTTACCTCTCTCGTTACATTTTGTATAATATTGTTGCTTAATGAAGAGGGTTTTTTTGCTTTTGTTGCGTACTTTAGTGTGTTATATCAGGGGATAACACCAATTTTGCGCTAAAAAGGGGTTGGAAAATAGAGTTCCGCCGATTCAATATTCAATTACAGAAACGGGTCAAATATCTAAGAGACCAAATTCCCGTAATTAAAAAAAAAATAGAACAAGCACTTGTTTTGAAAGCTCCTTCAATTAATTCCTTTGTATCTGGGAGATTTAATAATCTGTTTCGGAGACCGGCAGGGGCCATAACTAACATGAAGCAACACGAGGCAAGAAGAGGCACAATGAAATAACAATAATTCCCTTGAGTGTTGTTTTGACCTCCTATGTGAAAGTCGAATACCCTTCTGTCAGGGATAATTCTTTTTATAACAAAATCTAATGGGGGTTGTATTGTTCCGGGCCTGATGTAGCTGTTGAAACACAAAAACAACACATAGAAAAGAACAAACAAACAAATAAAATAAACACCGGGAATTTCAGGTGGCTCTGAACCAGCTCAGCAAAAAAAAAAACTTTGCAAAAAGTTGCATCTTAACACGCAGATCATTACTCAATAATAAAAAATGTGGTGCACCGTGCTCGTTTTTGAAGTTAGCGCTAAAGGGGAGTATTCAGGGTGTTTTCAACAGGTTATACTGTTGCTTCGGTAAACAGTGACATCCTGATAAAAACGACAGTTTGCGATGCCTAGAAATGACTGGACAATTGTTTGATATCATCATTGTTAGTAGCAGCTTCTGTTAAAAGTTGGAAAGTGCTAGAAAGCTTCCTTAAGTTAAAAATGTTCGGAAGAAAGAAAGATATAACTAAAAGCAAACTTGAACCGATAAAATAAAGCTAAGCACGTTTTTAATACCAGAACAGGCGTAAATGAAGTAAGATTGGCCCATCTTTTTTATTGTATTTCGAGAAAAAGTGCAGAGAAAGTTTCAAGAATTCGCCTGACAACTTTAATATCAGAGGAATGACCTTAGGTTGTGCTGCATAAGCATGCGCTTGGGTGAAATTATTTTCAAAGTGGATAGGAACGGGACAATATATTGTGAAATAATTATCAGATAGGCAAAATATTTAGGTATGGAAAGAAAGGATACGCCCCTAAAACCCCCTCCCAATTCCTCCACATACACCCCTCCTCCCCACTCCCGTTCACCTGACTCAAAATAAGATCTACCAAAATCTCGGATTAACAACCACTTTTATTCTCTCAAACTGATGTCCATTTATCAAACTAATTCTACATCTACTATGAAACAACAACAACTACTATTACTACTTCTACTACTACTACTACTACTACTACTACTACTGCTGCTGCTACTACTACTACTACTACTACTACTACTACTACTACTACTACTACTACTACTACTACTACTACTACTACTACTACTACTACTACTACTACTACTACTACTACTACTACTACTACTACTACTACTACTACTACTACTACTACTACTACTACTACTACTACTACTACTACTACTACTACTACTACTACTGCTACTACTGCTACTACCAATCCTTACATTCCAAAAACACGACAGTTTCCATACCTGAGCATGAAGTTTGTGAACTGCAAAGATTAGAAAATGGAAAAGAACAGATCAACAACTTAGATCACGAAATAAATGAGCAAGAAATACGTCAAGCGGTAAAGAAACTGAAGAACAAAAAATCGCCATTTGCTGACAAAATAAGAAATGAAATGATCAAAGCGATCCTTGAATCACTTATGCCTGTTTATATCAAACTTTTCAACCTTATTCTGCGATCAGGACATATGCCAGATGTTTGGTGTCAAGGCCTTATAACCCCAATCTACAAATCAGGTGACAAGAGTGATCCGACAAACTATAGAGGCATATGTGTTTCTAGTTGTCTTGGTAAGCTATTTTGTTCCATTCTGAATCAAAGATTATACTTATATTTTGAAGACAACAAGATTTTACATAATTCACAAATTGGCTTTCTGCCTGAAAACCGCACTGCAGACCATGTTTTTACCTTACGAACCCTAATAGATAAATATGTCCACTACCACAAAGAGAAAATCTATGCTTGCTTCGTAGATTTCCGCAAAGCTTTCGACTCCGTTTGGCACGAGGGATTATTTTATAAGTTACTCAAAGTGAACATAGGAGGAAATTTTTACAATTTAATTAAAAGCCTTTACTGCAACTCTTCATGCTCAATAAGAGTCGGAGAAAACAAAACACGATCTTTCGCATACTCACGAGGTGTACGTCAAGGGTGTATCCTAAGCCCCCTTTTATTTAATCTCTATATAAATAATTTGCCATATTTATTTGAAAACACTCTATCTGATCCATTTGTACTTCCAAATGGAACAAAAATAAACTCCCTG